>NC_091678.1:0-303030 GCF_030179915.1 Drosophila takahashii | reverse complement strand
TTATAATTTCACTTATGGGCCAAAGAAACTTTTTTCTACTAGTGCGAAGGAGACGGAAAACCCAGGTAGAAATGAAGCGTTCCTTCTACCTGAGTATCACGGGTTACAGGCTAAAAACAATGCCATTAAAGACGCAGAAACCAACCCCTAGATAAATTGAGGCTCAAAAGGCACAACTCACTCCACAGATCGACTTTTGAATGGAAAGAGGGTTGATTCAGTTCAGCATTTGTCTTCTTTTCCTGAGGAGAACAGTAAAAACAGGCGCGACCTTTGCTAAACGTATTTGTTTTACTTATGCGACCATTGTTGAGGCGGACTTCTCGTATTCAAGAAATTGTGATGCCAAGAGTTTCTACAAATTATGCTAAATTCCCCAATAAAAAGCACAGAACAACCAATCAATTTGAGCATAATTTCTATTTGATATATATTTTCAAAAATAGGTTTACAATATTTAACAAATCACAGCAAAGAGTCCAATGGACACATTTGTACGCCGCAGTGAGCAATTCTGTGAATAGCGACTTATAAGTGGGTTTCTCCCAGATCGATTTACAATTGAGGCCTACCCACCGGGAAAGTAAGAAGGTGGTTCTTTGTGTGCTGAAAATCCTGTTCCTTTTAGCAGAAAGTGTTGGAAATCCTGTTTCTTTCAGCAGGCGACGGTGTAGGGAAAATGTAAATTCCCAAGGAAAACCACATAGAAACCTCATTCCCCCCTTACTTTTTGTGTCACCCCCGTGTATTTTGAAACCAGAGACGGAAGAAATGTAAGGGGTGAATGAGGTTTTGTCCCTTCCGCTTGTATGGAGAAACCTCTTGAAAATATGTTATTTTCCAGAGGAATGTTCCCGCTGGGTACGAACGCGTTCAATGGCACAGATAATACTTGTACAACCTCAGGGGCACAAATAAATGTAAATATGAGATCGCCTACCGGATCGTATGTGGTCAACGGCGTCTCTGTGCTAATCTATTCTGTAGATAAGAAGTGTCGCAAACTCTGCCCCTTTTTTCGCAAATAGGTTTTTGGGACTAATCATCCGAAAATTAGGGACCTTTTTAGGAAATCAAAAAACGCTTTGGAAGAAACGCATTTTTAGCCAACACTTATTAGATCGTTACTTTCAGCGGAAAATAATCAGTATTTTGCTCGAAACAATGGAAGTAATAGTCCAAATATGAAATGGCATACCTCGATAAGCTCGTAATAAAATTCCGAATCCGATTGGCATTCAAACATGAACATTTTATTTTTTGTCATTTTTGTCAAAAAATCATGATGTAAAAATGGGTCAAAATATTAAATTTGTTTAATCATTGAGAAAGTGATAGTATTTAATATATTGGGTTATTAGCTGCACAAAACACTGCGTCTTTTAGATTTCAGATCGTTTTCGGCAAGTTCAAGCAAAAGAACACTTAAGAAAAAATTTCTAATTAGCAAAAATGTGGAAGCTGTAGTATAGAGGAGGTTTCTATATTCTTCCGATTTTTCAGTCTGCATTATTAATGAGTTTCCAGAAAGAAATTGTAATCTGTTTTTCGGGTAAAATCATCTAGTTAGATAGACCGTTGCTTGATTTCTAAATAGTCTTAAATGTTTTTTGGGGCCAACCATTTAAAAGTAGAATTTACTGCAACCTCGGGCAATAGTTCAATTCTAATAATGAACAATTTTAACAACATACGTATTTAATAATGTTAAAAAAACAGCCAAGTCACTACTTAACCGTTCCTTCTTGCTTTAAAATAATAATGTTATGGTTACACGTTTCTAATCAAAAAGTCGTAATTAAATTTTGTTCAAACAAAACCTCAATGTTATCTCAGACTTTGAGAAGCAGCAGAGGAACACTGTAATCAGCAATCGTAAATTTCACAAGCCAACTCACATTTTCAGCCCCCATATAATGCCCAAGCTGATGAATTGAAGCCATCCTAGTTTAGCCTGATCCCAGGCCCTCTGAAGCTGGCACAACGAAGATTTTTTAAAGCCGCATTAAGAGCTTTAAGCAGCGGCACTTAAAATATGGTCATATAGAACAGCCAGTAAGCAGAAGCAGTTTGCCATATATGTGTGCCTATTATATACATGTACCATCAATGTGGAGGGAGGTGGAAGTGGGAGGTGTATGCTGCAATTTCCAGCTCTCTGCTCAGGTCACAGCTTTTGGCTGGCAGCGGCAGAGGCAGAGGATTCGACTGCAGCACCAGCAGCAGCAGCAGAGGACGTGCCAGACCAAGTGGCTATGGTGCATGTGGCGTGGGGCATGACTCAGGCGGGTGGCACATAAATGCGGTACAGTCCTCACTCGATTGGTGAAAAATATAATTTTAAAAACAATTTTTTCTGTCATTTATTAAAAATAGCTAAGATAATTATAAAAAACCACTTCGAATGAATTTAAACCAGATTTTATATATTTTTATTAGGCCTATTTACTAGGCTCTCTTTAATTTGTTTAAAATGTTTAGAAAAAATGTATTTAGTGTACATGGGAGAACGTAAACACAGTAGCCACTGTATGTAAAAACACATCTTGGCCTGTGAATGCAATTCAAAGGAGAACGGGACTGAGAAGGGGCAGAATTGCCCGGCATGCGCAGTTGAGGCCATAGGAAAAATCAATTCAGCTAAAAGTGCGCCCGGTTCAGGAAATTGCAGGGCCACGCCAACCAAAGCTACGACAACGACAGACCCCACCAGCAATAACAGAATTACTGAGCAACATTTGTTGCGCCCAGGAGGGATGTGGAGGGGGTTTGGGGGCTCGGAGATCAGGGGGAGGGAAACTTGTGGCTAGTCCAAGTAACGCTGCCGCCCAAAACCACCCATCGAACAACCACAGCCGCAAAGGTGGGTGGACATTTTTGGGCGTCTGTAAATTGCATTACTGCCATGTTTCCAGCGCAGCTGTATGTGTTGAGCCGCTTATGTAATACATGGCAAAGAAGAAGTCGTCGCAGTAAATGGCTGAATCGCTGGTGCAGTGAAACAAAAATATTGGTATAAACCAAATTAATTATTTTGATACTTTTAACTCAAGATCAATGGTATGATATTTTAAATTTACAATTAATGCATCTTTTTATTAATGTCATGTATAGAATTTTTAATAAATTTTTTTTTTTAAATATAAGTCATTTTGAAAATTTTTTAACATTTATGTTGATCTTCACTATATACACAAAATTTTAAGTTCAATCTTATTTTTGAATATCCTACTATGGAGACCTATTTGTACAGGTGCATTGTATCATCGGTTGGCTGGACTCCCTCCCCGCAAGTCGCCCTGTCATTGTCCTGGCAAAAGTTTCTCACTGAACGTCCTTGTTTGAGGTTATTTATGTGTATATTTGGCTGGGTCTTGTACACATATCAAAGAGGCAGCGGAAGGGAAGGCTAAAAGGAAGCCACGTATATAGCCAGCTGGATATTCCCGCATTCGAAACGTGTATGTGTGGGCTATTACATAAGAGTTGAAATTCCTGAAATCTCTTTTTAGCCTTTCATTCAATCATTGCCGGGCGCCGTTCCATTTCCCTCCCATTTCTCCACTGACTGCAGTCAAAGTAATTTGAACAGGAGAACATTCTCTGGCTGCGTCTCCTCCAGGGCGTGAAATTTATCAACATCAGGGAGCTGGCAGCAGCAGGAGCAGGAAAAACAGACAGGAGCAGAAGATACAGAAGCATCAGCAGCCCCTGCAGCCTGCTAAAGTTGAAGGACACGGGGATGACAGGACACAGGACGTAAACACGGCATTCTCGCAAAGGAATTAGATAAAACCTTTACCAAAAGAGACAGGACACCAGGGCCCAACCCAAAAAGCGAGTAGAGAGCTAACGGTTTTAGCCAGAACTTCTTAAACTTTGCTGGAAATTCTCCAAAGTTGAACATAAATAGCAGAATTTTTTGGAAATGTTTTAGGTGAAAAATACCAAGAGGAAAAAAATAACAACTAACAAATGATTCAAAACGTAAAACTTCGGAAAAAAGAATGTAACAGGTAAAGTTTCTGACCCCAAAAAAATTCAAGATCAGGATTCTTGATCAGGATCACTAGTCGAGTCGATATTGCTAAGTGCATCTCTCTTTGTGATCTCAGATAGAGCTTTAGTTTTAAGAGCTAGTTTGGATTTTGTATTCAGATTTTTTTAGAGCAAGTTTTTTTTTATCCCAGTAAAAACTTTAACTAAAATGTGTTTGCCACGCCCACAAGGGTCGCTTTGCCGGAATCAAACTAAATTATTTAAACGACATTCACTCTTCAATCTCTAAAAATGTAGTCTCTTGAGTCCTGCCATTAACATTTATTTCTGCAAACATTTCCCATTTCTCATTTCGCATCTGTAATCTTGTGCTGTAACCGCATTAACTTAATTCTATATGGTCTCCCAAGGGATCTGCACTTAAATTTGTTTCGTTATTGTGCTCACTATCGTACATTTTACATAACATAATGCGATGGGAATTTAAAGCAGTGCGAACGGCACGACAGATAGTTGCTGTTGCACTTGCTGCTGCTGCACTTTGCGGTGCAGATTGTTGGTTGCCAAGTTGCTGCAGACGACGACGCCAGCAGCAGCTTTAAAATTATATAAGCCTCCCTAGAGGGACACGCCCTCATGTGGGCCGCAGATGGGGTGGCTTACTGAGCGCCCATGGCTCGAAATGGATGCAGAATGCCAACGGACCAAACGGAAAATGACACAGAGAAGTAGTAGTAGAATTCAAATTACTCAATTATTACATTTTATAGTTCAAAAAAAAATTTATTTTCATCTTTTAAAAAATATGTTATTTAATTACTGATACTACAATGAAAAACATAAACAAACATAATTTTTTTCAGGAACTGTTGGCTTGGGTTTATTTAATTATTTATTATAGTAAGGGCGAATTTTCTTTAAAACAGGTGAATAAAAAAAACTATATCGCTATAGTTGAATTAATATTAACTTCAACTTGCGACCTTAATTAAAGAGGAGTCCTGCAAATGTATTAGTGTGAGCCTGAGCCTGGAGTGTCCCCTTATGTGGGTGTGTGTGGCCTGCGACAAAGTCAGAGGGCAAAGTTGAATAAAAGTTGACGCAAGGCAGGAAGGCAAGGGAAACCAGGGAGGTGGAGATAAAATACGCAGCGCTGCCGGCCCAAGCCAAAGTGACGCAAGCGGAAGCGGCAAAAAAAGTGGGAGGCAATGTTGGAGGTGGCTACAACGAAGAAGAAGAATCAGGGCTAGCAGAAGGGTCCAAAGACAGGGGAGGACTTTCCCAGGCCGGCTCCTAGTACTGAATGAAACTTATGCAAGTCGAGCGGCTAAAAGCGGGAGAGGAAACTAGGGGGGGAAATCAGGAGAAGGGCAGAGAATTTTACCTCTAAGGCGCCTGCGCGCTCTAAATTCCTGTACATAATGTAGCAGGAAAACGCTACTGGGTATATTACATACGCAAAATACATATATAAATGGCCAGGACATCGGTTGTCTTTCATATCCTGGCTGCCACCCACAGCCGCAGGGCCATAAAAACAACAACAACAGCTAAATCAGTAAAAGACAAAAATAGCAAAGTAAAAGAAAAATACCAGAAGCTAGAAAAAATAACTAAAAATGTGCGCGGGGCTTGAAAAAAAACCCCACCCCACCATCCAACCTTAGAGGCTGGGATTGTTTGAAAACGAGGTCGTGGAAATGGAAAATGAAAGCAGTTCGAAGAGACACTGGCGACGCCATGTTGATTTTTACAGGAAGTAGCTCTGCCGCACTCTCTTCTCACACACATAGCTCTTCCGCTCTCCCTCTCTCTGTCACACATCCTTGCGAGCTTATGCCGGCAATTGAAACTCACATCGCTTGTTGTTATCCTTACTGCAGCATTGGGTTTTCTTTTTTGCAGCTGTTAATGAAACTTTATACAACAGCAAAGTGTTCAGCAGAAGAAGCCTTCGCAATGACAACAAAAAGCGAGAATGCAGCATCAAAAAAAAGTAATCTCCAGGGAGTGGCTTTAAAATACAGTTATACAGAAAACAATGGCAGGATCAGCATCAGTATGAGCAGGACGGAAACTATTTTCATTGCCTACTTTTTAGGGCGAGTGCAACTATCCTTCTCCACTGGAAAAATACTACTACAATTGACAAGGACCGAAAAAAAACTGTAAAATTATTAACAAAATACGTAACAAGAATTGTTTACATTTTGGCATATTTTCCGTTCGTGCCTCTAAATGATTCGTTTAATACACACTTAAACCAAGATTTCTAGATACTAAAGTCGTGCTTAATAATATTTTTGCTTGCATGACTTTAGCAATTTCCATCTTAATTGACTATTAAATTCCCAATTGCATTTAATTGCGCTTAATTTTTGCCTGTGTAAGCGGAACCAGTGGAGATAAAGTCTGGAAATGAGTAAGACGCCGGGCCAAAGGATTGATGCTGCCTGGGTTATTTGTTGCAGAACTTCCACTCCCTGAGCAAGCAATGCAAAGTAATTAAATTACAACAAATGCATTCTGCTCATTGGATCAAGAGCTTGATAAGAATGGATGGGATAGAATTAATTTACTTAGAAAATTTGCAAAAAGTATAAATGCATATTAAATAAAGAGCTAACAAGCTAAAAAAAAAAAGAAATAAGCCTCTTAAAATGTATGCCCAAAAAAAGTTGCGTTTTTTTTTTTATATAAAACAAAAACACAATCGAATTAAAACAATTTAAATTTATTGATAATTGCTTTCCCGAATGGAAGGATTAAGTTTTCAACTAAACACGAATCCAATCCACTTTTTCCCAAGTCCCGAATGACTAATTTGCCATTTCTAAATCAATTTGCATCATTTAAATGAGCTTAAATGCTACTTTCATTCACTCTCCACTTCAATTAAATCCAGGACCCCAACTCCACCCAGTCTGACCGCGTGGCACGCATAATCCTATCTGAACTCACATCCACATCTGCAGGACTCGGCATTTACTGCCACCATTTGCGTCCTGCTTCAGTCCTAATTTGTTTTGCTGCATTTAAAATGAATTAAATTTGGTTAAGGGCGAAATGGGATCCAATAACGGCAAACTCGCTAACTTTGTTTGCCAAACCCAATCAAATGAAAACAGGCGACAGTGCAATGCAATTACACGCACAGATACACAGCTACAGCTACAGCCACAGATACATTTGCAGATGCAGATACGAACGCACATTTCAAACGATACATAATCACCTCTTTCGGGGCGCTGACAATTTAATTAAAATTGATTTTCCGATCAATATTTTCCAGGGAAATTCACAGTTGCAGTTGACTTGCTTGTATCTGTGTTCTGTATCTATATTTGCTGCCGTTCAGGTTATATAAGTCATATATATACACACACACACACACACACGGGGAAATACACAAATTGGGGTGTGGGTTGGATACATCCATCAGTGTGTGAAATTTAATTGCACACCCCCATCTCTCTTTTTCTCTCTCCTGTTTCCAACTGAAATTTAATGAGCAATATATTTGTTGGGGCACAATTGTATCTGTATCTCTCGTCTGCCCTCTATCGTTCTCTTCGACTGCTACCCACAACCGCAGGGCAATGAAGCATTTCCACATGAAGATTGATTATGGCTCAAGTTTTCCCTCGGTTTGGTTTTTATTTTTACTCTGCACTTCTTTCTTTTAATGCTTTTTGCAATTTATTTCAATGCATCGAAAAGGATTCTGGGACACACCCAAAGGATGCCGATGCCGATGCAGCAGCCACAGCCATGGCATCCTTGTAATGGCAGGGTGATAAATAAAAAGGGCGAATGGGTTGGCCAGGCGGTTTGGGGTCCTGAACCCGTTATGCCACAGCCACGAGAGTCTAAGGCAAACGAATCGCTATGGTCTCCTCTTTTTATCCCCCAGCGTTGGTTGCGGCAAATGGATTCTCGAAATGCAATCATTATTAATGACGAGTTGAGGATATTGTACGATAGACATTTGAGACTTTATCCTAATAGGTTGATGAATAAAAAAAGGGTTTTTTTTTTTCTAGAAAATATTTTGTGGCCATACTTTAAAAACTTAAGGTAATAAACCAAAAAGGAAGGAGAAAAAACTTCAGTCACAGAGAGATTCATATAAAGAATTACTCTGCCAGGCAGCAACATTGCGGACATCTTGCTTGGCCATGCCATTCTCCAAAATCCCTGGCTCATCACCTGCTTCTCAGAGGAAAACGTTGCTCACCCAATAAAAACGAATCCAAATATCATGTTTTTGTATTTTGGGTCTTTTCACCACTAGCTAAGGCTATCATAAAGGTTGAGAAAATGCATTTTTACGACCATCAAGCCCTGAACAAAAACCCAACCAAAACCAAGCAAAGCCAAAAATACATCAAAAGGGCGTGGCATTTTATATTATATATTTTAATTGAATTTTTCCCTTGCACATATTTGTTTTAATTGGAAAGCTAAAACAAATAACAAATAAATCGAATCCGAAGCCCAGAGTATTGGGGCGTATGCGCAATGTTACTCATACGTGGCGTTGGCCCTTTCAACCATTACATGCACACACATACAGACACAGATAAAAATAAACGGTTGCTATATAAATTGGCGCAGGCAACTGTCCATTCACATGTCCATTTTGAGGCATAATTTAAACTGACATTTTGCGCGAAAAAACAGTTTTCCAATTTTTTCTCTCTATCCATTTGAAAAGGCAAGGGAAACTAATCATTGACTATGCACTGAAAAAATGGGAAATGCATTTTAGCTAGAGGTAGCTCACAACTTAAAGTAAAATAAAAACAATATTAAGGAAACGGAATGTACTGGCATTAAACATTTAATAAAAAATAATCAACAATTTGCTGTTTATTAACTTTTAAAAATATTTTCCATGGTTGAAAATAATTTATTAGGCCTGTAAATTAAAATTGCGTTCAGTGCCACCTGTGACATTTTCAGGTTAATGCAATTTTCAAATGCGGCCGAATTTGAGTTGTTAAATTTTTAATGCAACGCTTACTGCTGCAGTTATGGGCTGTCGTTGCTGTTGTTGGGTCTATTTCTCTTTTTGTATTGGGCATTTTAATTAGGCGCCAGTTCAGTGTTTCCCAGCCCCCTTTTCCTCTTCTATAGTAATAGAGATATTACATAACTAGCCCTCGCCCCCCTCGAATTTTGGGTTTTGGCCGCCCACCTGTGATTTGGGTTGTACTTGCTTTATTTTGTTTATTTTCTTGCTGCCGCTGTGAAATATTTGCGCCGATTATTCGCGGCGCAAGGAGTAAGGGAGGGGGTGTTGCTGGCCAAGCACCAACGCCCCCTCATGTCTGTGTGCAATGCCTACACAGGAAACAATTTAGGTATCTTGTTACAGACTTTCATAAATAAGCACAAATATTCATCTACAAATATATTGAACCTTTTTGGCACTTTAACTATTTTAATTTATAATTTTTTTTTTCATTTATATTAATCTTTTGTTTCCACTGCGTATTTGTGCTTGTTAAAAACTAAGGAAATGCAAGAAAATAATACAATTTTGGACTTTTGGCACGCCTGTCAATTATTCAAATATTTCGCGCATAGCCCCATTGGCTCATTCATTCATTTACTCACTCATTCATTCACTCATTCATTTGGTTTTGCGTTGGTTGCCTAGTTTCCCCATAGTTTTTTGTTTAGCTAACTGGGAAATTTGCATACGCATTTGTTTGTGTTTGAGTATGAAGTTTGGTTGGCTGCCGGGTGAAATTTAATGCATTTTTTGGTAAGCACAGTTTGTGCAGTTGCATTTCAGTGCTTGCGTTGCGTAAAGCTTTAAATGGGTTAAAAGCCAACTACGAAAAGTCTAACACCCTTTCCATTCCTATTTCCAAGCAGAGAAAATTTACTTCCGAAATTCGATTTAGTTCAAAAACCAAGTCTTTAATTCCTAAAATGTTTTTAAGCTATACACAAATTAAAACTAGATCACAGTATTTATTACGGAATACCACTATATATATTTTTTTTTTCATCTAATATTGTTATTTGAAGTTTTCTCTGTGCATCTCTATTTCTCGGCTGATATCTTGGCCAAGTTGACAGCCTCTACTGTCAGTTGAGTGACGTAGGCAAAAAACTGGCTTCAAATATTGAGTTAGGAGTTACAGGAAAGGGGAGGAGAATGAATAAAATCATAAACTGATTTTCTTTCCTTTTAAATCTCTAACAGCTTCAGAGTTCATAAAGAAAGAGAGAGATAAGTATATTTTTCTTACACACTTCAACTTCTGTTTAGTTGATAGAATTAAAAGGTAAACTCCGAGATGTACCACTTATTATAGCACTAATTAAACTAAGAAAACATATAGGAAACATAAACTGTTTTGGCACTCGATCTTCCTCAATTACGGATCTGACTTCCCCCATCTTCTTAATTCCAGATGGAATTCAAACTGCCGGAGAACAAAATGAAAACTTTTTCGTTCTAAAACTTCCCCAGGGAATTTTACACAAGACTAATAAGGAGCAGACAGGGCGGGCGTGGAAGGGGATCAAAAGGAGACGCGATGCGCCTAATTAATGCAAAGATATTAATCACGTCGCGAAATTTGAGGCTCTTGCTGTACTCGTAATTCTAAACCAACAATGAAGGATGCAGCTCTTGATGAACAGCACATCACGATAATACGATGATGGTGCGCCGGCGTTACAGAAATAATATAAACAACCAAAGAGGAGGCACAATTTTATATAGTGCAAACAAAGGGCTGCAATGACATTTCTCATATCGATTGAGTAAGCATCGCCTCTGCGCTCCCCAATCCGAATGACCCCTCTCCTGACTGCCTACGCTACTGATTAGTTCACGTAACTAACGCCCATGCTAATAAGCTGGGTGTGGCTCTTGGCCCGGAGCTTAAGTCCACCGTAGCTCCGTAAGCTGTTACACTGGTTGGCAAAGCTAAAGGATAAGCGAAGGTAAAAATTATGATTTGCAGCATATAAATAAGTTCCATTTATTTTCAAGATATTATTTTACATGCCATATCAAAGCGAGTGCAAATTTAAAAATTACCCGTATGTATTGAAATCATTTACAGGGACCACTGTACATCAGGATTTCAGGGTGGAGGCGTTTCAGAACACACTGGGAATTCAACACTGACACGGCAAATTGGCTTACACCAGCGCCCTGACTGTGCTATAAGCAGGATGAAGGCTCGAATTGAAGACACTGCGTCATTACAAGTACCTCCTGTACCTGTGCTGGTGCCAGAGCCGATGTCTTTCTTGATTGGCCTGGCACATGGCCCCTGGGAGGAGATTGACAGAACAAGGACCCAGCGATTGCTTAGGGGCTTACATTCGGTGCTGACCAATGAGGCGTATGATTAATGTCGACCCCCTACAATCGGAATTCAGGACGGAGAAAGAAAGACTTTTTTTGTTTAAATCGGTTTTAGAGTTATTTATAACTCAACTTAGTCTGATCTATTAATCTCTAGTTATTACATTCCCTGTGCAGTTGATTTCACCCATCACATAATCACTTGCTTATAGTTTCTGAGATCTCAGCGTTCATACAGACAGACAGACGGACACACGGACAGACGGACAGACAGACGGACAGACGGACATGGCTAGATCGACTCGGCTAGTGATCCTGATCAAGAATATATATACTTTATGGGGTCGGAAACGCTTCCTTCTCCCTGTTACATACTTTTGCACGAATACAATATACCCTTTTACTCTACGAGTAACGGGTATAATTAACATTTGTAATACCAATAAGTTACATTTTGTTAATTTGTTACTTGCCACGTAGCGTTCGCCCTATCAGTCCTTGTTTGCTTAAAATGTATATGGGTGTGTTCGCAAATATATTGCTTCTGGTTTTATTTTTTTTTGCAAATTTGCACACGTCTTGTTTGATTATCTTGTTGAGAATTTGTGACTACGTGTAAAACCAATTTTACTATGCGCATTAAAAGCTTTGATTTGTTTGTATTATTAACACCATTTATTATTATGCAAAAACTTTTCACAAATTTGCAGTCCTTCCTAAGTAAAGCAAAAAGAGTAATGTACGGAAATCTAAAATAAAGACACACAAGTTAAAGATAAAAAAAACCTACTCTTAACAAAAATTCGTTTTTTCAGTGGAAAATAATCAGTATTTTGCTCGAAACAATGGAAATAATAGTCCGAAAATGGAATGGCGTACCTCGATGAACTCGTAATTAAATTCTTAGTCAATTGGCATTAAAACCTGAACATTTTAATTTTTTGCCATTTTTCACAAAAAATTATGATGTAACCCCTTATTAAAATGTAAAAATTGGAAAAATTATGAAATTTGTCCAATCATCCTGAAAGTGATAGTATTTAATACATTGGGTTATTAGCTGTTCAAAACAGTGCGACTTTCAGAATTGGCCACTTTTTGAGCCACTTAAATCCAAAAACGCTTAAGAAAAAATTTTATTTGCTGGTCATTTTTCGCAAAAACAGGTGAAAACTGGTCAAAATATGAATTTTTTTTAAATCATCCGGAAAATGATTTTATATATTGGGTTTGGTATTTTTAGCAAAAATCCAGAAGGATGTAAACAACAAATTTGAGTTGTACTTTTGACCCTTCCATCCACCGTTATACATAAATTTGCATTACAAAAAAATCAGCGGCAACAAAAAGTCAGTCTTTTTTAAAAAGTCTATTGACCCAACTGAAAACTGTTTTTTTTTTCTCATACCTTTTTATTTGAAATTGTTTATGCTTTGTTTTCTTGCGTTTAGCCTCGAGCAAAGACAACAACCTAAAGACGAGACGACAACTCACTCAAAAACCTTGAACAGCTCTATTAATTTTTGGTAACCTTTTTTTATATTATTTGCTAATTTATTTAAGCTGTCGTATATATGTATGTGTGCGTATATATGGACATATGTACCAAATCTGATATTGTTTGTTCAGATTTATTGACACTTCAGAGTGTGTGGCTCTTTTTTGGGTTTGGTCAGAGCATTATCTTTCTGTTTGATTTCCTTGTTAGGACCGGTTTTCGAAAATCTATTAAATCCCTAAGTGGGTCACCCACAGTCGAGTGGTATTTGAAACGTAAGCGGTGCATAGACTTTTGGCAGGCACTGTTGAGATACTTTTGCAGTTGTCATCAGCTGATCAAGTCAAGTGCAATCAACACACAGCGAGAAATACCACAGAGCTGGAATTGAGCTCAATTGGAAGCAATTGACCAAAGCTCTCGAGAGTGAAAGAGACGGCCAGTGCGTAAGCGAATGAATGAAGTGACGAGGCACATTGCGTTACGTTGCACTGAGTTGACCACAAGTACCCCTATATTAGGGGTACGAGTACTTCTTCTTTTTTGGGTCTGTTCTTCTTGCGAGGCGACAGATACGCGATTTTAAATAAAGAGTTGGGTAATTTAAATGTCTTTAGTTTTTCAGCTTTTTTTTCGGATGGAAGTTCACTCTTCTTACTTCAAAGTTAATTAATCTAATTTGTGTTATTTTATTTCCCTGAATTGAATTTATTTCGCGTCGTTGTTGCGACATCTCTAACCACGTGTGTTTGGTTTTTTTATACAGAGATTCATAGGCAATATTTATTTTATATGTATGTCGCTTGACTTATTATTACAGAAAACTATAAATAATGCCAGTCGGAAAGGTCAACATGATTAGCAAGTCGCTGACCATTTGACTGACCGACTGGCAGATATCTAAAACAAATAGTTGACTGACTTGGCAACTTACATCACTATCATCGTCACTCAATGGCTGCCTCAATAATCCAGGACTTGAGGCAGGCAGTGTCGCTTTAAGGATACGCACCTGTAAATAAAAAAGAAAACATGTGTAAGTTAGTGTATTACAAGATTTTGAATTCAGAAATTAGTGGCATATATTTGACAGCTTCTATAAATGTTTGATGAGCAGAGAACACCCCGAAACCCTCCCGTCCGTTTCTCAGCGGAAACGGGAACACCCTTTGTCTCTATTTACAATAAGAGCAAAAGTTCAAAACGTTAAAAAAGTTGCCAAGAAATTGGCAACAACCGACAAATAAAAGCATTTGTACATATCAACACGGGCGAAAGATTAAAATAAATTACTTGTATTTGCTTGATATTATTTTTAGAGCAAAAAAAAAAAAAAGGAAAAAAAAAACAAAGAGGAATAAAAACAAATTAGTAAAACGACGAAATTACCAAAAGGTCGAAATGGCTAAATAATTTACAATCGATTTCCTAAGAAATATTGGTGTAAGTGCTAGATATATATTCTTATTCTACTTTATAAACTTGTGTTTTAAGCTTTGGAGAAAAAGTTAAAATTATAATTAAAAACTCTTCATTAAATCTTTTGAATTTTATTAATGAATCTTTTGAGACATTTTTAACAAAGTGTTTAAAGTGAACAACTGTTTAATGATGTTTTGACATCTATATTATTTTATGATCATTACAAAAAACACCCTTCCCTAAACAATCTAGAATTACTTAATAAAACTGTGCAAAAGCCCGAATGTCATGTGATTAATTTAAAGGGGAAATACGGTTGTCATTTGGCAGACATTGCGGGCAACGAAAGGGATTTTCCTCATTATTTCTCGTTTCTCTGGCTCAGCTTTCATCTTTTCTGGAAAATGACTAAAGATTGAAAGTTCCTTGTGTATTTTGAGGTAGATTTATTTATGTTTTGGTCTCAGACAGACCCAAGAAACTTTAATGATGATGACGCAGATTTTTGTTGCCTGCGCCAAAAATAACAAGAGAGAAACTGAGAAGCCGCAAAAGCAGGAGGGTGAAAAAAAGAAAACAGACAGACTATGATGTATTGTATATTATTGTATACTATATGTCTTGAATTTTGCATTGTCTGTGATTATATAAATAAAGTAGAGCCGAAAGAGGATGGCGAGGCGATGTGTTTGCAAACGTTGAGATTTTACTTCACTGCCCCCTCTTTCTTATTTCCCGCTTTATCTGTCGAAACTTTGGCTGCTATTTCTTTTTGCTGTAATCTTTTCTTCATGCGCTTTAATTTGTTTTCTTTTCTCGCTTTTTTTCGTCTCTTGTTATTTGCCAAAAGTTTATTGATCTCTCGCTGACATTGGAGAGTCAGCCACACAAATGCCAAGCAGACAAAAGAGATACATAGAAACACCGCAGAGACTATATAAACACATAAATATGTATTGTGCGTATTTGAAAAAAATGTCCGCCTGGGAACTTTGAGCGATGCAAATCAAAATTAGGGAATTCTGTATTCTTATTGGACTTTTAAAACATAAACAGAAACCGTGTCAAATATTCCAAGGGCAAAGTGCTAAAAATATCGAAAAAGAAAAAACGAAAAAATGTTTAAAAACCGAACCATTTCACGCAATCGTCGGGGGCCTGTGAAAGATTGCATATGGCACAGGAATGAGATGCCAAAGAAAAACAAAAGGTGGTAGTCGGGGGAAGTGCGGGCAATAAATAGCCAATTTAAGTCAACTTGGAAATTTATTACCGGGTAAACAAAAGCTGAAAAAATGGAACAACTTTGTGGTCAGCTGTTGTTGTCTGTTGGGAAAACGATTTAAAACATCAGAATAATAACAAAAGCTGTGCTAAAATTCATAAATACCTTTTTTTCGTCTTTCAACTTAAAATATAGGTTGGCGGCGTTAAAATATTTTTTCATTTAAACCGTTTACAATAAAGATTAAAAAATACTTAAATATTTACTAAAGATTGTTTTAAATTTGTTACGAGTTCAGTATTTTCCAATGCTTTACTTCATTTTCAGAGCTGATTTTGTTTTTATCTGACGTTGTTTGAGTATATTGGTCAAGTGAGGAAAGCAAAAGAATCATTTAAAGTATGCAAAATAAACAATCGGCATCCCTTTGGGGCCCATAACAATAACAGTTTACGGCACAAGCGAGCAAACAAAAATAAGCAAAGAAAATAAACAAACACAGAACCAGCGACAAAATGCAAATGAAGTTCGTACTAGGGAGAAAAAAGAAAGCCTGGTGGAAAAGGGGGACCTTGCGAAAACGCCAAACAAGCGGGCAAAAATCATACAAAAAATAAACCACAAACATATATAACAAAAAAAAAAAGAACAAATTTTTAAGTGCACGCCAACTGCGACGTCGAGGGAAAAAGAGAGCGCCGTCGACGTCCGTCCGCCCAGTACAAAAGCACAAACGTTAAAGAAAAGAAACTTCCACTGCGAGCCACGCAAAAGTCATTGACACGAAAGAAGTCAAACTTTTTTGCTCAGCGAAAAAACAAAAATTAACATCAGGATGCAAAAGAGTTCAACCTTACACTGGGGTCTTTCTTCGATTGGCACCATGAGTCCCTTTTTTAAAGGCTGGCTGAAAATTGTTTTCGTTAATTCTTCCAATTTTTTGGCTAGAGCCTTTTGCTCTAATTAAAATGGCACTTCCTCTAGGTAAAGGAATCGAAGAATATAACTATAAATACGTACGTTAAAGTGTTGAACATTTCTCATTCACTTCTTTAAAAACTTTTGACCGAAATTATAATACCCTCTGCAAGGGTAATGAAATAATTCCAAATCATGAACTAATTTAAGGCTGTGATCGTATCGCCAAACTCTTTGTCTGTGATTTCCATAGTACAGTATGTCTGAGCTCATTTATTCGTTTCCCTTTTATATCCCGCTTAATTATTTTATCTAAGAAAACAATCTGTGCAACATTTTTATGTTAATTTTTGGAAGCCTGAACACAAAGAAAACTGCATCCCGTATGGAAAATTTTGTATATTTTTTTCAAGTGGGCTCAAGAAAGGGGAAGTATGGGAGCAGACGAAAAATTCCCGATCTGTGTGTTTGATTGGAAGACAGGGTTTTTATTTTTTAGAGAAAATTACAACAAATAGACAGCTACAAATCAAGTGTGGAATGCATAACTAAACATGATTGCATTCGGTTAATTTTGTTGTCATTGCAGCCACGGCTGCTGAAAATTGCTGCAAACAAGAACGTCAGCCACCAAAACGAACATTGCAGCCACAAGAGTACAAGAAAAGCTGTTGCCGGCTTTTTATTTTGTATTTTTGTTGAGTTTGAGGGGCCAACAAACCCAAACTAGAACGTGGGTGTTGGAATTGAACATTAAACCCAATTTCACCAATAAACTGCACACGGCAAACAAGAGAAGAACGATGGCATACACTCGACTGGGCTGTGCTGCAGTTTGGGGCTGGTGTTGTAGTTGTTAACTGCACGCAACTCCAGAAGCACACACGCGTGCAAATTACATAAGCAAACACCAAAACTTAAAGATAACCTGATGAAGTAACGTAGTGCGTTTTTAACTTAAGTTTCTAACAGCATTTAGAAGTGGAAAAAATGGTATACAAAATTAAAGAGGGTATCAAAGGGAAAATATTTCAGAATATCAAATGCGTTTAAGTATAAAGTATTTTTAAAATTTGTTCGTAATAATAAGAGTTTTTCACAATTAAGGAAAATATTAAAATCAATATATGTAAAAATTTAAACTTTTGAATATATCATCTCTGTTTTTGCGGCGGTACACCAGTTTTTCTCGTTGTGCCAAAACCAACAAACGACAGAAAAAAAGCAGTGACCAGGCCTTGCAGGTGGGCGTTAACTCGCATTTCGTGCAAGGGGAGTGGTAGGCATGCAAAAAGAGTTCACGAAACTCAAGAAAATATATGCGCATAGTTTAAGAATTTAACTATTTTTTTGGGGAATTTATTTAAACAGTTCCGAAATAATAAGCAAGAATTAAAAGAGAAAAATGTTTTTTATAATAATTGACTTAACTCTGAAGAGAAAAAGTGTAAACTATCATATTGTTTATTTTCGTTTCTAGAGATCCCACATATCTGGTTAACGCTTCCATTCAAAGCCTTTCTTCGTTTTTATTCGATTGTTATTGAAATTTTGGTTGAGCGCACAATTAGTTCAATGCTCAACACCATCATCATTATCGCGATGATCAGCGGCAAGAGAAACATCATCATTGCCTTCAGATGACCGTCATAACAATTTGTTTTTAATGCCGCGATTATTGTTGTGATTGTTATTAGTGTGCAAATAAATATTTGCAACACATCGAGTGCGTTGCCCCCGCCGCCGATTGCGGCCGCCGTTTGTGGCACGCTTGCCTAGCGAGGCGCTACCGTGAGGCGGGGGAGGGGGAGTGGCACAGGGGCCGAGATCCCGATCCCACATCCAACAACATCAGTTGGGTGAAAGCCGCCGCCGCATCGCACAGATACGAATACGAATTTGGATACAGCCACAGCTGGCAGATACAAGGTGGCAATTACCCCGATTTGCCAACTGCAATTTCGATTCACTCAAAATTGCATAGGGTTGTCACACACAAGTCCCTGGTAATCACAGTTATCGAGATAAGTCATTGAACCTGGCCGTGGTAATGAATATCTTACCAATTAATATGGAGGAGTCTCTAAATATTCATTTGGGTATTTAGAAAAAATAAAAGTTTCACTCAACCCAAAATCATTAATTCAAGCCAAGCTAAGATGTGCTGACAACAACGTATCCTATCAACACCACCTCAACATCCATCACGTTCTAGAACAACAAAAGAGATCTGAAAAACAGTTGGCCGAGACAGGAATTGGCAAATGATTCAGCCAGCAAGATTTATGTGAGAGACGGAATGCATTGAATGAGGGAACTCTTAACTCAGCACTCGTCTCCTCCTCTCATCAACCACCCTTTTGGGAATCCTTTAAGAAAACATTCACAGAACGAGAGACAAACACAGTGAATTGAATAAGTCACAAGTTGTGGCCAGTGCTCCTATTCCTCGTATGGAACCGGTTGGCCCCTCAGCTCTGTCAAAATGCAATCCGTGCAGCAGGTGGCCAGTTCAAGAAATGACAGTCCAAGAACACGCGATCCAGAATCTGTCCAAAGAGTGAGACAATAGTTAATGGTAACCCACACTCCTCCTCAATCTCGTGAGTCTACTAAATCTGGTTATGCAAATGGGCTCAGCACAGTTGAATATCATGAATTTCATTCCCAGTGCAGCGAAGCGCATCTCCAAAGAAATGCCACAAAAAACACACATCCTTCTCCCGCTTAAACGAGCAATTAAGTTTGATTAAGAATTAATTCAAGACTTTCGGTGGGATAAAAATCTTTTACTGAAAATACTTATAAAATGTTCCATACAATATTAAAATAACATTCGAATAACACGTAAGTATTCAATTTAAACGAATGGCTGATTAAATTTGAGGAGTCCAAAATAAGAAATACATAAGAAAATAAGAAAACTCTTAAGTGTTTCTGGCTCATTTTCAAGTGGCGGTTGGAGCAGACAAAAGGAGGGGACTTATCTGCCATGAAAGGCTTGCACATCCTCTAAATGATCGGGAACTAAGTGGATCGGCGGGAAATAAAGAATATTAAAGCTGGCGGTGGCGCATAAGTTATGCAGTCCCTTTTCCCGAAACCAACCATAAGCCACTCAAAGTTGTCGAGCAGACCCAAAAGGTAGGTAGACAAACCTTGGACAAAAAAATTAAGAAAATAAAACCAAAAAAACCATCAAGATAAAGCGTCTGCAGGGATAAGGAAATAAAGAATGGGAAAGCAGTTTTTGAGTGGCCCAAAAAATCATAAACAATTTCAAGGTTACCAATTTGAGACGGACAGTCTGTGTGGGAAGCCAACAGCTAGCTACCAATAAAAAGAGCACTACGAAAACCATTCCTTCAGCCAGATCATGAAAAAAATTTTAATGACTTGTAGCTCCTAGAAAATAACAAAGGAAGTTAGTTTCCGCAACCCGATGTTTATATACCCTTTTACCTCGAGAAGATTATTTTAAAACTTTCATTAATAAAACTTTTAAACTAGCTTGGCAGACGGTCGTGTCTAGATCAGCATGGTTGATAGTGCTCGAATAGATATTCTTAAAGTTAAAGAATTATAATACCCCCCTTGCAATGGTAAAAAGTACGCGCAAAAAAATACGCGTATATGTCTGAAAAATACAAACAACATAAAACGTCGCCACTTAAGCTTTAAACTGGTTTACATCGCCAGACGAGTGCGGTCAGCAAAAACAAAAACATAACTGAGTTGATACCTCTTTCCGAGATAAAAGTGTTTAGTGGACAATTGATAAGATGAGTTTCGGAAAATCAATGTTTCCAGTCCGCATGTTAAGCTAAAAGTAGATTTGAACTGCATTCATGAACTTTTAATTTGAGTACCAAGTCGCCTTTTAATCCTTGAATAGAAACTATATATCATTTTTGGTACTTTTCCTGGTCTGATATGCCTTTTTCTTCAACTTAACCCCATCGCATCTCGACCAGCCTAACATTTTGTTTTGTGTTTTTTTCTCGTTCATCGCCCAGTGAGTTGGCAGCACCTACGTGAGCCGCCAACCGGTTTCGAGACTCAAAGGTAACTTGAATAACATTTTAACTCACTGCTGGTTTCTTTATATTTTTCTGTCTGTGTCGCCTTGCTTTTTTCTTAACGCACAACAGGTACATTTGTTGTTGTTGCTGGTGGGCAACAGCCAGCGATGGAGGTATATACATATATGGTATATACAGTGGGGGTCTGTTTATATGGAGATTTCCTCAGTCTGTTCTTCTGTCATTCTTTCCGCCTGTGTTTGCCTTGGTCTTTTGTGGCTCCTCCAAATATATACAGATATATAAATCTTTGTGATTCGCTATACAAATATACTTATATATGGGAATATGTATGCACGGCTTTGTATGGTTAGCCAGACCAAAGAACTCGGCTCAAAAGCGTTTCAGCATTTACCTTTTCTTGGGACTTGAAAGCGATCATATAGACGAGCATATACTATGTATAGTTTATATATGTACTTATGGCCATTATGATTTGTATAAGGATTGTTTGCCATACTGATTGAGCCTTTTATGAGCAGCAGCTCAAGACTTGATAAGGAAAATCGCCAAAAGAAAATTCTGCAGAATTCACTTGCACACTATGGGTAGCTATTTTTCCCTTTACTCAATTAAAGCTGGCAAAAAACAATTGATTTATTACTATTTTATGGCAAATTATATTTACATTTTAAATTATTTATTTACATTTATAATTTCGCTGCTCAAATTAACAATACAAATCCGGTGCTAGGCACGACTCAGGACCGAAAAACAGAATCCAAAATAGAATGGATAGAATATCAAAGTAAAATGGACAAACAAAATATGCGAAAAAAAAATCCCCAGAAAGCTCAAAAGATTAATTGAGATAGAGATTATATAGAAAATACTCAGCAGTATTTCAGGGGTTAAGTTTGCTTTCACTTGGAGCCTCGTATGATTTTTAGAATGGTGAAGTCAACTATTACGGAATTGAAATCAACTTAAATTAAATGAAAGGAATGGTTAATCGATTAGAAAACAAAAGCATTCGCAAAATAAATTAAATAATAACTATGTTCATTTAAAAATTTCTTTGATTTTTAAGTTTATAGTAGTTTATCTATTGTATTTTCTTGGAATACATTTTGCTTATCAGTCCTAGCTGAAGGTCATTGCGCAACCTTGACAAAGTTTCCTCCACCACTTATCAATCGCAGAAGTGCTGCAAGCCAATAAAGTAAAGAATTCGGTAGACAAGGTTTACGAATGCTCGTGATATATTATACACATTTTTTATAGCTCGATATACTTACGACCTAAGCTTAAAAATAACTTGTTCTAGTAGATTCTGGCTCCTTAGCGGGGAATATAAATATTTGAGTTCCCTTCTTTATATGCAAACATTCCGCATTGTTATTCCCCAGCCTTCAAAGAAATTTGCCTATTTTCTGAACTCGCAGCTCGCATAAGCTACCGTTACTCACATGTTTAATTTCTAATCAGCAGGGCTCTTATCTAATCGTCGCAGGGGAAACGCATTTATTCATCAAATATAATGTATATGCAGACCTATATATACGAGTAAGCTTTTATGAGCTCATAAAAAGTGCGATTCAGCCATTTAATGTGATATGAGATAAGTACTTTGGTTATAGATTGAAGTAAAAACATAAATAACTTTCAGTACTTACAGTATTTTAATATGTTAATACAAATTATTTATAATATTAGATTTCATGTTTTTCAATCAATTTTAATGACCTGATTTTAGTTTATTATGTATTTTTTAAATTCCACCTCATAATTTTTTTTGTATATATAACTCTTAAAAAGAAAATGGTATACGTAATCTATAAAAATGTGCACATGTTTTCTAGTAGTGGGAGTTGAGATAGTGGTTAAATTTGAAATGGTTTTGTTGTGTTCTCCGATAAGATATAGTTAAGCTCCCAACGACAATCGATTCACATTCGACCCACTCAACGTGCTATGAATTAAATAACCAAATTCAGGCCTAAGGAGGGAAAGAGATACAGAAACACGGGGATCGAATGACTTAGTCATAATACTGTGGCCCTATCAGAAAGCTCTAAACGTGGTAGTCTTTGCTTTTGTTTTCACTGCCTTATCAGAATGGCACACATAGCGCACTATATTCGGTTTTTTTGTGTTCAACTATTCAGTGTTATGTGGCATACAATTTACGAGCTCTGTGCCAACAGACGTAGTTCAGATAACTCTGCAATCAGACAACAACAACGGCGCAACGAGATAACATTTAAAAGGCCTAAAAAATAGAAGAGATAGATAAAGGCTGATAAAATGGAACTCGATCACTTTTGAATGAATAAATATTTGTTTTCTTTATTAGATTGGAATTTCTATTAGCATTTCTCAAAAATTTGTATTTCAACATTCATTTTATATTTTTCGTTTATATAAATATTAAAAAAAAAACAATCACATTACTAGCACTTCCCAAAATAAATCGAAATTATAATGATTTTGGTCTTGCTTATCGATAAAACCCCACTCAAGATTCTTTTTTACCTTGTGAGCAGTCTTTTGCTCCTCTTTTAAATTCATATCCCCAGAAAAAGATTAAAAAAATAATGCACAAGTAAAAGTGTATTAACAATTGACGTCAAAAAGAAATCGACGAAATATAAAACCGAAACATATGGAAACCAACGCTTACACAGCGAACATCTCACAAACACTAATATAGTACTCTGCCTAAAATACATAATATCCACATATGTGATACCCTGATTTGTATAGACAAAGCTCTGTGAATCAATAAAATCCATTTTAGATGCGCACATGGCACGGAACGAAAGAATTTTTGTATTCGGTTGAAGAGTGGGTAAAATGGGAAATATTCCTCTTTATTCCACAACAATTTGGGTTAATGAGTAGTTGAATAATTGAACCGTTTGGCTTTAAGAAAATCGATCGAGCCAAAATCAACCAAAGATTTTATCTATCTACACAAATAAACATAGAAATACCTAAGATACTCTATCTGTAAACCATTTGGACTAAGACAAAAGGAATATTATACACTGGCAATTTAAATTGAATTAGGAGATTTCGGCATGTTTAAGTTTTTACTTATAGGACTATTATTTACTAATTAGTTTTACAAGATACAAATATTGTACATGTGAGCCGCTTTAAGTTCAAACAGACCAGACATTAATGTCTCTATTCGAAGATCAACGAAAAACACATCTGAATACAATTTCAAAAACATTTTTAAAATCCCTTTTTGGCACCGGTCATAAAAACACGAGCCAAAAGTCTTAAATAAAATCAACTGCATTTTGCCCATTTTTAAAATCAACAAATGCATTTGGATCGAGGACTTCAGGGAGGGTTGAAAAGCAAGAAAATTATTGAAAAATTCAACCATGAAAAACTGTTTCATTCGAATATTAAATCTGTTTTCTTATACATATTTACCAATTGAATCAATACATAGTATCTATTTTTGGCTGCACTGCGAAACATACCTGAAAATAAATAGATTCGTTTAGTAAGTAAGAAATGCTAAAAAAAAACAAAGTAAGTCTACGGAATACTTAATTTAATTAAAGTCCTAACCAGAAAAACCATTTTACTAAAGGTGTCCCTTGCCACGTGAAATTTGTAGCTGCGAATTCAATTAGCTTTATTCAAGTTCTCATAACAAAAGCCTTTTTGTTCAGCTTTTGAATTATGTCAGCCCCGTAGGATTGCAAGGGAATAAGAGAATACCAGTGTTATCTTAACGCAGCATTTGATAAAAATACTTTGAGGAGTCAAAATCCCAACGTCCCCTGTTTTCTCAACTATTTTCCCTTGTTTTGCTGAATGCCAAAAGCGTCTGCGGCTGCAGTTCTGAATGGCTAAGCATTGTCTCCTCTGTTCATATATATTATGTAAATATACGAATATGTAGTATATATGTATATGGCGTGCTAAGGGCAAGCCCTTCAAGCGAAGGCAAACCACAAGAAAGCATCAGAAAAATCGAGAGAAGAAAAAAAGGGCAAGGTTGGTCACATTTGCGAAAAGTATTAAGTTTCACAAGAGGCTTACCCAGGATGAACTAATATACCAGCGACATCCAGGGATAATGGATATTTGAACTCACAGACATTATAGACGCAGGCATCAAGTATGCGTTGGTGCGACAGAGAGAAAAACAATTAAGCGACCTCAATTGCAGCGGCCAAAGCAACCACAACGACAATGTGGAGACATTTAAAGGCAGTTGCAGCCACTTTGACTGACAGCTGCACTTAAAGAGCAAGAAAAACGAGGAAAACACGGAAAAAAACTCTGAGAAACTTAGAGGAACGCTGCAAAAATCTCGCAGAAGAAGACAACGTTGACAGTTCACGAACTCAGCTTCAAACGGCGAGCTGAGCTCATTCTGCGGAGCCCGAGATACAGATACAAAGATACGCCAGCTGCAGCAATAGCAATAGCAACAGCAATAATAATAATGAAAACTAGTTGCAACTAGTGCAACATCCAAACGAGTTTCACTAGGCTTCAACAGCTGCAAGACTGGAGTGGGTGTTCTTCGTTCTTCTCTAGTGTGGGTGAATTCTTCGCTGTTGTTGAAGGCGAAACCCAAACCGGAGCTTGGGCGAGTGTGTGAATTCTGTCGACTTCAAAATCTGTGGCCTAGGCACACAGCTCCGCGCACTCGTATCTCGGTATCTGATGGATACACTTCAGCCGCCGCCGCCCCCATAATTCGCCATTGATGGATGTGTGTGTGCCGTGGCAGCTTTATGGGATTCGTTGATTATGCCACGAGATTAGGCGCCTCTCGGATTAAAAGAAAAAACCAGGCAAACAAAAATCGTAAAGTATTGAAGGCAAATACATATTTCGCACTCTAACAATTTCATATTCAAACCATGTTCAATTGCCACTTAAAAAAATATATTATTTTCAGTGAACTCTTCGAATCCGCCTACTAAATTACATCACAATAAAAAAATCAATTTTCTTAATTATCCATCATTAATCCAAGTTTTCGCCAAAACCCATTACAAAGTCTCCTTTACGGCCAGTCGAATACTGTCGTCACATCTCTAGCGATCTGCCAACCTTATAAGGCACATCCACTTACCGATTCGATAACCGATAATGGCGACACATTTCCAACATCAGAACTCATCACAATTGAAAAAAAATTCTATCATCCTGACAAATGTCTGTCAAATTAGGCTATTTTTATTTTAAACAGTTTGTCGAACATTAATCACGAAATAGCTGGCAATTTAAAAGCCACTTTGCGGGATATTTATGCATAAATAACTTCGACTATATTTTGAGCAATTCAAGTTATGGGAGGTGATACTACAGAGGGTTGAGGTTGCGAGCCGTGGGTGTCGGTATCGGTCGCAGTGTCTAGACAGCCATAAAAAAGATACAAATATGAAAATTGTATTTCAATGTGCACGGCGAAAATATGCAAAAAGCAAGCAAACAAATCACCAGCACAACAGTATATAGAGATAGACTCGGAGGGGTTATTGGATGGGGGCTCCGTGGGGCGAACTGACTGACTGAAGCTAAAGAAGACGACAATTTCCGGGTGTCTAAATCGGTCGTTCTCAGAGTCCCGTCACAGTCGCTTGAAGTTGAGTGAAATGACGTGTAACGGTTTAGCAGAAGCCATTATAGAGAGTGCCCTAAGTCCCTCGCAGTCTTTCGGGGTAGATCGGCTATATAGACCCAATATACCTAAGACCATATGGTGTTTATTGGGAAAAAAGGTAAACGATACAAATGAAAACTCATATGCTCGTTAATAGTTGCATAAAAAACTAGTGGAATATTTTAATAAAATATAAAAGAAAATATAATTGCCAGAGTTTTTTGTCCAATTTTTTCTCTGTTCTAACTCATCTGTATCTGTATCTCCGATAACAAAGGCAGTTACCGGCAAATAACCAAAAAATCAAATGTGAAATTTAATGCCACGAAGTGAGATCTGCATAACTTTGCATAAGTCAAACGGCGAAGGCCCAGAAAAGGGTTGAAATGTAGCGAGCAGCAACAACAAATAGTTTCATTCATTGAATTCAGCTTCGGTAAAAAAGAGGGAAAAGTATTTTGCCAGTGTTTGCATATTTTCATTCGAGTATTTCTCTCCTTTTTTTTCTTTGCCCTCGCATAATGCACAGCTGCTTGTTGTGCCCATTTCCCGCTTCCCTTTTCCTCCCCGCAATCCCTACTGCTTTCCTCCACATAATTTCCCCCTGCGCGGATTTCCGTTGGGTATATTTTGAATGTCAAAGTTATTTGTTGTATGGCGCTGCATAATAATCAGGGGCAAAGAAAAAAGGGTTCTATGACTGCATCCTGGGCAGAACAAGTTTAGTTTCGTTGTTCTCCCGGTGTTTCCAGCATTTGCACAACAAAGCCAGAACAAGGCTCAAGGTCCAAAGACCGCTAAACGCGAGCGAGGACTGGAAAAAATAAAATAGAAAATGGAATGGAATGGAAAATGGAGAACAGAAAAAGCTTTGTCTTTGTCATTGCACCATGAAGTTACACGCTGCAGGAAGCCGCAGAACAGAACAACAATTTCATATTCATACGTTTGTATCTCTCGCCTTTCGCTGGACAATTTTCGCCATTATCTTTGCAAGTAGCTTAGCTCTTTCTTTGTTCTAGCCCCAGACAGACAGATATAGGGAGGGATTGGCAGACATATGTATATTTAGACGCGAAGAGTGTGTTGGCCTATGAATGAGCATGAAAGCGAAAGGCCGCTGCACTGAGACACATGTGCTCCCTTCAAAACTAACTTTTGCCAAGGCGAATACGACTAACAGATCCCACCTCCAAAGTTCAGTTGCGGGTATCAATATCTATTAGAATACGTCTTTATATTTATAAAATGCGTTTCTGACGAGAACTTGGACTCAAAATTTTTGAGTCAAAAATAATAAGCCTGAATGATATTACTAAATGTCATGAGAGGAGATTTAAATGTTTTTATGTTTGCTAATAAAAAAGCATAGAAAAATAAAATAAAAAGTGCTTAGACCATAAAACTGGGCAGCCAAACATTGATCCAACCATCAAGGGCGATCTGAAAAGTCCTTCTCAGTCTCCACAGCTGCATATCTATTACTATGCCCCTCCAAAGTCTGGCGTGGATTGCCTAACAAGTGCAAAGTATTTTGGCATTTTGCAGGTTGCTTGTGTCAGTCGCGTGACGTGCGCTTTTAGCTGCAGATGGAGTTATCTATCTGAGGGTCTGGCCCAACCAAGGGTCTAGAGTGAAATGCCCATGTGCGGGAAGAGTGCAATGACCTCCACCTTCTATTTTTCTTAAATGCAATGAAAGCCGGCCCTCTCATTGGCCAAACCGAAGAAAAACGAACCAAGACAAGTCAGTCATGCGGGTCGTAACGCCCTCTCACAAACTAATCAAAAACAATTAGCAGCGTAGCGCTAGATAAAGTACAGTGGAACATTTTTAGCTGAAACTTTCCTAAGAAGAACATTTCTAGAACATTTTCTAGAACATTTACTGATTTACTGAGACTTAGAATTAATATAAATTACTTCTCAGGAATATATGTCTCCTTCTCTGAGTTTCAAACTTCAGATCAAATTATAACACCCTCATGCAGGGTATAGACACATTTTGATGGGCGAGTAAAAAGGCACCGACAAAATTTATTTGATAATTGCGGGATTTTTATTTTTTTTATTATAGCCAACTCACAAGTCTGCTGTCTATAAATAATTAGCTGACAGATTTATATTGTGGCGGAAGTTGAGGGAGGCGGTGGAGCAGATAGAGTCCGATGCCTATTGTCATATGGGTGGAGGAGATAAAGGCGTATAGATTGGGGGATAAAATCAAAGTAATTTACGGAATAATTACTGAAATTATTGTCAATTATTGCAATTGCAATTGCGGGCCCTCCCCCTCGGTGACAAAAAAAAAAAACACTAAAGACTCAACAGAATTCTGTGTGAGTTTCGGCTTTATTTATCATCACCCATTGTCGCACGGGGCCGTATGCGTGACGTTTTTGTCGTTAATTCAATTCTCATTTTATGAATATTATCTGTTGTCGAGTATAAATGTTATGTGAATGAGTAAATAACAATTAAGAGCATATAGCAATATTTAAAATTCACGTAACAATTTAATACAAATTGTTTCTTTTGATTTCATATTTCACTTGTCAGCTGTTTTTATGGGTGTGAACGTTGGCTGCTGTGAAAATACGAATTTCTTGTAAAATCCATTTTTAATCATTATTTTTAATTGCTTTGCTAATTGGAAAACACAAAAAATGAAAACCACAAATGCAATAAAAAATGCAAAATGCATTAAAAAAATATATATTGGGGCAAAAAAAAACAAATAAACGGAAAAAGAAAGGCATATGAAAGCACGCTCAAAATACATGTAAAATTTTAAGTTGAAACTGCCAATTGCCCCAACATTTCCATTCGCTGATTTTTATTTATCTTCCTTCCTAATTTTTTTTACAATTACTTACCTTGATTAAGTTAATTTTTAATGGAATTTAAACTCATTTGCTTAGAACCCTTGAACAGAAAAACTTTCACAATTGATTGCCGCTGAGCGTTAATTCCCCCAAAAACGGATCTCCTTTGAACCGGAGTTCACCAAGTAATTCCCAATTTAAGACGCAGCTTCTCAACTTGACAAATAACAAATTGCCCTCGCTTTGATCTTAGATGCTTCTTCTTTTCTGTATTTACTTGGGTGAAAAAAAATCGTTTGTTGCTGGAGGAAAAAATAAGAGAAATAGAGGCGAAGTCTATTTATTTATTTTTCATGGGATATGGGATGGTGGGTGCCAGTGGACTTCCTCCCTTTCTTTTCCAATTGATTAAAAAAGTATTTTTTTCTGACCAGGCATGGACTTTGAATGGTACATGTGTGGCGTGTGTGTGAATATATGTGTGTGCATGACTCATTTGCAATTAAACGACAAAAGCAAGAGAGGGCACAGAAGAGCGAGAGAGAGAGCGAGAGCCAATTTTAAGTGCCGCAAAAATGCCAGCATAAAAATAAAGCAGTCGCTGTAAAAACGGCAGAAGAAACAGAAGCAGAAGACGAAGACAATAAGAAGAAGAGGAAAACCTACAAAAGCAGCGACCACAAAGGCAAAGATACAAAATCCATACCCAGATACATTTTCAAAACTACACCACACACAAACAAAAACTCGCTCGCTCGCTACGACGTCGACGTCGACTGCGCAGCGGCAGAGGCAGCGACAGCGACAGCGACTGATGTTTACACAACGTGCGGTATATTTGCAAGATACTCGTCGTACAAAAAAAAAAACAGCAGCAAATGCTGCTTGTATTTTTTCTTTTTCTCTCTTTTCGACTCTAATTGAAAACAAGCAGAGAGTGTGTGTGTGTAGAAAAAACAAGAAAAACAAGCACAACGAGCGTCTACAGCTGGCTCTGGGGTATTATTGTATCTGTTAGATGCGAAATTGCAAACCCACCAACAGGCAACGTTGCCGAACTTCAGCGTATTGCTTTTTTCTGTTTTCTGTTTTTTTCTTGCCGCTTTGTAGCCGCGTAGCTCATAGTTTGTGTGCATGGTGTGTATCTGTGTCTTTGCGGCGCAGCGTTCTCTCGCTACGTACGATGAAAATTGCTGCAACAATGTCGCTTAATTTTCATGCGGCCAGCAGTATTATTATGTATGCACCTGATCGGGCCTTTATGATAGGCCCCAGAAAGCCGAGAAACCGGTTTACAACGTCACCCATCCCCATAATCATCATCATCATCATCACCATCGTTAAACATAATCCCAATCCAAGTCCAGGTCCCAGGTTCCAACTGGTTATCAGTAAACAGAAACACAAACAGGTAACAGAACACCAAAACCAAGGCGAAACTGAACCCGAGCCATCATCATCATCCTTCTCCGCTTTCTTCATTCGATATCGTCTGGTTGTACTCACAGATGCGTCCAGAAGTTTAGCCGTTCTACGATTAAAGCAACTAGCAATTTCTGGAGTATTAACAAATTTTATATATTTTTTTGGATTAAACTGGCGGCAGGAAATAATGAAAAACTAATTGGATTTCCCAAAAAAAAACAAAAATAGTTCGCTGTACATACAAAAAACAAGTGAAAAAGTATTGGCTACCCTATGCTAGCTATGCCAGCTGTCCTAAAAAATATATAATAAAATATTTTAAAAATGTACTATGAATATGGAACATTTTACAACAGAGCGATGTCGATCTTTAAAGGAGCCATATCTAGAAAAAATAGCTTCCTCCTTGTTACATGATTTCCACTGTCTTGAGAGGCTTACATATATTTTTGACCACTTCTGTATTATGGACATATTTTCTGAGCCCGTTCATCAGCTCTTTGGGAATAATAATCGATTCTTGCTGCGCCTTCTTTGTGTTGGCTATGTGCCTCCTCGTTCGGCCTCACGAACACAGGGCCAAACAAACTCACACAATCGCCCCTTGATGATAATCTTTTGTGTCTGTCCGGTTCTTTAGCACCTTTTGTCACCGTGAAAAGCGGCAACGTTGCGCTCTGAAGAGACGGACTTACGGATCCGGAGATTCATCTCCATCTTGCTCGGTATCTCGGCCTCCTGCTCCCGAGCTCAGCAGCTCATGTGTGAAATTATTTGGGAATTTTCTAATTTCCCATACAAAAGCTGAGTTATCGCATCGCCGTCAGACGTCGTCGTCGTCGTCGTACCGCCCCTCGTCCCCTTTTCCCCGCCGACGTCGTCACGTTCCCTTGTGATATCTCAATCCTCCTATTGCATGGCACTTATTCGCTTTTTTGCCCGATTTTTGTTATTGTTTTTCGGTATTACGACACTGCACAAAAAACAATGAAATGTGCATTGCCAGGCATAAAAAGTGTAAAACAATAGCAACGGAACAGCGGAATATGTTTGGCTATATGAAAATACATACCAAATTGCACAACTGGCATGAACAGCCACAATATTCCGCCCAATCCCCTCGTCAACTGATTTCTATTGCTTGACGTTCCTAAACGTACTGCAAAAATATATTCGATTTGATAGTACGGATAGGAAAAGAGGCAAAACCACGTTTATATTTAAATTAATCTTTGAATAACTAAGATCTTTTACTGAGAGAATACCAACTTACTTAAAAAAAATATAAAAAACAAGCAAGAAAATTATTATTCAATTTACTAAATAAATGTAATAATGCTAACAATTCAAAATGTATTTTTTTCGAATTTGTAGGGCTTTTTATCAGGATGATTCAGCCCGTTAAAATGTTCAAGCTTGTTTTTCGGGCCATGTGTTTCATTTACATAGAAAAATATATAATATGAAATTTCGCGATAAAGTTCACAGCCAGTATAATAAGTTGTACACCCAGAAACCAACGCCACCCGGACGAACCTTATCAAAAAAGCGAAATCGAGCAGAAAAAAAATACTCAACTGGCAGTGAAAATAATAACAATACGCAGCACAAGTGTGAGTTGGTTATGGTTTTAGAGTTCTGTTTATATTTCTGTTCCTGCATTGGAAAGCAGTCGCTGGCTGGATCGGATGAGTAACCAGAGACCCCCGCCACAGACCCCCTGGAGAACGAAAAAATAACAAAAACACGCCACAAGCCCATGACTAAACATTTGAATAATTATCAAGTACGAAAGTACAATGGTATGGTAATTATTGGGAATAGAAAATAATTGAGTTGCTTTTTGTGTGGTTGTAGTTTAAAATCCACGTATATAGCTTTTAGTCAATCCGAATTTATCATTGCAAAAATATAATATAAGTACCTCCAGGAGAAAGTAATAATATTCGAAATTTTTTAAATTAAATATGTCTTTTCATCTGTCAAATTAAAACTTTTGTAGGACGCCTAGTTATGCGCTTCTCTATCTAATCTACATTTTTAGCTTTGAGGGAGGAGAACCCTCAATGCCAAAAAGAACAAACAGCGGGCAACAAAAACTATAAATTCTCGTGTAGCTGTGCAACAAAAACAATAATGAAAACCACATTAACAAAAGCAACAAATATAAATGTAACGTGACATTGAAACGAGTCAAAAGCACTAAAAAAAAAAGTACATACACAGGCCCACATTTTCGTCTGTATAAAATCTGATATAGATCATTATTATTGTTTTTGTTTTTGCTGCCTTGCCATTTCGTGTTAAAAAGCGAAACACGAAAATTAATTTAATAAAGTGATCTAAGTTGACGTTGCCGGGGTTAGATGGGGGTTCCATGGGTCAGGGAATAAGTGGGGCGACTGATATGTGGGACGTTATTACGAACTGAAAATATTTCCAATTCAAATTCTCGAAATCTAAAATATAAAGTTAGCGGAACTGTAATGATTTGCAGGTGAAAGACACGGAAAATTAAACAACATTCAAAGCTAATCTCGCCCTTCTATTATTACTCAGCCAGAAATAAACAAATAAGCATATTGCTCAGCTAGAGTGCAAAGTACTCAATGGAAAAAAGGTGAATAAAAAGTGCGTAATAAAGCTTGCAGCTGAAACTATAATTTGTTGATTTTTTGTGAGTGGTGAGTGGTGCCTTGCTGGGGGCTCACTTCTTGGCTGAAACCGGTGGGTTCATTGTCAATGTCAGAAGACAACGTCTGGTTTTGAACCGCGTCAATTCCACGATTTGTGTTGGTAATTACCGCAAAACTATTAAATGGAAGTTTACCCACTGCTGTCGTCTGACATTGATGCGGGTTTAGTGCATCAGCAGCGCATAGAAAAGCAGAAAACACAACATGTGTTGTTGTGTTGGTCTAGTCTCTGCTGAAAAAACAACATTTCGGCTGTGCCTAATGAAGCAATTAAAACATTTGACTTTTGCACTGCACGAAAATATAAAAAGGAAGGGGACCGCCAAACTCGTTTGACTCACGAAAGAAATACACAGAAAAAGGCAAACAAAAACCGGCAGAACAAAACAAATTGCTCAGAGAGGTTCTTCTGTTTAGGCCCGAAAAAAACACACACACACACAAGGCGCAGAAACTATAAGAAAAGTATTACGCAATAAAGGGAGACGAACGAAAGAGGTTTCGAACGCTGCAAAATAAGAATTTATTCGAATATTTTCAATCCCTAAAATATCCTATTTTCACCTTTGTTTTACCATAACGTACACATTTCGTATTTATATACCATGTGATCTTAAGATGCATCATCCTCCGTTGGAATTAAACCTAATATTTCTGTTTAGTAAGCTCAAAAGCCTGATGTGGATGCAAGAGGTATCTTCTGAGGAGGAGCACCATTGCCACATGTCGTAGTCTTTCCCTTCCCTTGATTCTCAGTTCTTGATTATTTTTGCCTGCTGTTTGTACACGTAGTCACATACACACACACCCATGCCAAGTGGGACCCACTCAGGTAAGATACTTAGATAGAAAAGCAGAGACACGACAAGTCAAGGTAAAAAAGTTACGCATTCTTTTTCGGGCATGGCCAGCCATTAGCTTTTGTATCTCACGGATTGCCAGGGATGTGGGGACTTGAAGAAAGGGAGAAAGAGTAACAGCTCTGACAGACAGGCAGCTAGCTTAGAAATTCATCTCGCAGATACTTTCGTATCCCAACTGGATGATAAGAACGGCCTCGTGTGGGCAGCAGCGGATACAAGTAGCTGTGAGTGGCCTACGCTGGCATCTAACAGATACAATTTACATACATCTCTCGGTGGTTGGTTTTTTCTGGTTTCTGTTTCCTAACTTTGAAATAGTTTATCGTGACTGAGGCATTCAGGCACCCACGCTCGCATCTGACAAATACTTTGCTGAGACTGGTGGGCTCGGTTATCAAAGTATCATAAAAGACAAAGTCTTGAAAATGATCACTATTATAAAAAATACTGCCTGTTATAAAAAAGTTGATAATTTTAACCCAAACTAGTACTCAGTCTACTAATACTTTTAATATATATAAAACATGAATCCCCATATTTTACTTTGTTAAGGATTTTATACTACTATTCACCTCTTTGAGGTACAAACTTACCTTTTCAATTTCTGATTATTGTTGTTGATGTTGCTATTATTGTTGTTATTATTATTAATGGAGCTGCTATCCACAACGAACTGCTGTTGTTGCTGCTGCGGCTGTGGTTGTTGTTGTTGGTGCGGCGTAGTAGTTTCGGCTAATTTTCCAAAACAAATGTTACGGCTACTGTCGCGTACCATGTTTCGACAACGGAACACTCGCAGCAGAATCTTCTTCTATTTAGGAGGAGCATTGCGTCGTATGCCGCGAATGGAGGGGCATCATTTTAAATGGGCGCCCTCCTTCCCATTGAACATTATGCACTCTTTTTATATATTCCAGTGTGGGGATTGTTACGCTTACGATTCTCGGCTTGTTTAATTTGGGGGCTTTTATGGATATCTTTCTTTCAATTACTTTGGTAAGATTTCCGCTTCACTTGCACATTTTTAGCACTATATTACGAAAGGGGGATAAAAGATACGGGGGGGTTGGTTATATGTGGATTAGATTTTCCAGCTGGCACTTGAATTTCTTCGTTGAACACTTGCACATGCACTTTGTATGGAAGCTTCTCTTCCATTGTGATTTTCACATGATTTGACTCTTTTTTGTTGCAATTTACTTGATTTTATTTAGCTCCTTGTTATTTTGTTCACTTATGCCAATTTGCCTTAATTTAGCAACTAAAAATACGCTTTTAATTTAATTCAACTAGAGCAATTTAAATTTATTGAAATTTCAATGGGCCCCAAGATGTGTTCTCTTCTTTTTGCCTCAATTTAAGCGAGGAATACGGCATGTACTAGATATAGATATATAAAGATAAACTCCTTGTATAGGGCCATTTCCTCTGCAACAATACCAGTGCGAGAAGGTGGAAAATGCGAGCAGCGACGTCGGCAGCGCGTTATTATAATCCCCACCCCCCGAAAAAGGGGGTTGGAGGTACAGCATGTTAAAATTCCATGCACTAAAGAAGCATGGAAACTACAAGAACAACACACACACACCAACGTTCGATGCTGAAGTTCGGCAACAGCGCCGCGCAACGCCATCTCGCTCGCTCTCACTCTGGCCCGCTGCGGGCTGGCGTGAAAAGCGGCAACGTCGCTTTGTTTGCTTATAATTGACGTTTGCCGTCTGACGTGGTTGTTAGAGCGAGACAGCCAGCTGTTGTTGCTGCTTCAGCGCACAAAATACATAGGGTGTTTGGGTCTGTGCTTGTGTGCGCGCGCTATGTACTCGTGGGTACATAAAGAATTTATAGCTGGTACTTTTTCTCGTACATGGAAAACGAGTATCTCTCGGCTGTGTATTTATAAATGGCTATGTGGTCATGTGGTGCGCTTCTTTCGCTTTGTTGTTGCACGTTCTTCCATAATTCGTGTAGTTTTGTAGCTCTAAATCTCCTACGTATTTTCTTTTGGGGCGCAGCAGGAAATCACCCATACAGCGATACACTTCTGTGTGTGTGTGCGAGAAGCTGCTCGAAGCGACGGCCCTATGTGCGTCTCGCTCTAGCGCACTGGCCGGACCCCATCGGTCGCGTGAAAGTTTCTGCTCTGCCAACGGCGCTGCCACTGCGCTGCTCCCCGAAAACTTGGGGCCGCAGAGCTACGCGATTTCAGTCGCTTTGTAGAACTGGTGGGGTGCGGCTCGCAAAAAACTGGGACCGAAAGGCCCACACACAAAAAGACCCAGCCAGCTGGCAGCCAAGTGGGATAAGATCATCCCGAAGACAGAGCTATGTAGTCTAAATTTCCCCCTGCGAGCTGGCGCTGTTTTGTTTTGCTTTTCGGTTCGCCATTTTGTGGTCGGGAATTTTCAGTCTTTCTTCCCTCTGGAGGAGGAAAAACCCCATTAAAGCCAGGCGTTTTAACTAGAATTCATGAATACTGCCAGCAGCGGCAAAAAGAAAACCAGTTTTAGTATGTATTTAGTATCTGCTGTTCGTTTTGTGGCTACGTGACCACACACCAACAGCATGTGCCAGAAAGAGAGCGCCAACTTTGTAGTTTCTCGCTCCCCAATCTCACTCACACACACAGGGGGGACTCTGTGCGCACGCACACCAAACGGGTTAAGTAAGAAGAAAAAAAGCGGTTTTACTGCATCGCTCCGTCCCGCTCGCACACGGCAGCTGAATCGATTTTTCAAGCGACACGACAATTTCTCTCCACCACCTCCTCTTCGCCCAGCTGCCGTCCCGCTCTGACTCGCGCAGCTCGGCAGCCCCCTCCCTTTCGCTCTTTTGCGTTGTTCGTTTTTGTAGTTTGGAGCCCGCGCACACACGCAGATATTTATATACGTTTATATATAGTCGCCATGTTACTTTTTCGTACGTTGGGGGAGCTGTCAGCCTGGATTTTTCGCTACAAATTTCCAACGTCGCTCTGGCTGCCTCTGCTGTGGCCGCTGTCGCGGTCGACGTCGTCATCCGCCGCTAGTATGCGTGCGCTGTGTGTGTGTGTGCTTTGAATTTCTGATGAAATTCTTTGCTTTCGAGTTAATTGCTGCCCCGTCGGCAGCGAAGCCCTGCCTCTGCCGGCGTCGCTGCCGCCGAGCTCACATTTTTTGTTGTGCCATTTTCTTTGTACTGGTACTGCCAATTTCTATAGCCCGAAGAAGAGGAAGAGCTTTCCGCTCTGAACTGGGAGTATTGGGGATTTTTAAACACATTTTTAACCTGACTCGAGCTCTACTAAATGGTCTATTCTATTATATTCTATTGAAAGCAAGAAGATAGCCTGCAGAATTGTACAGAAATTCTATTTCTCTATTCAAAAACTTCTGTTTAGAAAAACTTTGTAAATACGTTTGTATTTAGTTTTAAAATAAAGTTATAGGTTAACATTTTGTTAATTCAATAAATTTCTCGTTTAAAATTATTTTTAAGTAGCTTTTTAGTTGATAAATTTCGGCATTGTTTTTTAATTTTCTTTGAATTTTATGTTTAGACTTTTCATAAATCTATTACCACTTAGTTGTGCACTTTTTAAACACTGCTCCGAATTGGAAAATTCAGGCTTTATCCATCACTTTGATTTTGGTTAATATTTTATTTTTCTGTTTTATTTGATCTGTGATCGATTTATCCATTCTTACCATTTGCGTTGAGAGCTGCAATGAAATGGGAAAAATTCGAACGTTATTTAAAGGCCTTTTCTCAGAATGATTAACACTGATCTTTCCCTGAACTGAAATTCTGTTTAAAAAATAAATAGAGCTCGTGTTGAGTTACTTTTGATGAAAGTGTGAGTCGGGCTGACCAACTGATAATAGAATAATGTAATCTATACTTTCCTATTGGATTTTCAAGCCTATTTGAGAATAGTATGCATTGTTCCCGGCCTTACAAAATTAAATAAATTGTATTTGAGATTGTTTTCCCCTTTTTGAGATACTTACACCATTGGAGCGGCTTTCCTTGGCTGTTCATCGGATCCTTTTTCGCTGGCTCAGTGTAGTAAATTTATTGTAAACCCGTTTTGGACTGTATTCGAAACTTGCGCATTTTACTGGTGGATTTCGTGGCAATAGCTATTTCGAAAACTTCCAAAAAAGGTAACGACGCGCCCGATGAGTTCTGCCTTTTCTGCGTACCGAACCGAAAAACCGATCCGAGTCCAAGTGCACGATTTTATTATACTTTTACTGGGTGTATTTGCTGTTGTTTTCCTGTGCATCTATGCACTCGGGGTTTGCTTTTGCTTTTGGGGTGACTTTTTACTGCGAACTCCTGCGAATTTCATTCGGCAGAAAAAGCATCACAAAATTGAATTGGAAACAATAAAAAAATTAAATTTTTATCATTTATTGGGCTTGCCGTGGCTCGATTTCCATTTGCTTTGCTTGCCCCTGTTTTTGTTTGTATTTATTGTATTTGGATTTGGATTTGCGTTAACTCTCGTTGTTGTCGCTGCATCTGCTTGGTATTGGTGCAATTAATGCAGTTTCGCACGCAACACACTCGCGCACTCACACACACAGGTTTCGCCGATGCTCGCACAGGGGAGGGGCGGGGCACTTTCAGACAATAACAATAACTTTTGCGCTTCGCTCTGTGTGTTTTGGCGGCGTTTGTTGATCGCTGCGCCGCCGTTCGCCGTTGTTGTTGTACTTGCTCGCTGCGACGCGCGGTCCGTTCACTTCCGAATTTTTAAAAACAGTGTTGGCCGCGGAGGTGAGTAGTTTTTGGACTCTGGGTATCGAGGGTGTCGATGGGTATCGATGAAGGAATCGACGATGTCCCATCGCTGAAAATGTTAGCTAGCAGACGATGGTTAACAGAAATGTTAAGATGCAATGTTAACAGTGCTGCTAAATAGAGAACCGAGCTCTGTTAAATATACTAGCGATGGAAAGCAAACGATCGCACTATCGATAGTTGGGAGAGCGATTTCTAACAGAAATGTTAACATAACATTCTGGAGTTGAAATTGCCTTAACATTACAGTGTCCTCGCTAATGTAAGAAAACGTTTTTACATTTATGTTAAAAGGGGCGCTGTACTGTATCTCAACAACTAGGGTATTCCCTTGGCTGTTAGTTGGCTGATATTTCAGTCAGCTATAAGTTTTAAAGGGATTTTAAATGCCCTGCGATGAACACGATTCTGGGAGAACAGTTAAGCGGAAATGCGACTGTTTGAATAAAATAGTGCTTATTGAGGTAGAATAAGTCGTTTTTTTCCTATTAAATCCACTTTTCCTTAAAAAAAACCCATGTCTAGCGACAAGATAACTCCTTTACTGGCAAGCAGCAAAAAAAAGTGAAAACGATCGGACTTTTAATATTTCCGGAATAGTTTTCACCGCAAAACCATTTTTGGTAAAACCCTATTCTAATGTCCTAATTTTCCTGCTTCGGTACCCAAAAGGTATCTAGCTATAAAAGGATATATTTTTGGTTCTAGCGGTCTGGATGATTTTTCGTGTAAGTAATTACTAAGTAATCTTAAAACTATTTTCTAGTTGTTATGTTAGCTTATAGTTTTACCTCTAACTTAGCCTATATAAATAAATATATAATTGCATCATCTTAGATAGCTTTTCCTCTAAATTCTTAACTATACTTGGCTAGGTCTTGCATTTTCTGGATCAAAACTCAAGGATATGACTTATTTTGCCAAGTGTAAGAACAAAAACGCGCTGCTAACCTGTGGAACTATCAATTCAACTCCAATCGCTAAAATCATCGAAAGTAGCTAAGCTATCGTTATCGCCAGCTTGTTTTGTTTTGCTTACACGACAGATAAATAAAATAAACTCCTAAAAAAAATGAGTAGTTTAAAGTCGGACCTAGACGAGTACTTGCTCCTGCAGAGCGATCAGAAGAAGACCTTCAACGTCAAGCTGCCACAGCTGAAAGTTCCGTTTTTCCGCTCGGAGCCAGAGGCGAATAGTTTCCTGAAGGACACGGACTCGTGCTTCCCAAAATTGGTGGGTGCACATTATACACAACAGCCGACAAGTCTATATAATTCCTCTTTCAGTCCCGCCTGCAGCGAATCGTGGGCTTCGTGGCCTGTCTGGGAATGGGCGCACTCTGCATGACGCTCTCCACATTCTACATTCCCGTCCTAATTTTGAAGGCCAGAAAGTTCGCCCTGCTCTACACGCTGGGCAGCCTCTTCTTCATTCTGAGCTTCTGCTTCCTCTCCGGATTCGGCTCCTTTCTCAAGCAGATGTTCTCCAAGCCGCGACTGCTCACCTCGATCTCGTACAGTTCCTGCCTCCTTCTGACTTTGTACTGCGCCTTGGTGGCCAAGAGCACCGCATTCACTGTCCTCTTCGCAGTGGCCCAGATAATTGCCTTGCTCTTCATGATTCTGGGCATGGTTCCGGGTGGAGCAACGGGGCTCAAGTTCTTTGGGCAGCTCTTCAAGAGCAGCGTCTCTGCGTCGGCAAGTGTGCTGCCTGTTTAAAAGGAGGAAGGGCTGACGAAACGAAAAATCATCCACCACCGCAGCAACGAAAAGTAACTTATTTAAAACTCATTGATAAATCTAAAATAAAACTTATTTGTGATACAACGCCTCTCAAATTTACAGTACTTATTATTTATTCCTGGGTTTGAGTCATCAGTTTTCCTCCCTTATCAGCAATTTGCATGTAATAAAATGCACATTGTGTCTACTTATTACGACGTTTTGAAGAAATGCCAGCATCGGCCACGTAGAATATTTTGTTGTGAAAATTGAATAGTTAAGTAGACCTACAGAGGTTTACAAATATTTATTGACAGCAAGCCTACCGGCTGATTGATCCGATCTCAATAAAAAGTTACCTGCGACTTAAAGAAGTGTCCCCGAGAGCAGCAATCCTCTCGCTCTTTGGATTAAACACCGGTCATTCATCAATCTCTCCCAGATACAAGGTCTTATCACTGGATCCAGAGAGAATGAGCGGCTCCTTGGGGCTAAAGTCCACGGCATTGACACTGCCATTGTGTCCGGGCAGTTTGTAGAGGATTCGCCTCGTATTAACGTCCCAAATGTAGACATGTCGGTCGGCGGAGCCCGAGGATATTTTGTCGCTACCCGGCGACCAAGCACAACGCAGCAGATTCTTCTCAAAGTTGTGCTGATGGCCCTGGAAGACCTTCACACATCTTTCGCCCGGCGCATAGGGTCTCACGTCCCAGACCCTCAAGGTGTTGTCCATGGCATTTGTCAGCACAAAGTCTCCCTCGGGGGACAGCGACATGCCGGTAATCGTGTCAGAATGCCCTCGCAGGTGATGCAAGACAGCCTGTTTTCGAATATCCCAGATCTTCACTTCGTTGTCGATCCCGCCGCTGATCACTTGTTCGCCGGTGTCGCCAAAGCAAACCGCGGTCACTTGGAACGGTGATTCCAAGGAGTGTGCGGCGTGCTTCTTCCTGGCATCCCAGATCTTAATGGTGCGGTCGTCGCTCCCCGAGCAGAGAAGCTGCTGACCCCGTCGCGATCCCTGCACGCTGTTCACAAAGTTACCATGACCCTTGAACCGCCGCTGCCGCTGCCCCGTGACTATGTCCCACAGACACAGGGTTTTGTCCGTTGAGCAGGTAAAGATGTGCGAGCCATCCTGCGTAAAGTGGGCCTCCATCACGGCGCCACTGTGCCCCGACATGGCCATCACGTTCTCGCAGTCATCGTACACCTGCCAGATGTCTGAAATGCAAATTGTAGTTATTATTATATTATATAGGCACTTCTAAAACCATTGCTGTACTGCATTTCTGCCACTTTCACTTACATATCTGCCTGTCGTACCCGGAGGAAAGCAGCAACTCTCCCTCAGGATGGAATTCCGCTGTGAAAATCTCCCCTTCGTGTCCTTCCAGCTGCATTATGGGCGCCTGCAGGTTCGAGGTACGCCTGACGCCCTAGAAAATCAGATAGTTAAGGAAATAAAACAAAAAACTCATGAGAAATTGCGGGTGCTTCTTCTTCCCAGCACGCTTACCGATTCCAGGAGCGCTTTATCCCGATTTGTGTAGGCCACCAGGTCGCTTTTGCTCCGCTTTGACTCCTGGGCCAAAGCCACGCTGTTGTTGGGTCTTTTGGTGCCCATTGTAGAGGTTTTGTGTGTAAAAACTAAAATTAATCAAACTTTTTCGCCCGAGCAACAAAATAAGCCGTGTATGCAGTGTGACCGCAGCTTTGAAAAATACCGCTGCTCACTTATATAAATATACCAAGACAATGTTCAGTGCCGGGAGACTTGGCAACTCTGCTTTTAATACCAAAATAATGAATTCGAATTTAATTTTCTTTATTTTTACACAATTTGCGGCTATTCAATATGGAATTACCCAATAGGCTCCCCGTTTAATAGGCATCCACGCGCGGAGGATCCGCGAAGAACTCCTGGCCCTTGCGCTCTCCCTTCAGCCACTGCTTGTAGCGCTCGTTTCTCATAGCCTGAAAGGCGGAATTTATGCACATTTATAGCTCGTTAGCGATATGTAACTGCGGAGAAACCTACATGGAAACGCATCAGCTGCTTCTGCATGCCCACGCACTCCTGGAAGTCGGAGATCAGGTCGGCGCACTCCCGCTTTCCGCGCTCCAGGCCGTACGCCTCGAAGCACTCCATCATCTTCATCTCGAACTTGCCGCACTTGTCGTAGGTCTGGTGGTTAATCAGGCAGCCAGTCAGGTCCGTGAGGGGCAGGCGCAAAAAGGGAGTCAGCGACATTTTGTCTGCGGGATAAAATCCAAACCAATTTAACTGATTCTCGATTCCTGGCAGCTTTTCCACTGCTCGGCTATGTGACGTAACAATAAACAAAGGCCGCAAGCCAAGAGTTCCGCTCCAAATGGCAGTCTCTTGACTTCAAACAGTCTTTTCCGTATTCCTATTAATGTTTAGCAGGTACTCCCTTAATTGCACACCTTAATTTCCTGGCAATTCGCGATGAAAACAATTATTTTGTGTTTTTATCTCGAGCTCCGAGTGTGACCAGACGAGTCGAACGGTTGACAGCTGTCAGCTGACGGTGTTGGTAAGCGCGCGAACTGCTCTCCACGTTTTGTTTATAAAATTGAATTTAACGAGAAGCCATGAAAAACCAGGATTTGGTGGATTACTTGAGGTCCTGCGGGGTGTGCGAAGTTTGCCAGCTGCGTTACCTGAAGGCCAGGGGCACGGAGTACAGGGACATCAAGGAAACCCTGCAGAAGGTGCGTCTTTGTTCGTTTTAAATTTGTTGACAACTAACGGATGGCTGGTTTTTCCATTTTAAATGCCCAGTTGGACGTAAAGCTGAATGAAAATGTGGAGAACGGAGAAGGAAACGAGGAGCAACCGGCCAAGAAAGCCCGCCTGGGCATTTGTGCCACCTGTTTGGGCCTGTTCTCAAAGGATTTTCAGACGGAGCTTCTCGGAGGCATTCTGGCCTCGGACTTTGGCAAATACGATTGCCAGAAAATCGTGCTCGCCATAAGTTTGCCCATGTCGCTGCAACTGAGGCAGTTGGCCATGTGGTTCGCCCTGCAGAGGAAATTCGGAGCAGACATAGACGGCACCAATCCGCCAGATGTTCCCATAAAGGAGGCTGTTAAACTGATCCTGCACCCTATAATCTGCGAAAAGCTGGCCAAGGAGTACGATGCCAATGGCCTGATGATCAATATAGATCTCACGCACAAACTGGAGGGCGAGGAGGTGGAGAAGCTGGTGAAACTAAACAAGGAGGCCTTTCCCGCCAAGGCTGCGTACCAGAAACGCATTGAAATCTCGAGGGGATTGCTGGAGAAACAGTATCAGCCGTCTAAGGTGCGGGCGGAAACCTTTGAGAAATACTTCCAGATTCCCTGCTCCATCGTAGACGAACCTCTAAGGCTAACTTCCATAGATCTGCAGGGACCCCTGGTTTGTGTGGCTGGCAGATACCGAAAGCTGAGCCGGGAACTCTCGCACACTCCCTGGATCCTGAATGGCCAACGACTGATGGAGGACAGTATCGAGGAAATCATCATCAGGCACGTGGGTCCCCACTTCACAGAGAAGCTGGACAAGATCACCTTTATGTCCAGCGGCAGGGAAGATGTGGATGTTCGTTGTTTGGGCAAGGGCAGACCCTTTGTTTTGGAAATACCCAATGCCATAAGGAGTAGCTTGAGCAAGGAGCAGGCCTTCAAGATGGAACGGGCTGTGGATGCCTCTGAAAAAGTGTCCATACTTAATCTACAAGTCGTGGCCAGAGAAGAATTAACCCACATAAAGACGGGAGAAGAACTGAAGAAGAAATTCTACCGCGCTCTTTGCGCTTTGAAGGAGCCCGTTTCAGTGGAGATCCTGGAGAAACTGCAAATCTTAAAGAGCTTCGATATTCAGCAAAAGACGCCCATCCGAGTCCTTCACCGTCGCCCTCTGCACACGCGTCCTAGAACGATTTACAGTGTTAAGGCAATGGTGCAGAGGGGGAATCCCAAAGCTTTGGTCATCGATATCGTCACTCAGGCGGGCACCTACATAAAGGAGCTGGTTCACGGCGAATTCGGCCGAACCACGCCTTCATTGTCCTCGATCATAGGACAACCCATCGACATTCAAGCACTGGATGTGGTAGGAATCGATTTGGATTGGCCCCCCGCGGTAGATAACTCAATTCACGAGGAGTAGCGATGTTAGTTTTGGGTATTTCTTAATTGTTAAATATTTTAAAGCCTAAGCTCATAAGCATAAGTAAGAAGATATGATTAAAGGTAATCTTTCTGCCTTCGAAAACTTAAAAGTTCTTTTAAAACTTTGACCTGCATTAAAAATAAACATTTTATAACACAAGCTGTGCAAATTTAAAGCAATATTGATTCAGATAAATATAGTATTACAGCATTAAATTCTCACTCCGCCTTATCCGGTACTAAAAGCCAGGTTTTGATCCTTAGAGCCTTTTGCTAAATAGTTTCCTACGGAGTGAGGCGAAGGAGCCAGAGAATAAAGTTGGCATGCGCAGTAAAGTTGGATGTTCTCGCAACAGCCAAGCTCTAGCATTGGCTACAAAAGCAGTTAGCAAGCGGACAAATTCGGCATTCGTTGCTAGCCAGTTGAACTGTTTTGTTATGGTCAAGTCAAGTGAACAAAAATCGAAGCAGAAGAAAATGGGAAAAGGCCGAAAGTAGTGGCAGGACATTTGCGACCGGATGCAAGCGTGCGTGACAATTAAAAATTAAAGCCGAGTGAATAAGCCGGAGGCAGTTAGTTAGATAATTGCAGTAGGAGCCGGGAGGCAGTCAGTCAGTCCAGCATGTTCTTTCGGCGCGTTTTGGAACGCAAGGATAGCGCTGGCAAAGCGCTCCCTACGACGACGACGGAAAGTCCGCCAGGGCAGTACAACAGCGAGGACAGCGAGAGTGTCACTTACGTGAGCGAAGTCAAGGACAGCAATAACAACCAGTCGGTGGGCGGTGCACCTCTGCCCGCTGCAATGAAAGTCCAACGCCGGGCGGAGTCGGGCCCAATCGGTGCCGTGCAGCTGACACCGTTGTGGGAGCATATTCTGCGCACCCGCCGCCTGCCGGAAACAATTTTCCCCAGCGCCATATTCGCCGAGTTCCACGAGCGCCTGCAGGACCCCGAGTGGCAGGTGCGCCAGCACGCCCTGCGAGTCCTCGTCGACGTTCTTGTGGTGATGCAAGACGAGGCCGATGGCCACATGGAGCAGGAGCAGCTCATTGGATTGCTGGTGGAGAACCTGGGCCACCAGGCGCCCACTGTTCGCAAAGGAGCCCTCGATTGCCTGCGGGTCTATCTGGCCGAAACTGCCATTCCGGAGGCGGTCATGCTGGGCATCCTTGAAGCCGGCCTGACCAAGCAACCTCCAGCGGAATCGGAGCACTTGGGTCGCCTCAGCTGCGGGGTTCTGCTCTCCCTGCCTGCGCTCCTGCAATCCACGATGCACACTCCACAGAGACACCGCATCGCCCTTTGCACTCTGGAGCGAGTGGTCCAGCACATGGATCAACTGGCCCAGCAGGAGATCAGCCTGAAGGTCCTGACCAAGATCAGAGAGCTCTTGGGGGTCCACGAGTTCGAAGGCCTTATGAGTGATGTTGGACGCGGCGACGCTCTGGCCAAGTACTACCAACTTTGTCAGGTTTACGGGGTGTCTGGGAAACCGAAAAGGAACGGCGAGCTTAAAACAGGAGCATGGCGAGCACTTCCGCGTGAACAGGGCTGGAGAAACAGTAACGCCATGGAATCCCCGCTCCAAATGCAGTCCAACTGCCCGGACAAGGGGAAGGTGATCATGGAAACGGAGATCAAGATCAACGACGACACAGTGACCATGCGGATTCTCGAGGCGGATACCGAGACTGAAGAATCCGATAGCCCGGCCAGGAATTTCTCAAAGGATGACGAGTCGGCGGACCTGGTTTGCCACCCTCTCTTGTCCAACAGCCACCACGAACTGAATGTGGGGGCCGGTATTGTGCAGGTTATAAGCGATTCGGAGTTGGACGAGCCCCGTGCCATAAAGCCTGGCAGCGTTTCCGAGCCGAGTACTCCCTCACGCGGACTGAAGCGAGTCACCTTCGGGGGGGAGATCGTTAAGATGAGGACTCCCGATAGCGACGCAGCCTCCTCGACAAACAATTCTCGGAGCCCTGGACAGGCCACTCAGAGTGTCACTATTCTGGATGCATCGTCCTCTCCATTGACCTCGCCAGTGGAGGACTCGCAGCCTCCAAGATCCGCTGGCGACAAGAGGACCACGGCCCTAGTTGTGGAGATCCCTTCGGACAATACGAAGCCATTGCCGCAGGCACGACCCTTCAGCTCGCAGTCACCGCGCCATCAGAGCAACGCGTCCGCTGATCCACCTTTCTCAAGTAGTCCTCGAAAGGGACAGGAGGCCGAGGGAAAGCTGTCGCCATCGCCTCGATCTCCCGGTTTCCGGAGCCGCAGCACCAGTCCGACTGGGAGCAATAACATCAGCCCCAAGGTGCCGCACAAGCAAATCGAGGTTCTGCACAACCTGCAGCGCGATCCTTCGCCACGATCTCAGCGCCGTTCGGAGGAAATGGGTGGAACTGAGAATGGGGAGGCACCCCTTCCTTTAGCAGGAAACCCCTCTGACTCACCGACACAGCCGCGGAGAACCAGAACCGCCTCTATCGTGTCGGCAGAGTCACCGGCCACGCCCAAATCCTGGGAGGATCTGGACATTGTCAACTTCAAGACGCTGATGGACCTGCGATCCGGGGTAAGTCGCTATAATTGCAATGAAATTAGTGGCCGACATTTAGCAATCGCCGTGTAATTGCAATCCGCCACCCCAAAATCCAAATCCCAACTCCGAATCTCCCGCATGGGCTACTTTGTGCGACCGAAAATAAAGCAATGAAGTGAAATTACACCACACGCTACCCAACCAGCGTTGGGTTCCGGGTCGCCCTGCCGCCTCGGGCTCTAACTGGGTCACTAGGATATGTACAATTTCATATGCGTTCATAATTCTGCCTTCATAATGGCAGCCGCCCGGCTTTCTTTATGGCGGACGAGACACGCATCACTCCACCCCCAGTCGGAATCGCTATTACAGGTGCCATTATATCGCCGGCGACCCCTTGCTTGCTAATGAAAATTTCAGCGATAAGCGACCCCTCTCTGCCCGCCATCCACCATCTATATCGGTGACTATAGAAAACAAAGCCAAGCCACTGTACCAATGACCTATTAATTTTTGACGTACATATATGGACGGTTCGGAGAAAAATAGTTGGAAATATTTCTACATGTCGAACTCTTTTCAGAAGCAATAGCCAATGACCAAAGAGCTGTCGAAAATGGGGTTAGCCCTTCAAGAAACTAATTTCCAGTAATGCCAAATTGTGTGCCAAAATTAAGGAATGAAAATTGCAGAAAAAGTGCGTCAGCAGAATAAATCGTGATGTAAGCGAACTGCCTCTTATCAGGACCAACTTTTTGAGTGGTGCACAAAAAACTTTGGGATTCCGGTGGCAGTTGCATGTTGTGCGGACTGGGTGTTGGATTGGATGGGATTGCTTTGTTGGGGAGCTGCAGCCGAGTACAAGAGTTCTGGCCGGTCAATCATTTAAGTGCACGCGATTTTCCTAGCACCGTGCACAAAAACACAAAAACAAGAGCAGGAACAATAACTAGTGCCCAGCTTGCAGCTCGTATGCGACGATAAAATGGCAAGACCACCATTACGGAGCGATGTTTGATGAAGACGCTGGCCGTAGGGAAGAGGAGGGGGAAGGGGGAGGGGTCAGGGCATAGAGCGTGTCAGGAACTGGGTCATTCCAAGCACAAAAATATAAATAACATTAACCGAAATTATAGCGCGTACTAAATACAAGTAGGAAGGTACGCCATTGTCGACCGCTAGCCTCTCAATCTTAAATTGCTTTGTAGCACCACTTTAAATATGAAATTTTCAATTTAAATGTCATTTACCTAAAGGATCTTAACAATTAACATAGCTCAATTTTAATAACTGCAAGTATCATGTGTAAAGGAATATAAATTATGAAACTATAATATATCCTAGCAACATATTAGAATATTAAGAATCACAACGAATTAAATAGGGATAAATGTAAAAATAGTTATAAAAATATAATATATCCTATCAATATATTAGAATATTTTAAATCACAAAGAATTAAATAGAGATAGATGTTAAAATAGTTACACCGACCCGTTTCTTGATCCCATTTTACCAAATAAATTTAATCGAATGACATTTATGGCACATTCAGTACTCGTTGTTGGATTTTGTTGTTTCCCTTTTAAGAAATAATTTCTGCGCCATTCATTTTCACACTTGCCAAATTAGCTCAAGTAGGCCATAAAACACTAGCCACGCCAAAATGTACTTACCTGTTATTCACCTTTTCTGCACTCTTTTTAGGATTGGAGGAATCGTCTGATGGGCATCGCCCAACTGGAACTCGCCCTAAGCTCGTCGAGCAATTTGGCCTTGGTGCAACCGTATCTGGACAGTCTGCTCCGCACCCTCCTCTCATCGGAGCGTCACTTTGAGGTGTCCGAGTTGAAGCGGGAGCTGTTGGTTAATCTCATTTCGCGCCTGCCCCTGGACAACTTGGAGGAGCGCACACCGCAGATCCTGACGGGATTGTGTCGCCAGGGAAATGCTGGAGCGAACCGGGTCTGCAAGGCTCTGATGCAGCGCCTTCCCGCCGGAACCATTGTGGCCAAGTTGACTTCGCCAGACTTCCTGCACGCAAAGAGTTCAAAGGTAGATGGATAACGCATTTAGAATACAACTAAATTTCAACTTTACTTACCGCAGTTCCGGGACCACGCGCTTCAAGTGTCCATCTTTGCGCTGATGACCTTTCCGGGCACCTGCTTCGACATCAGCCTCCTGACGGCTCAGGCCGTATATTCCTTGCTGAATCGCAAGCGTCGCGTGCGCCAGGCGGCTCTTGAGGTCCTGGCAGTGCTGGCCGATATCTCATCCAAAAAGGAGGTGTTAGCCATTGTCTCTGAAACGATCGACGGCGTGGAGCTGGGACCACAAGTCCTGGAGGCGGCGAGTGTGCGTCTCTCGCGCTTGCAGCTGCCCATTGTCACGCCCGACAGTGGCGTGCTTTTTGTTTTTAACCAGACTGATCAGCCTGGATCCCGGCGTTCCGGAGCGGACGTGGATTGGATCTATCAGGGGGAAGGCTCAGCCTCTCCAAACACAATCAAGAGGCGACGCATGCGGGCGGCGAGCACTCAGCGCGACGTACTTGAGAGCACCGAGGCAAAAAACAAGAAAGATGCGTTCCACAGGTAGGGAAGTCCATTATTTCTGTGCCTTTAAGTTGATAGGTATTTGAGTTAAGAATTTCTAGAGGACGAAAACAAAAAATTAAAAATAATTAATTTAGACATTAGAAATATTGAAGTCTCCTAATATTAAATTTTAAAATTTAAAACCTGATAAAGTTAATTACAATTATGAAATCTGGAAATCTGTTTTAGATCTATTAGCAATAATTATTCCCATCTTAATATTAAACATGCGATTATAAAAATGCAAACCCTTAGTTTCAGCCAGGTTAACGAGAGCCTGCATCGCCACTCCTTCCACTCTCCGCCAGAAACTTTGGACATGACTAGCCCCACAAATGTGAGTATAATGAAGATTATTCAACAATCATCTACATGCTGAATATTCTCCACCCTAGGACTTTTCGCAAAGATTAAGTTTTGGCGCTAAGACTAATAATGGTAAGTGGTCCGCAAGTATCAGATAAATATATTCTTCATCCCCGACCTTTTGCATTTGTAGGAAATCATTCCTTCGTGGACCGTCGCTTGGTGGCCAAGGCGTGCTCAGATACTTCCATGGATGGACGAAGTACTGACAGCACGACCACGACCTGCAGCAGTGGAAGCGCCACAAGCAGCTTCATACAGCTCACCTCCCGCACCGGTGGTCAGTTCTCCGGAGCCAACTCCAGGTTCGAAGTTTTAGTACTGCTGTGGAAGCCACCGGGTCAATAACTGTAGCTCAATCCCCACAGATTTCCCGCCATGAACCAGCATACGGACTTTGTCAACAACTTTATGCGGAGCATGCAGCGCAGCTCTAAAGCCTACTCCGTGGAGGGACCGGCATACCCGAAGGTCAGCTACTCGATCCCAAAGTCCCAGCAGATGCTTCGCAGGAAACTCCAGCACCAGCACTCCTTCACAAAGCTGAGGAACGCAGCTCCTGCTCAAGGTAAATATCGCTTCAGTGGTCGTCCTGCCAATTACGTTACGCTAAATTTGCATGTAGGTGTCGAAAATAGCAAGTTAAACGAGTCCCAAAGGAGACAGCAGAGCGGCATTTCCGCTGACCACCTGCAATCGCTGGACACCGAGTGCGCCGACGCCACAAAATCAGTGTAAGTGTCCACTCCATATCTCAATTAAGGGACCGGCATCGGAGCCCATTCATCCAGTCGCCCCAGTGATTTACCCCTGCCTGGGCTCAAATGTTAACCTACATTTCGAGCACCCCGCTCAGATATACGTATGTAAATATTCGAGTGCCGGCGAAAGCGGGGTTAAAGTTAAAGGGGCGAACCTTCGTCAGCGAATTTAGTTGTCGCCCCGGTCGACACACGCACCTTCTCACAGAATTGCGGCATTAAAGGTGTCGGGTTGCTTAACCTAAATAATTCAAATGCGCAGTGGAAACCGCGTTGGTGAAATTCAAGAATGTGGCTGGGGACATCGGTCAACGTCACGCGCGACAAACCTTCAAGTGACCACTGGCGCCGCGACCCGAATCCATTTTCGTTAGCTTATTTCACAGCTAAGCAAATACTGAGAAAGATTCAAGAAGGGTCAGGAAATTGATTTCCTTCGGCAGCGATGGATACTTTTCCTTACTTTAACCCCAGAGCTAGTTAAAAAGTATAGTTTAGCAAAAGCTTAAAAATTTACATATTTTCTAGACGGTCAAATTTTGGTTATCCAAGAAATTAATACATACCTTTAAAGGACCCGATATAGCAACTTGTTGTTTTGCCGACTTCGGGACTTTCCACGAACGAACCGAAGGCGCCCGAAGATGACTAAGGGGTCCTTGTCTAGGAACCGGACCTTCTTACAGCGAAGACCTGTGGCCAGTTAGCTGGGAAGTTCGCTGCTGGTTAGCGCTAGTCCATCCCACGACCTTTCCGTGGCTTTGACTTGGCACCCCGTGGGTGGGCGGGGGTTTAACCGTTCAGTGTGTGGTCGTGTGATTGCTTGGAAAACGCAATGTCCTGTTTTTCGTTTGCAACTTTGGCTTTGTTGTGGGCTCCCCCGGTATGGAAATTTATTTGAAATGGCCAAAACGACTGGCGACGAGCATTGCAAACAGTCAGTGAAGTCGCGTTGCTGGTAGTGGTCGCCAATTGCGGTTAGCTCGAGTATGTGTTGTGCCCAGTAGGCAGTAGCCAGGATAATTATCCAATTGGCCAGCGCAGGAAAAATGCAGAATGCGTTTTCCTGTGGCGCGCAGCCCGCTGATCTGCTGCGTAGGACACGTACTCTTTTCCACTCGGTTGGGCAGAGCATCTGCCGCGGAGCAACGGAGGCTCACTCCACTCTGCGGGGGGCTCTTTGTGGCCACCTTGCGGTCTGCGGCACCTGCTGCACCGACGCGGCTCCGGAGTCCAGAAAATCGATGCAAATTGATACAGAAAGCCAGCTGGTCGATGATAAGTCCACTTTCGCCGTGCTTCAGACACCGGCAGATACTGAAAAAGACAGTGTCTACGCCGAATATGTTGAGTTGTACGTCGTTGGAAAATGTCAATAAATATTTACTAACCCTGTATTATATTTTCTGCTCCCTTATAACAGGGATACATCGAGGGCAGTTCAGCCTTTGGAAGCAGCGGAAAAAGACATGATGGACGGCTCTCCCCTGTCCGTAAGGTCCACCAGCTATTCGCAAAAGTCGACAGCCTCGGCGAAATCGTGTGGCAGCCAAAGCGAGATGGGCAAGCGAACCTCCTCATCCGCTGAAGATCGAAACGACTCTAAGACGGAGTTGCTGAGCCGCGAACAGGATCCTGTCGAGGCCTTCGGCGAGTTGGTGGTGGACGACATTGAAGATGAGACGGAAACGGAGCCTCCGGCCCACGAGGAGCCGCTCAAGCTCAATGGCAGCCTAAACAGCCTGCACAGCAAAACGGAGAGCATCAAAACCCAGCTGGAGGACACTACACCGCAGCTCTCGCGGGCTCAGTCAGTGAAATCCCTGCCCATCGAGGAGGATATCGAGGGCAGCAACAGCTTCGTGGTGGTCGAGGAAGTGCAGCACGAGCTGGACTCATCGCCCCCGGAGACCACGCCGGTGAAGGAATTTCAGGAGCAGCCAGTAGCACCAGCGGAGGTAGCCAAGCTGGAAGATCACACCTTTGGCCCGAAGTTGGTTCCAATGCGGGACGACATAGTGATCCATTCACGCAGCATTTCCCTGGACTCACTTTACGGGGCACGACCGGGCTCGAAGCAGGGTTCTCTGGACACCAGCACCAGCACCACGGACAACACCTCGCAGTCTGGCTCTCAAATGGGCATCGCCGGTGTCCCCGGAAAGGTTCAGCACACGCCGCTCAAGCAGAAGTCCAAGACTTCGTACTTCCTGCGGGCTCAGCGACGAGTCTCGCCCGTGAAGCAGGCCATCAAGATGTCCCAGGCGGAGCTCTTCCCGCAGAACATGGCGCGCTTCGACAAGCCCCGCGAGGCTCTGCTCAAGACCTTCGACCAGCTGGACTCGAGCAACTGGGAGACCAACATGACCGGCTTGAAGAGCATGGTGCGTCTGATCCGCTACCATGCCGACACTCTGGACAATCAGATGCACATGACCTGCATCCAGCTCACGCGCTCAGTGCGCAATCTGCGTTCCCAGGTGGCCCGAGCTTCCTGCCAGGCAGCTGCGGAGTTGTTCTCCCTCAAGTCCACCAGTCTCCAGCTGGAGTGCGACGACTTGGTTTGTGCCCTTCTGCACCGCACCGCCGACACGAATCGCTTTCTCCGCGCCGACGCCACTCGGGCCCTGGAGTCGATGGTGGATCACGCTCAGCCGCAGAAGATACTTAACATCCTGGCCGCGAAGGGAGCTCAGCACCAGAACGCCCTGGTGCGCACCACATCCGCCAAGCTGCTCTTCAGACTGGTCGAGCGATTGGGCAGTGATCGCATCTACGCCATGGGTCGCGAGAGCCGCGACAAGTTCTTTGTGGTGGGGGCGAATCTGCTGCTCGAGGGCAGCCTAGAGACCCGCAGCTACGCCAAGTCCTTGTTCCGGGCCCTCTCCGAGCACCACAACTACCAGCGACTGCTCCTGGAGGTGATTCCGCCGCGCACCTACAGAAACGTGGAGAAGACGCTGCGGAGCATCACACGTTGATTCCCGTTGACATCTGTACAGCTTAGGTTTAGTAGCCGCAGCCACTGGAAGCTTACATATGATAAGGGCACAGCATTGGAACCTTAATCTAGAGTACATTCTATACCTAACCTTAAAGACTAATAAAAACATTGTTACATCTCAATGTAGTCTGCGTTTCCTTCTAGATGAAGTACCCTGAGATTTGATATTTTCTGCAAATATATTGTAAAATGTTCTCTTTCCTTTTAACAATTTACTCGCAGCCGAACTGCCGAAGGTCAAGTGGAGATGGGCGCAATCATCACTTAACGGAAATCAAGTACTTGAGTCTACCTTAGAGTAACCTCGAGTGTAATCTTAAGTTAAACTTAAATCTAATTAAAAGCATAGATCTCAGAGCAATCGACGTTTTTGGTTGTGTCGCTGGTCCGACCTTCGGTTACCGCCTTGCATGTGCTGGTGATGTTGCTGTGGGTGCGTCCTCGGCCGGTTGCGTTCCATGACGGAACTGTCGCTGCGCCGCCTCTGATCTCCGTTGTTCCCGTAGGGATGGCGGTCGTAGGGCTTGGCGCCGTGCAAACTGTGGCGGGCGTGGCGCGGAGGCGACGCCTGCGGAGGTCCCTCCAGCGTGAAGGGATTGCGCAGGCGACTCTGGGTGAAGGCAGGTGGCTGCTTGGCCTTGTCGGCGCCCTGCTGCTTGATGTTCACCTTCTTCTGGAACAGTTCCAGGCCCTGGTACAATTCCAGGGCAAAGGGCACGGCGCAGAGGCGCTGGTAGGTCACGAATCCGAAGTTCCGCTGCCGCCCCTTGTTGTCCGTGGGTATGCGCACTCCCTCGATGGGACCGGCCTGCAGGAACACCTCGTACAGGATCTCCTCCGTCACGCGCTCGTCGAGATTGCCGCAGAAGAGCGTGCGCTGCTCCTCGTCCTCCTCCTCGTCGTCGTCCTCCAGTTCCTCGGCCAACTGGTCGCCGTTTCCGTTGAGGGGAAACGGGCAAAAGGGCTGCTGCTGGAGGGCCGCCATGCCGTATCCGTACCCGTTCAGGTGCGGTGGGGGCATCATCATCGGCATCCCCGTCGCACCGCTGTACATTTGCTGCATTAACGCCTGCAAGTCCATTTTGGCTTCAAAATATATAAATAAAATCACCAATTGTTTGCACACATAAACAGGGCTGCCAACTCTTCAAGTCATTAAACAGCTAAAAAAGCCAAATAAAATCGTGGTGAAATTCCGTGTGGTGAGTAGGGATTCAAACGGTTGCGAGGTGAGATATACATTCAAATTTTAAAGAGGCATCGTTGATAACAGAGAGACATTTTAATTAGGCGTCCATGTTCACGATTGTTGTCGTCGCCATCGCCGCCTCTTTTGATTGAGCTCTTCTTGTACTACTAGCGTTGCACAATTCAACTCCCCCGCTCGGCGATATGAATCAAAGCAACTATTTAGTCAGGGGACACTAGTTGCGGGTACAATCACAGCAAACCGAACAACAAAAACAATTGAGAGGCGCGAAATTGCGGCGGAACGACCCTGTTGTACCCTTTTCATAGTAATACAAATTGTAAAAAATAGCAAACATTAAATTTCACCTTGTAGAGCTATTCTAAAAATAGACTACAACAAGAAAGTTAAATGTTGTAAAAAACCGATTTTCGAATTCGGGATCTCACTTTTAGATCATTAATCTAAAAACGATGCAACACAAAGAGAAAATCGGGACAATAATTAAAGAGAAGAGAATACTGCCAAGTATAATGGGTAATGAGAACGTTATATCAGCGTTATCAACGCCACTTGAGCCAATATTTCGCACAGCGTCGAAACTTGACAAATAAACTAGACTACCACATGCAAAAATAGTGCAAGTGTTCGTGGATTTAATAGCTTTGACACTACTCACAGCCGAAGGTAGAAAAGCACGGTCGCGCGTAATCGGCCCATCCATTCAGTCGTTTAGTGGACGCCAAGAAGCACCATCCGTTTCAGAAATGGGAGAAGTTCCGAAGATCACGGACTTGCCACAGGTGATCGAGCCTCACCTGCCGGAAGGCTGCACCTTGGAGTCGTACGACACTCGCTACCTGACCAAACCGGGCGACAACTATGGCAGCATCATGTTGGCCCTGCAGGCAAAGATCCGCAGTGCAGACGGTGCTGTTCGGGACCTGCCGCTCATAGCCAAACTGCCGCCCCTCACCAACGATCTGTACTGGCAGATCTTCCAGCCCGAGCGAACCTGCATCACGGAGAACGCGGTCTACCAGTACTTGTCACGTGAGCTGGACAAGTTGCAGCTGCAGTCGGGCATCCTGCCGGCACAACTCTTCGATGGCTTCCCGCGGTACTACGGCTCCCGAATTTCGCTGGATCCTCGAGCCTCGAAAGTGGATCGGGATGCCGTTCTCATCCAGGAGAACGTCACCGTGCGCGACTTCCGGCCGGGCAACAGACACAAGCCGTACAATCTGGCCGAAACGGTGCTCATCCTGCACTCCCTGGCCCAATACCACGCCCTGCCCATCGCTCTGCGTCTGAAGAAGCCGCAGGTGTACGAGGAATACGTGCGACCGTACTTCAAGAAGTTCGATATGAACGCCAATATTGATGCGACCGAAAAGGAACAGATGAACGGTGAGATTCTGAAGGACATCGCGTTGGTAAGCAGCGATGAACGGGACGTGAAGCGTGTCAAGGAGCTGCTCGACATTTTCGACGCCTTTCAAGCTGGCAAGGATGTGGAAGACGGTCTGTTTACTACCCTTGTGCACGGAGATCTATGGATAAATAATATGATGTTGAAATACGGTATGAAGGGTCTGATATTGCTAATGCTGTCTAGGATATTAATGCTTTTCCCTTCTTATTAGACGAGGAAGGCACTCCAATCAAGGTGAAAATCGTCGACTTTCAAATCGCGCAGTACGGATCATTGGTGCACGATGTCATCTTTCTGCTCTTCTCGAGCGTGGACGTAAACGTTCTGGAGGAGAACTACTACAATTTCCTGACCATCTACTACAACGCCTTTATTCAGACCTTGCGAAGCGTTGATGTGGACACCAGCAACTATTCACTCGAGATGTAAGACTGGTTTTGTCAGTTTTTAGGATTATTTTGCTCATCCTTTATATTGCAGATTCCTGGAAGAGGTCAAGCGGACTGCATACATCCAGCTGCCTCATGCCATCTTTATGATGAAGGTAATCCTGGCTGATAACAGCACGATTCCTGAAAACTTTAAGGACGTGGACTTTTCCGTGTTGTCCAAGAATACTGGAATAAAAACGATTGTGGCGAAATTCGACGCTATCTTGCGACTGGCAAAGAAGTTTAATATTTTTTACTGAGCTAATTTAGCAAGTCACGAAATAAATTGTTTGCCATAGCACACGCCCCCTCTTCACCTCTTTCACCAATATGTTTGTATATACATATCTGTTATCAAGCAACTAATCAACGTCTTGTTAGTGTGCTCACTTGAACAAGTTGCGTTACGCTCTCCGTGGACTTGGAGTACAGATTGCTAGGCAAACACAGCCCGAGATTCCGTAAGGTGAACAACATGGAGGCGGATAAGTTGCCCGTAATTCACGATCTTTCTGAGGTGCTTGAACCGCACTTCCCAGGGGCCCGTCTCCTTAGTTACCGGACGAGCAGCCTGACGCAACCGGGTGACAACTACGGAAGCGTTCTTATGGCGATCCAGGCCCAGCTGCAGCGATCGGACGGGGAGCTGTTCGAGGAGCAGCTAGTGGCCAAGGTGCCACCGACTGACCCCAAGTACTGGCAGTTCTTTCAGCCCGAGCGGACCTGCCTCACTGAAAACGCCGTCTACAAGATTTTGGCCCCTGCCCTGGCCAATCTTCAAGATGAAGCAGGCATCCCCGCGGAGAGGCAGTTCAGCGGGTTCTCCCGCTATTACGGCTCTCGCGTGTCCCTGGATTCCGATTCCTTAAAGGTGGATCAGAATGCCGTACTGGTGCTGGAGAACTTGCGGAGCAGCGGCTACGTTTCCGGGAAGAGGTTGATAGCCTACGACCTGCCCCACACGCTTCTAGCCCTGAGATACATGGCTGAGTTCCACGCCCTTCCTCTGGCCCTACGACTTCTCAGGCCCGAGGTTTTCCGGGATCGGGTTCGACCCTTCCTTGAAAAGTTTGATTGGCATGCCGCGGCGCCCGAGTGGAAGGCCGTAATGAAGGCGGAGACCCTGGAGGACGTTCGACGAGCCACCGACAACGACGCCAAGCTGCTAGCCCGTGTAAAGGAGTTATCAGATCAGTTTTTCGAATTCCTATCCGCCGCCCCCGAGAGACCCGATGGTCCCTTCACAAGCATTATCCACTGTGACTTCTGGATAAATAATCTCATGTTTCGTTACGGTCAGTATCACAGCTTAATTAGCTTAAAATTACTCCTATTTTCTTAAACTAGGATCTAATGATTTTTTTAAAAATGGTCAGATATCTGATCCTAAATTCTTGACATATTTTAATTTAATTTTATTGGCAAAGTTTTTCCCAACTCATTGCGTGACTTTCCGAATAGGGATTCATTTTTATACATTTATGCATGCGTTAAAAGATAAGAGAAAACACTTTACTCCGAAATCTTTAGGGCCAGCAGGAACACCCGTGGGGCTGAAAATTATCGACTTCCAAACGGCCCAGTACGATTCCGTGGTGCATGACATAATCTCGTTTTTGTTATCAAGCGTTGATACGGCTATCTTGGAGATACAATTTGAACACATGTTGGAAGTCTACTTCGAGGCTTTTGTGTGTTGTCTTCGCCGTGTGGGAGCTGATTTGGAGGATCACACCTTCGAGAAGTAAGATAAGTTATCAATCTCCAGACGATTGAGTGCCAATTGACTGCTGTTCCACAGGTTCCGAGAGGAGGTGAAGCGGGTGGCGTATATTCAAGTTCCCCACGCCATCTTCATGACGCGCTTCATTTTGGCCGACAGTGCGGTCAGCGAGTCAGAGGAAGACCGCCAGCTTTCGGATGTTCTGAAGAATTCGGGATCGGAGCGCATAGGCCGAAAACTAAGCAAAATTTTGGACTTGGCTCAAAAGTTTGACATTTTGTACTAGGGCAATAAATCGATCTTGATCTATTGGCGAACTCTAAGTGACTAATGGGAAATTGATGGAGCGGCCTAATTGTTTTATTATTCTCTCAGCTGGGCTCCAAAAATAGTATGCCGATTTAATGGCTGTCAGTCTTGGGAAAATGCGCGCTACGTGGGGAACAGTAGTGACCATCACGGCTTGGATGGTGCTGCTGAAGCTCCGGGAGTCAAAGAGCAAGGAGGTCTGTATTGAGAAGGATCTACAAAAAATTCGTATTTTATTTGAGTATTCTGGTCAGAGCTGTTATTATGTGGCATTCACTTACGCCAATTGGACGGATGACCGACCGCGGTTTGTGGTAAACATGACGTTCTCGAACCAGTCTGGCATCGGCTCTGTCACCACCATCAACGAGGAGATCGCCTCCCCGGTCTCCCGCATCCTGATCCTCCAGCACTCCGGCCGGGAGAAGGCTCGCACCATATACAACGCCTCCACCAAGCTGTGCGATCTGCAGAACGTGTTCAACGCAGTGCCGCTTTTCAAGCCCGCCAAGGACAACATGCTCAAGCAAAGTAACTACTCGCTGAGCTGTCCGCTGGTCAAGGGCACCTACGCCATGAACAACATGCGCGTCAGCCCCAAGAACCCACTTCTGAGCCTCCTCTACCAACCTAAGCACTCCTTCTCCGTGAAGGGCGGATTGTTCGAGGAAATTCGTGGTCGCCGGCTGAGGCCACTGTCCACCTATTTCATGACAGGAAAGGTAATCAAAAAGTCTTGTGGGTCCAATGAATAAACAAGCCTCGAAATAAATCAGCAGCTGCAAATCTAAAAGGGGGTCTTTCCATCAAATTTCCATTAGCCCGTTAGTATACTACACAATATGTACCACAAAAAGTATTCCATACTTTTGAATTGTGATATATTAATACTTACGTAAAATACTCGCGAGTACTGGAAAAAAACTATAGCTAAACTAAAAAAAAAAAGAGACAATTGGTTTACAAATGTAAATCTGCAAGCCATTAACATTAGGGAAAATGGGTTGTAAAAAGGACTATTGCACAACAGAAGAAGAACTGAAAGTGATCTCATCACTTACAATACAGAAAAATCGAACAAGAAAATAATTTAAAAAGTTGGCTATCATCAAAATTAAATATTTTAGATATAGTAGGGAGTTTATAAACAAACTCATAAAGGTATACAAATAAGTGATTTTTTTGCGGCACAAAATACTTTACATTATTAAATACTTTTAGTGCTCTTTTTGCATTGTCTCTGTATTTGACTGAAGTTCCCGTCATAAGCATGTCCTTAAATTCGTCCATTTTACCAAACATAATTAGTTATAATTAAATCATCGACTGAAACAAGGCCGGGTCAATATGGAGAGACTGCTATCTGTCAGAATTTTACTAGGTCTTCCCAAATAATTTCGGGCTGGCTAATGAGCAATGAATCGAGTAAAGGGAGATGGACAACGGGTGAACGAACTGAAATTGCTTGCACGTCCCCAAACAAACAAAGAAAGTCGCCCCGTAATGGTTCATATATGTGGAGATAAAATCAGTTCATTTAAATTGCTTGAATACTATGCAGGAAAAACCGAAACGTACAGACGAAGTTATCATTTAAGTCCGATGCAGGCTGGGTAAACAACTCTCAGTATAAATGTGGCCGGCTTATCGAGAAGCCCTTATCAACCGACTTTCACAAAAACAAAAAGGGGGAGTTTTGTTTACTCAACTCTATAATCTCTGCGGATTCTCATCCATTAATACATGTATTCGAACCGAGCATAGTTCATCGATTCTAATCTCATTTGTCAAATAAAAGCGGGTCACTTAACAGATAGCACAGAAACATAACCGCAGTTTTGGCAATAAAGAAAAAACAATTAATAATAATTACAAATTAAAATAATGCGCAATGAGTGTGTGGGCCACAGAAGACGACCTTTGGCTGAGTCTATGTCCGTCATCGGTTCCTCGGCGGCGATTACCTCAGGAACCGGGGGACTGAACTTTGTCTGGTTCGATGCGCCAAAAAAGCCAAGGAAAAGATCGCGGATCACTTGGTAGACGCGTGTGGCGATGACGCAAATATTGCGAATCGCGTGTGCTGGCAGACAGAGAAAGTAAAAGTCTAAAGAAAGGAATAGGGGCCATAAATTAGGGGCGGAAGATCTTCGGCCGCTCTGGACTCTGGAGGTGGGAACACGCAGTCGGTCCCTGCTTTCGGGTGATTCAGTTGGCCATTCCAGAATTCTTTCTATATGCACCGCGGATTAAATATAGCCGCCCATCACGACCAAAACACTGCGAATGGCGTGAGCAGTGTGAAATTAGATAAATAGGCCAGATAAAAGACAGCACTTGCTGGCTGTCTGCTTTGGCTGGCGCAAGACCCCCACGATATCGACACGCGCCATAGATAAAAAGGAGGAATCGCTCGCCCCAAGTAAACACCACAAATCCTAGCGAATTTTCAGCAAGGCGGTACGTGACCGATTAATTGTTGGACATCGGTCACAGGACATGGCAATGGCCGGCCATGTCTATATCTGCATGAAGTTGACAGGTTTTATAATCACCCAGAGTGCTGGCCATATATTTCTGATCGAGCCATCAATTATGATTGCCGGGGCTATAAGTAGCGCCATAAAACGTAATCTCAACAGGCAGTTGGTTCGGTCCAATTGAAACAACACACATAAAAATAAACAATGCCCCCAGCAACGATTACTTCACCTGCAGCTCCATAAACAGGTTTGCTCTGTTTCGCTGTTTTTTTATTGCCTCAGTGACGTGTACGCCCAGCATTGCGGCCGTAAATCCGGTGTTATCAGTAGGTTTTCCGACTTGCCCCCCGCCGCAAGGGCGAATGGGTTTCTTGACCCAGTTTCGGATTCTGGAAATTTTAATTCGCAATCGGCATTGCAGGGGGACTTTCTTCTGGGTCCCACTGTAGACTCTGCGACGGGGCATTCGAAGATCACGCTCCACAGCCGTGTTGCTTCCCTGCCCCATTCTTAGTGGGTATCTATATTTATTTGCATAAACATTCAGGGGTGTGCGTGGAATGATTCCCTCGCTATAAGCGGAACCCACACATTGATTACATCAATTAAGTTTCACAAGCATTTGCCTCCTCGCAGCGACAACTTTTCTTTTCGCCATCCGCAGCCGGTATGATTTATGGCCCTATGATAAGGCTACACAGCCGGTGTCATTCTGTTGACCGAGTTAAATGGCACCCAGGCACCCAGAAGATAATGGGAAACGCTGGTCAGCCAGGAAGGCCAAATATGTGGCCTGACTGTCTTATCAGTTGGCTCGGACTTTAAACGCCGCTCGTATAAACTGTTTTATTCAAATTATGTGCTAATGTTTGATGAACCGCCACTCGACCTTTTTATCAGTGTGCAAATTAGATTGGTTGCATAATATTTGTTTTAAATTAGGTATAATCCGCCAACGATCGATTGGATCGTTACCAAAACTTTTTACGAGCCTAAGAATGCAAGGCTTTGGCAGAACCCCACTATTTATAGAGCTCACTTATCATTGTTCCGTTGATTAGCCGATAAGATTGCGTTCTTCGCTGGAAGCTTATCATTCCGTTTATGCAAATCGCCTGGTCTTGGGCAGCATAACTGGATCTCATCAGACCTGCATTGTAAGATGTTGACATCTTCGAACTAGTTTCATGCATACCAATGAACCTGATTCAATTCATTAACGATCTGGTCTATGTTCAGCGGGGCGGAACTCTCAAGTTCTGCGGCCATAACAGGCTGGTGTCTTGATGTCGATTGTTTATGATATTTTAAAATATACTATCTACCTTTTGGCCTCACCTGCTGCAGTGGAGATCGGGTATATTATATATTCGGTTAGGAATTGGGCAGAGGAATGTGTTCTAACCTTATTGATGGGGCTATCGGTATCTTCGGACAACTGGTGATCCCTTGACCCTTCGGTCACGCTGGGTGGGGCCAACTGTATCTGTGTATTCAACATTGTTTTGAACAAACCGGACAGCCTTATCTTTCGCTTTCGACCCCATTACACTTGCATGTCCCTTAATCCGTAATCCGCGCCCAGCAGAGCCTCGGCAAACAAGCACCGCAAACTGCACCTCAGAATGTCAACAACTACGAGTACGCTCATGCCAAATGCACTCATAAAAAATAAACCATTTCGAAAAGTCAGCGTAAGTAATGAACACTTAAATTTTAAAACAAATACATTTTTGGAGAATAAAAAAAAAACATTTATTGGTTTTAAAAATAATTTTGTATACTAAAATATAATGAAAGTTATCTGTCAAAAATAAAGATTATCCTACTAATTTTAAACAAATGTTTACTTTCTTAAAAACAATTGTAGGGCTAATTCTCAAAGTAAGCGAACATTTTGTAAGTGTGCGGCTGCAAGGTGAAGAGTGTTTTTAAAACACAGGTACGTGAAGGACAGGGGAAATGAGTGAACGAGCACCCTTTGGGGCGATTAAGTTCGCGACTCTGCTCAATCAATATTTGATTGTTATTTGTTATGGGATGTGGTGGCCTGTCATCAGTCGAGGGCCTTTCCCCTGCCTTATCAGTTGACCCAATACATAACCCATCGGCTTTTAACGGGAACATTCCCTCCCGCTGGGCCATATCTTACTTTCAGGCCTATATGTAGTCGTCCACACCACACATATTCTCAGCGCGGATCGCGAGCATTAATCTTCGGAAACTTTCAGTGTCAGGCAGCTGGTTGTGGTGGAAAACTTTCCATTGAAAACAAGGTCTTGCTTTAGTTCGTTTTCGTGCCCCCATGTCACATTTATTTACAAACAAGCTGTTCTATATTTTAAAATTCCGCTTTTCACAACAATTGCAGCGAGACGCGTTTGAAAGCTCGCCAGAAAAGAGCAAATAAAATAGCATTTAGTAATGGGTTTTGTTTTGTATTTTTGCAACTTTGCTTTTACTCGAAATGTTTATTTGAATCGCAGTGGAATTCTTAATTTTCAGGGTGCTTGTACTATAGAGACATTTATAATATAAGCACATATATGTAGAGTGCTGTAAAATGCTAGCGAACAGTGAGATACGACAGATCAGAAGCATCTTATGTGTACCAATTTTCTTTTCTTTCAGTTTGTACTTAACAACTTCTACTGAACAATTAGTTTAACACAATTTACGTTTCAAATGTACGTGCGTTTGGATATGAATGATTAAGATAGGTATAGTCGAGTTTCAGTGATATTCCGTTCTTTAACAATACATTTGGACACCCTGGCGGGTTAATCAACAAGTGAGGTCAAAACTTTTAAGTCTACAAATCGTGTCGGCCAAAGGCGACGTCTAACCAGATCATTTTGGTTTTGATCTAAAGGTAGTGCATTTACGTAGGGTACAATGTTATTTATTAGTTAGATTAAAGCAACGATAAGGTATACATAATTTGTAAAATATTTATGGCAGAATTTAATTGGGGCCCCCATCGCTTTCAGGTTCAATTTTCCTTCCTGTTATGTTCTTCTTGCCACCCACCCACTTCTTAAATGCTAAACGCACGCTTCTCGTGCCTCGTTCTCCTGTCTTTTTTGCACAAGCAAACTAAATTTTGCTCCACTTGAATGGAAAAGTAGCCAACAGATTGGACACGCTCCAAAGTTCAATAATATACTATGTACAAAAGATTTTGCGCCCCTCGCCCATTTACCGCCTACTCGTTGAGCAGACAGGTGCGGACGATGGCACCACACACGGCGTAGGGATCGCAGTTGGAGCTGGGCCGCCGATCCTCGAAGTATCCCTTGCCGGCCGTCGCCACGCCACGTGGCACGCGCACACTCACGGCGCGGTTGGCCACTCCCCACGAGAACTTGTCGATGCTGGAGGTCTCCAGGCGACCCACCAGGCGCCGCTCGTTGTCCTTGCCCTCCTTGGGGTCGTAGGCCTTGATGTGCCGCTCGTGCTGCTTGCTCAGCTTCTCGATGGCCTCCTCGATGGCCTTGATGCCGCCATCGGCCCGCATCGCCTTCGTGGAGAAGTTGGTGTGCGCTCCGGCTCCGTTCCACTGGCCCTCCATCGGCTTGGGGTCGAAGGTCACCACCACGCCGTACTCCTCGGCGATGCGCTGCAGGATGTAGCGCGACACCCACAGGTCGTCACTGGCCTTCAGGCCGCTGCTCGGACCCACCTGGTACTCCCACTGGGCGGGCATCACCTCGGCATTGGTGCCGGCGAAGTCGATCCCGGCATACAAGCAGGCCACGGCATGGGCCTCGACGAGATCGCGGGCGTAGACGCGGTCGGCGCCCACGCCGCAGTAGTAGGGTCCTTGCGGGGCCGGGAATCCGTTCTCCGGCCAGCCGAAGGGACGACCGTCCACGTCCAGCAGCGTGTACTCCTGCTCGATGCCGAACCAGGGCTCCTGGTCGCCGATCTTGTCGACGCCCGCCTGGAACGCGGCACGCTTGTTCGAGGCCGTCGGCTTGCCGTCGGCGCTGTAGGTGTCGCACAGGACAATCACGTCGTTCTTGCCGGGCTTGAAGGGATCGCGGTAGATGGCGCGTGGCTTGAGCGTGGTGTCCGAGTTCTCGCCGTGCGCCTGGTAGGTGGAGCTGCCGTCGTACTGCCAGTCCGGCAGGTCCTCCACGGCACTGGGCACCTTGTCCAGGACGCGATCCTTGAGGCGGATGTTCTCGCCGGTGCCGTCGATCCACAGGTAAGTGGCCTGCACCCGGTTGGCGGGCGTCTCCAGGTTGCGGTACCGCTGCAGGATGCTCTTGTCCAGCGCCGTGTTGGGCGAGTTGGCCAAGAACTGGGAACGAGCCGCGTTGGAGGTGCGCAGCAAGCGCAGTTGCTGCGTTGCGGGAGCCACCAGCTCCTTCTTCAGGAAGAGTCCGGCCACGCGGAATGCCATGTTGTTCCTGATGGGAGAGGCAACGGGAAGGACAAAAGGACACGGTTAGCTATGTATTGACCGGGGGTGTGGGTACGTGCGCAGCAACTCAAGGATGCTGGCAGTGCACACCGCTCTGCTCCTCTCGCGTCGCTTTATGTAATTATTTTCCGTGGACTGGCTTTTCTCGGCGACTGGGCAAGGCAAGTGGGTGCTTTTCCAGTCCAGCCGCAGCCGCAGTCTTCCGCCCAACTTACCGTGCACTGCTCGTTTGTCCACTTTACAGTTATGTGATTTGCTAAGTAATCGCTGGCTGGCTGGCAGGTCTTATGGGGATTTTCGGATTGCGGGACTTTCGGTTTCGGTTTTGGTTTCTGTTTCTGTCTGTGTCAGTGGCTGCGGAGCGACTGCTGAGGACACCCGACCAATACGAGGTTTGGAAGGCTTGTGAGCACAGTTAGCGCGACAACATTCACTTTTTTTCGTTTCGATTCACTTCGTTTCGTCGCGCGCCTCGGGTTTTCTTTATCGCGTTTGCGACGCCGACGCACAGGCAAAGGCAAACGCAAAGGCCTCCCAGAGAGCGTCCCAAAAAGACAGCGGAACAGAGTGGAAACCCCAATGATATGCGGGGCACCCAAGAAGCATCTCTCGGAGAGCCGAGCGACGCGACCCAGAATGTTTCAAGGCTACGCGATTAGGCCGAATCCCCGTTACTGGGCCCATGTAATACGCTCATTGATGCATTTCGGGCATATTGTGGCAATGCCGAAAACAAAACAAAAGTAGGCATTTAAAAATGCTCATTACAGAACACACCTGTGCGATAAGGTGCAATGCAAACGAAAGATCTACGAAAGCCCAAATATTGAGGTCGATATTGTTTACTCTTGCTAGTTCTTAGCGCGTGTGTGGGTGTTTTCGTAGCACTGTTCGAAAACAGCACACAAAACTGAAATTTAATGTAGGGTAATTAATTTAATTTAATTGGTCTAATTTTCACAAAGAAAATGTATCCACGAAAGAACATTTATTTTCTGACAAGAAATATTTAATTAAATATTTACTTAAGCTATATTTTACAAAATTCTGTATTAAAAAAAAATATGATGTGTAGTTCAGGATTACAATTTTTAGTTCAACGTTTGTAAACAATGACTATAATATTATACATTTTTTTACATCTTCCGTTCTCCCTCGCCATTCGACTTTCTCCCTTTGTTATTTTCAGAGCAAAACAACGAGTTAATACCTTAGGGAAGCAGATGTTCCGTGTTCCCGATATTACAGCATTACAACAAAATGTGATCCATAAACAACTTGCAGTCGCCAGAGAGAGGCAGCCAGGAGGTGCATGCGCGCACTCTCTCCATCTCTTCGTGGCTACCTCCACCACTGCGCGCTCTTCTCTGGCTGACTGTTTTGGATACACGCCTAGTACAAAGTTCATTATGTACAATTAAATATAGTCGGTGCAAACAAAAGCGTATCAGCTGTTATTGCTATTTGTGTTTACCATTTGATCGACCCTGCGAGCGAACCGCAATTACAGAAAAGAATCAATATTGATTTGTATGGGTCAATCCCATAGGAATTAACCCCTTGGACTATGGAAAAGTAATACCTGATTTGGGGATAACAGATATTTCTAGTACACAAAGTACTCCAGTATTCATTCCTTTATTCGACAGCATAAATGATAAATAAGGCGATTTCCTTTGGAAAAAAAATATGGATTTGTAAGGGCAGGAAAAATATTGCCTGCTTTTAGGCTTCAAATATGTAGAATACAGAATACATGCGATGTAAATTCAATTTTTGTTTTCAGCTTAATCTTTTGAGGACATCAGTGTTGCAGACTGTTTGTAAACAATACTCGTTCTTGGAAAACATTCAACACACCCATTTACATGGAGGGACGACCCATCTGCCGCAGTGCAACAATTGGCAAGTTCTCCGACCAAAAGCCGAGTGGCGGGAAAGCAAGCTTTTTGTTTTGGCCGGCTGACATAACTTTGGCCGAGCTTCAGGTTGCCATAACAAAGAAAACAAGGAAAAAGAGAAGAAACTCGTATTTGGCGATGTGTGAGTGCGAATTTCCACCATAGCTGCGACTGCATCACACGTACTGACTCGTACTACGCTTTTCCAGTTGCGTGGCATCGTTTCCACTGGATGGCCGGCTTGGGTTTTCTTTCGCAAGAATCTACGAAAGTTTCCTCTTCGGCAGAGTGCATATTTAAATGCGGTGTGGCACGGATAAAGCCACAAAATCGAAAATTGGTATAGTCGGTTTGGTTAGCGACTGCCCCATTGGTACTACGGCCTGCGAATTGGCCGTTTTGCGAAGGCCACTTGTTGCTTCGAAGCAGCGGCTTTTGAGTTAACGGCACCATGAACAAGTACAGTTGGAATCAGTTTTTGGAAAACAATAATCTGTAAGTAGCCCAGCCAGGCGGGGCCTGAAGCAAAATGCACCACAACAAATTCGCTAAACTAACAGATAGCACCTTTAATGGAACGAAATCAACAAGTGATAGAAGCACAACCGGTTTGCAATTCCTGCCAATCATTGACATCTCCGTGATTTGAATAACCCCGAGCTTCAGAAATTTCCACGGCAATAGTCATCGGGAAATAATGTCGGTGTAAATGATTATCTTAGCATAACTGGAAACGCGTGCCTCACTTTATTCCGGTATTCAATGGGCCAAACACAGAAACTAAACTAGGAAAAATCACTTAAATGGGGGTTCGCACTAGGAAAATGCCTGCCATTTGTCGATCTGTTGTGCTTTTCACTTGAAGCAAAAAATACGAAAATAAAACCGGTTTCACTTTACTTAATTTTGCAACGCTCTCGCTTACACTCCAAGTGCCATTCGCTTAACCCGATCGGCTTGGGAAAAATACAAACAGCCTGCGACTTATTGTCAGAGCAACCTAAGTCAAGTCAATAAGATTTTGCTTTGATAACACTTCTCACCCCATCTTACATGATTAAATTGCAATTTGAAATGCCCCATTCCGCTAACAATCCTCATAACGGAAGACATTCGAGCTAATTTATTCCCCAGAACAGTTCTCTGAGCCAAGTTCTAAGGACCTCCCACGCCCCAGTAAATAGCGCGCTACATATGACCTCATGTCGCATAAAATGTAGGGAACTGGTGACATACCTACGTCGCAAGAGCTGACCATTAAAAGCGCTCATATTGTCAGACTTGATGTGAAGGACGGATGGCATTTCTTGCTGATGTGCGAACAAAACACACACATGAGTTTACGCTAACGAGTATTATTATAGCCGAGTTCCTTCAAACGATTAAATTCTTTTTCCGTAAAACACTAAATGGTACCAAAGTACAACCCCCTTATCGGCTCAATGGAGCCTCTTATCAGGTATACATTGACACCCCTAGATAAGCGTCGGCAATAACTCATGAGTCATGAGCAAGTCCCAGGCCATGAACTTGTAATTTAACTTGTAAATAGCACTGGCCAAACACCTAAGCTTCCTAGGGTTCTTACCTGCGATCCGGAGCCATGCGAACCGGATTTAATCCGTATGCTATCAAGTATTGATAAACTTATCGACTAGCAAGACTGGGTAATAAACATTGTCCACAAGGCTAGTTCGATATCAGTAAGTGGCATGTTCTTTTGGCCGGGAAGCAGTTGGTAAATCAGAAGAATACCCACCGATTAGACGCTTTTCCCAGATTATCCAAGATTCTGCTGAAGAATCCGCTGGCTTTTAAGAGAGTGGGGTGCTCAGAGAGCCAGAGACACAACCAGTAGCTCGTGTCTCTGCTCACTCTCACTAGAATCCCAGCCAGAACTGGCGCCCCACTACTGCCGTCCCACTCTGGCCAGCGACGTCAGAGCACTGGGGCTGCGAGAGTGTGTGTGCGATGGCGATGGCACTCTCTGCCAGCGGTCGCTTAAATTTCTGGCTTTGTTCCACTGCCGCAATTGCTTATTTCAGTTGCGATCGCGGCGCGCGCGAGTCAAGTCCTAAAATCCGAGAAGCGGGAGTTCCGTTTCGAGCAGACGGGTGGAAAATTTCTCTCACCGACCGACCAGACACCAAACGGTGGTGGAATCGAATCGAGAACGTGAACGTAAACGCGAACCCAAACGGGAACGAAGGGCAGCAGGGGCTGCAGTTTGCTGTCAGTGCCAAAGTTTACAAAGAATACACACACAACACTCAGCACAGTGGTTGCATTTTGCTTTTTTATCCCCGACTGGTTACTGGCTGACTGATTGACACAAGATGACTAAAAACGATAATGCGAATCTGTTGAACGACAACAGGCTGGGCACCGCCGGAGCGGGCCAGCTGAAGGCCCAGATAGTGCCCGCCCAGCCGAAGACCCTGCAGCACCTGCCCAAGCGGCCGGCGGTGGATCTGGCCTTCCACAACCTGACGTACCGCGTCAAGGAAGGAAACCGGAGCAGTAAGTATACACCCGCACATAACCTGGGCCCCGTGAGAACGGGGCCCCCACTTCCCATCACACCTCAACGTTTTTGTTTTCGCTTTCTTTGTGCTACGGCATGGATAGCAGTGCTACCCCACATGTGCCATTGGGGGCTCCTTCTTCGGAGTGCCCTGTTGCTATTACGCACTTCCCAGGCTTTAGCGGGTTTTACTTGTTTGCTTTAGCTGCGCTTCGCGTCGTGCTGGTTTCTGGTTTCTTTGTTCTTCTGCCAGCAGCAATATCGCAGTATCAGCGCTGTCATACGGGCAGCACTGAGTAATCCGCCGTTGTTTCATCCGATTCGTTTCCCAGTTACACAAGGGCGGCTGTGGCCAAAGTTCACTGGGTTCCACGGCGATAAGCCGTGCCAAATACATCGAAATCACATCCAGTGGCCGCGCAGTAACTGCCCACACAAACGCTTTTCGCCAGTGAGGCAGTCAACAAGTTGGCTCGATGCTAAAGCATCTGGAATGCGAGCCATGTACTCGCACTTCTCTCCACACTCATGTCTGTGTGTATCTATGTATCTTGGGGCATGGGTGGAGCAGAACGGGGGCTGCTCGGATCTGTTGCTGTTAATGAGCAAAGCATTCTATGCTAGCGGGCCGCAGTGAGAGGTTTTGTTTTTTCTAGTTTGAGTGCTTGTTTGCTGGCGGCGGTTTGTGCTCGTTGTGTTAGCAGAGCGATTAGGGTTTTGTCATAACCGGATGGCTAACTATGGTGGGGTTGGGGTTGAGTGGGGTTGTGTGGGGCAGAACTTCCATTAATACGCCGGGGAAATGCACTGTATCCGCGGGAGTGGCCCCGTGGGGCCATTTTGAATTGGTAATGATGGCAGGGCGATAATATTCCCAATAATTTGGTATTCGAACGGGCACAGCTGCTTCGTTCTCAGATATCCGTCAATCAATAAAAAGCTCAGTCACAAAACCACTCCCCTTGGACTCCGAACTCGAATCGGATAGCTGGACTTGCCGCAGAGGCAAGGACAACCACTTCTATAACGGGTCGGTGCATCCCGGCTGAGATTGTCAGAGCCTGTTTTTCAGCTTAAGGCCGCTGTGCGAGTACAAAAGTAATTGGAGGCGGCAGCAGTCTGAACTTTGCACAGCCGCAAATTGCCACAAGATTCAAAGGTCGGCCATCATACTCAATTAAGTCGTTCAGAATATGCGAATATATACGGACGTATTTACACTGGCCAGTGAGTGTGCCTCACCTGGCCGAAAGATTTGCAGATGGCACGCCGCCTTCTCAGACGTGCTAAGTTTGTGGGCTAATAATGTATACAAAACGAAGCGGCTGTGGCTGTAGCTGTAGCTGTGAGGCAACCGATGGAATTCGCGCAGTTTTGGCTTGCTAACTATGAGACTTTGAGGTAAACAAAAAGGCAGCGGCGAATACCTGCGAGCGTTCTCGGATGCTCAACTATTTAAGTGCCACTGGACGGGCGAATTTGGAGGGCTGAATTCACAAAAGCTACTGCAGCGCCCTTGAAGGAGCTGGTTCGCGCAATCTTTTCTTGGGCCAGCTGAATGGCAGCACTTGTTGTCCAATCCCGTGCGGTCATAAACATTAGACTAACGTTTGTCAAGCGTGGCCCCAGCCCCACTTTTGGTGCTATTACTATTACAGACTTGCACGACTGGCTAGCAAGTACCGGCAGTATTTTCAGGCTGCGGTTCAATGCGAGACGTTGCGTAGCTAGTGGTTACGACTGCGACTAGCTAGTCGGCGACTGACAGCTGAGGTTCACTGCCAGCTTTCGATTAAGTAAGCCGACGAGTAAAACAATTATTGTACAGCCCCTGCACGAGCTTAATAAATCTCAGGTTTCACTTCTGAGCGGGTCACGGTACTTTACAACCTTAGTAGTCGGAGTTATGAAACTCCTAAACTGAAATTGAAACACTTCGTAATAGTCGCTAAAAAGCAACTCTTAAACCTTTAAAGCTACAACTTCGTTGGCCCACTAAGCCGAAATCGTAAAACCCTTGATTTCGGTATTCCACCATCTGATTTCGATGAAATGGTTCATCCATCTTCTGTCAAGACTGCCTCTCAGCCGGCGAGCAACGCGCGTGCCCCCAAGAAAACGGGTTTATTAGCATTTTCCGTAAAGCGCAGATGGCTTGTCGTGCAAATCTATTGGTTTATAGGTATGCGATGGTGATAAGGCACTTCCGCATCTGAGCAGTTCCATTTAGACGACATGCGCGAAATTACCGATGCTGAGGCCAACCATTCCAAAGCGGTAGCCAATTAGGTATTCGCTGCTCAAGAATTACAGACGTTTTGATTATGTCCATTGTTTCGATGAGTCTGGCGGGGCTATATGGTTTATGTAATCAAATTCCGATGCCACTTGGGAGTGGCTGCAATTGTTCAGAAGACTCCGGCTGAATTCGGTTGTTAAAAGCATCGGTCATACCATTTTTGGTTGAATTCATAAGCCCGAATGGAGGTGGAGGTGGAAGGCGAAAAACTCCGCGGGGCCAATGACCGAGTTATGCCTTTTGATTGTCAGACTTTGCAAATTTTGTTTACCTATCGGCTCTACACTTGCTCGTCCGATGACCGATGCAGCGCCTTGTTTGATAGTTTGGTAGTTCCAGCGGTACCTCATCGTCGAGTGGCGGCACTTGGGTTCAATGACGTAAGACCAATCAAACCAAGCCAACTATTTTTAGCCCCAACGAGAGATTGTTGCAAACACTAATTTCGTGCCTTTTATTACAGATGCCAAGACCATTCTGAAGGGCGTCAGTGGGCGCCTCCGGTCGGGAGAGCTCACCGCCATCATGGGACCGTCGGGCGCTGGCAAGAGTACGCTGCTCAACATTTTGTCCGGCTACAAGTGAGTTTCGCCCGGTGGTGGGGCCTGATAATTTGCATTCACTTCAAGTAGCTGCTAAAATCCGAATCACCGAACCCATCTGACCTTGCGCCGCACACGAGAATACGGCGAAACGAGTGCGAGTGTGTTTATAGCCAGCCCTGTACTATCAACAGTAATAATAATGGCGACTTGATAAGCACTCTGCCTCTTTCGGCGCTTGAACCGCCGACCTTTCCACGCTCTGTGTTCTGTGTAATTATATAATTTATGCGCGACACATACCATACTGACTGATCCGATACGCAGCGACTTCCCTTCGCCAGCCCTATCTTTATTCGTTTATTGAAAACGCTAAATTCTGCTGTATCGCATAATAATCATAAACAATTCAATTAACCTGCCCAGTTGTTACTGTTGTTACCAGGAGCGGCGATCGAACCGATTCGATCGGTGAATGAGTCGCAGGAAGTCTATTTTCATGATACACATATATCGTACTGGGGTGTAATCAGCGCCTCGCTTGGCTATTTCCTAACACACAGCGGCGTTGTCGTCGTGCTTTATTAGTTTGAATACTTGAGGGAGAATACGCTACTAGTTTGCTGAACTTCGGACTCAAGTTGTCCGATCGCGTGCACATACGTACATATATATTTTGTATATCAAATAAGTGTCCGCATACAAGCAATTGTAGATATGCACAATAAAATACACGTCCGATTATTTGCAATTAACTTTGCCCATGATAACAGTTCGTACAAACGGTTTCCCGATCAAGACAAAAATGGTAAGCCTGCTCAGGATTATAGATAAGAGGACATAGAGATTTCGAAGTATACCCAGTTACGTGATTTACTAACTCTTCCTGTTTAATTGCACCCGCAGAACCCAGAGCATCGAGGGCAGCGTCACCATGAACGGCGCCGAGCGCAACCTGAGTGCTTTCCGCAAGCTGTCTGCCTACATCATGCAGGACAATCAGCTGCACGGAAATCTCACCGTCCAGGAAGCAATGACGGTGGCGACCAATCTGAAGCTCAGCAAGAAGTTTACGAAGCCCGAGAAGCATTCGATGGTAAGTCGCAAAGGGACCACCAATCAGTCATGGCAATTAGACAAGGTTGTTCATACATAGCTCCCTAGTCAGATGACAAGATTATTTATAGCCTAATTTAATTTGACAGAACCAGTTCTGAGTGGCATATTACGCCATTATTTGGACACAGGAAATCTAGCAAGTCATCGCGACTGAATAGAACCAAAATAAAACTTACTTCCACCCAAAAACTGCAAACAATCCGCTGTCTCTTCCAGATCGATGACATCTTGCTGACTCTCAGCCTGAGCGAGCACCGCTACACGATGACTCGCAATCTGTCTGGCGGCCAGAAGAAGCGCCTCTCGATCGCCCTGGAGCTGGTTAGCAATCCGCCCATAATGTTCTTTGACGAGCCCACCTCCGGCCTGGACAGCTCGACCTGCTTCCAGTGCATCCATCTGCTGAAGATGCTGGCCGCCGGCGGACGCACCGTCATCTGCACCATCCATCAGCCCTCGGCTCGCCTCTTCGAGATGTTCGACCAGCTGTACACGCTTGCCGATGGTCAGTGCGTCTACCAGGGCAGCACCAAGCAGCTGGTGCCCTTCCTGTCCACGCTGAACCTGGAGTGCCCCAGCTACCACAACCCGGCCAGCTACGTGATTGAGGTCTCCTGCGGGGAGCACGGCGATCACACGCGCAAACTGGTCGACGCCATTGACAATGGCAAGCGGGACATTCGCTCGGCGGCCGACTACGCCGGACTGAAGGCTCGGAACGACCTGGTGAAGGTGCAGAACCTGAAGGCCATTCTGGACAAGAACGACGCCTCGAACGTTAGCGGCAGCAAGTACGAGGACAACCTGACCCTAAACAACGGCTTGCTCAACGGCATGGTTAACGATATTGTGAAGGAGGGCAATGCCAGTTCCGCCCTGGTAACCACCAACGAGAAGGGGGATGCCATGATCGACGTGGAGAAGTCCGTCAACTGCACCACGGCCCTGCTCACGGAGGAGATCACATCGCCGGAGCGCTATCCGACCTCGCAGTTCCACCAGTTCTGGGTGGTCCTCAAGAGAACTCTACTCTTCAGCTACCGCGATTGGGTAAGCAGATTGTTTGGCACTACATTATGGTTGACTAATTCTTTTCCTGTATTGTATAGACTCTTATGTATCTCCGATTATTCGCCCATTTATTGGTTGGATTCCTGATCGGTGCCCTGTACTACGACATCGGCAATGATGGAGCTAAAGTTCTGAGCAACCTGGGATTCCTTTTCTTCAACATGCTTTTCCTTATGTACACGTCGATGACCATTACGATCCTATCATGTAAGTGAAGCCAGATTCTTGAGTACTTTTTGATTGGTTAATAAAATATGTATCTTTCGCAGTCCCGCTGGAAATGCCCGTTTTGTTAAAGGAAAACTTTAATCGCTGGTATTCGTTAAAGTCCTACTATTTGGCTATATCAGTGGCGGATTTACCGTTTCAAGTGAGTTGCACTTTGCCGTTAAAAGGACAAACAGAAGCTGATAACTAATAACTTTCTCCTCCAGGCCATTTTCTGCGTTATCTACGTGTCGATCGTCTATTACTTCACTTCACAACCTTGGGAGCTATTCCGCTTCTCCATGTTCTTATCGGCCTGCCTGCTCATCTCGTTTGTGGCTCAGTCCGTGGGTCTGGTGGTTGGAGCTGCCATGAATGTGCAGAACGGTGTTTTCCTGGCCCCCGTCATGTCCGTGCCCTTCCTGCTGTTCTCCGGCTTCTTCGTCTCCTTCGACGCTATACCAGTGTACTTACGGTGGATCACATACTTGTCGTACATCCGATACGGATTTGAGGGCACTGCTCTGGCGACCTACGGGTACGGACGCGAGAAGCTGAGGTGCTTCCAGGTGTACTGCCACTTCAAGGCGCCCACTACGACGCTGGAGGAACTGGACATGGTGAACGCCAACTTCACCCTCGACATTGTGGCCTTAATTGTGATCTTCGTGGTGCTGCGCATCTCGGCGTACCTGTTCTTGCGCTGGAAGCTGAAGACTGTGCGCTAGAATTTATAATGCTATTTGTTGTTTTCGGTTCTAAAAGCTTTCTATGTACCTACTATTAGTTTTCGACAAAGCGTCTTGGGTTCTGTTCTTAATCATTAACCTTTGTAACATTTATTTTTGCCTAGTTTTTAGTTGCGAAATTCATATTTTAGGTGATACAAACGCAAGTAGGTTTCGCACCTCACGTTAGCTTGATTCCAACCGCAGGATTAGCCAAACATTACAACAATTAATCAAACCAAATCACTGTGAGCACAACATCTTCGATATAAGGATCGCGTAATGAAATAAGTTATTAAACATGAAAACCCACATTTTTGCCAAAAAGAAGAAGAATATTTGAATACATTTCCATATGTATTAAACGATTGTTTTGTAAATGTCTGTGAATAAAAACCTTTTAACACACATTTTGTGTCCCTGAACAAATGAAATCCTTGTAATATACACATATTTTTATTCAAGGTACTATAAGCCCGCTTGTAATTATTTTATACAAAACTTTTTAATACAGGTTTATGATAAATCCAGATGGTATTTAAGTGTCTGCAACATATACATATTTTATAATCACATTTGTATTTATAAATAGTGCATTCTTGGAGGAAATAAAGAAATTATACACAAAATACTGGCTGTATTGGTTTTTTGAAGTGGAAAAAGAGGGGATTCTTTATTGAATATACGCCAAGCTAAACAGCACTTTTGCTGTATAAAAGCTCTTACAGCGACACCTGGCGGAAAAGACGTTCCAACTGTACGAGTAATATAACGACCGTTAACTACGAGCCAGTTTTAAAATGTGATCGCGAAACGATAATACATTTTTTTTCAAAGTGGCAATTGGGAATTAACCAGTACTTATACTGTCACTTTGAAGTTATGCTGGTTAGTAGCATATACAATTTGGGATGGCAAATGAATTGGTATTGCTATGTAATATTAGCCACCTAGACTAAAACCGAGTTCCCTCGGAATTTGCTGCTGCGGCCAACATAAAAAGATTCCCTAACTACTCTCTTTTATCGAAATCTAGTTGCGTTATTCATTAGCTCTTTTTTAAAATATATATATTTTGTAGAATTTTCTATAAGCAAAACAAACGTTTGTTCCATTTCCAATTAAAAAGAATTTGTAAATGTTAAGATTCTCTATAAATCATTCAAATAGAGGTATCATTGTTTGTGTTAGGGAATTTTGACTGCAACCGCTATTTTCGCTGTTCCAATGAGCTTGCAATTTCGCTTGAGATATGCCAGATATTGCCGTAATGGCAGCTTGCAGCTTATGATAATCACCATAATTTTGCACGCCTTTAGCGAATGAATTTTCAATTTCATGCAACAAAAGAGTTTTTCAATTAATTTGAAATAAACGTCCCAGATTTTCAACGCACGTCACATGGTTCTGATTTTTGGCTAAAAACCGAAAGCCCCAATCGGATTGAGGTAGGTCGGAGGAACTGAAACAGCACTTTTTCCTCTGTGGGCCCGGTAAGTGTAATCGGTATAAATAGACCGGCCATATCCTTCAACGGCGAATTCCGGATCTTGCAAAACAAGTTTTTCTGCCTTTTTAGCTAAGGAACCAGCCTCTGATTCTCTGACTAGAAGGGCAGAAGAATTCTGCCTGGGAGACCTGAGCTTCACGTCTGTAAGGCAGCGCAGTAGCAGTCACCGCTGCGTTCTTCCTGCACTCGCTTTCAGTACATTTTCATTCGTCGGTGCAACAAGTCGACGCCTCCTAGCTGCCGTCGCGGTTGCCGCCATGAGAAAGAGAGTGGAAAGCCAGCGACAGCAGCAACTACAAAAAGAAAGTGGAGTAAGTCCCCCCATAGCTCCGCCAATCCACCCTCCGAAGCTTCAATGCCAGTGAGTGGTGCATTTACGCAGCTGCAAATAGTAGTGCCCGCCGGCTATATCTAAACGCGTTCGTTGAACCCGAAAAGTCGGGAGCAAGTGCAAGAATGCGGGAGTGTGTACTGCAAGTACGATAGAAATTTCTTTTCCAACTACTGTTTACCACGCTTCCAAGTGGCACGAGCAAAGTCAATTATTTAATCGATTTCTGGGTCGACTCAGGGAGTTGTTATCAGCGGCCTATTATCAAATCGTGGTCTTTCGGTGCATGACTCAAAAGCCCACAAACCTATATACCGATAATTCTGTGTACATAAGATATAAAGACGCCTCTGCTTTGTTTACTGAAAAGCACATGCTCTGGTAAATGTACGAGCACTAGCGATCGTATAATTATATTTTTGAAATGAACTGGTACTTCTTAGATATACACATATTTATATTGCTCGTACAATGTATGCCTGTTAATCATGTATCACCAGCCGAAACAAAGTTCAACATTCGCCGCTTCAATGCATTTACATGCGCCATTACTCACACAGCAACGTCCAAAAACGGACAAGACAAAGACTCTGCCGGCAAGTCGCCTTTCGTGTACCCTAGACAAGCTGAAGGCAACACCTTTGCGAGTCCGCAGGCGACGCTACCCGAAATGTGTTTAAACGGTATCAAAAAGTGGGGGCCAATGGTCACGCACCCGTTTCAGGTCCGACTCACGATTATATTTGTATTCACAAGCTGCCACTAAATGCTTTCCACAGACAAAGCGATTCGGTCGCAAAATGCCCGAAATCAGCGAGAGTCAAGAAAAGATAAAGAGTGAATAACAACGTCCAGATTGCGCATCCGCACCGTCCGCCCGTTAATCAGCTAGCGTCTTGAATCTAGCATCGAACAAAACTTCCGCTATGGATTTGCTCACTCGCTGATAACACTTGAAATTCTCCGAAAGTTCTGTCTGTGGTGCAGTGACTGCAGCGCGATAATTGCAAATCGACCCTTCTAGGGCCACTCATCAGCTCTCCGTGACACTTGCTCTTCCCCCACACCCAGATTCGGTCGGCAACCAGCCGGACAGCCAGATCTCCAGACCTCCGGCGCTCAATCAGACGGCCAGTCATTCGGTCAGAACTCGAGCAGGCTGTCAGTCGTGTATGTACTGTGTACTGCTGTCCATCAATTGAAAATCTGAGTTTGTTTTCGGTTTGCGCTCAGAGACATCGACATCGATCGCGCATTCCCGGTTAACCGGGGGAAATGAATTTCATTTAAAAAGTTCTTCGGTCAGTGCTGAATTTTGTTTCCAGAACGAAGGGAGGGCGCTATTCGTGGTTCCTGATACGCGTATGTAATTTTTAGAAATTATTTGCATTTCAGTTTAAGCGAAACAAAATTACCGCGTAAAATTAACTCGACTCGAAGTAGCAAGCTAACGAAACAAGCGGTGAAGATAAATTTGGCAAACTGGTTTAAACCAACAAACTTATTTACTTTTTGTGTACGATGCTGTTTACTAATTGATTCCCATTGTACAAATGAATCTGCGCCATTAAATGACAGCAAGAGATTCCAGTATTACGAGCGCATACCCCCTCGAAAGGTTATCACAGAAGCCAGCCATTATGCGAACTGTAAACTAAATCAATTTTTATTGGCGATTAAGAGGCGAAATTGTTAAATTTGTTATCAAAAATTCTCAACACCCAATTCTAGGAGCAATGACATCGGATTGAAACAACGGCGTTTTCTAGAAATATCAAGATGCAAACTGCCATCAGCTTGAAAGGCAGCACCACCTCCCAGAACAGCTCCCTTCAGTACAGCAGCGACATAAACGCCATTAGCCTCGAGCCCGATCACTCGGAGGACTTTCAATCTGTCAACGGACTCAAGTATTTGCCATCCTGGCCAGCGGTAAACTTGCAGTTTACGGAACTCAGCTATGACGTCCCCGACCAGGCGAATGGTGAGTGAATATGGTCCGCTCATGATCATTGCGGTTGGGTAATTGGTAATGAATATATTCGTGTCTGATAATGGGTTATTAAGAATGATAATTGGACATAATTCTCAAAGTAATTGCCGTTTCCACAACCGCTTGTTTTTTGATGCTGAAAATGCACATATTAAAGGGCAATTATTCCAGCTAATTCCACATTAACTACGGTGAAATTCATGTCAATAGTATTAAATTTACCTTACAAGCTACAATGAATCATTTGTATTCCACCGAGTTAAATCTTTTTAATTTATCGACACCTCCTGCAGCTTCAAAGTCAAAGACGATTCTGCGGGGAGTCAACGGAACGTTCCACTCCCATGAGCTCACTGCGATAATGGGACCTTCGGGTTCTGGTAAAACCACACTGCTGAACCTGTTGGCCGGATTCCGGTAAAATGCAACACATCAAACCACTATCAAGTAATCCATCATTATCCTACAACAGCGCTGTCAGCAATTCCGGTGAGATTCTGGTCAACAACAGTCCCCGGGATTTGCGAGTCTTTCGTAAAATGTCCCGATACATAATGCAGGTACGAATGGATTTCTGAGGAGTGTTCTCCTAACTCATACAAACTCATACAATTCGCAGACAGATGTCCTGGATCCGCAGTTTTCGGTGCACGAAATGATGCTTTTGGCGGCAAACCTAAAGTTGGGAAACGAACTCAATACTAAGCAAAAATTAGAGCTGGTAAGATTGACTTGAAAACATTTACCTTGTCATATTCTTATCTTAAACCCTTTTAGATTGACGAAATTTTGGGAATGCTGCGCCTGAAAGGATCCCGGAACACTATGGCCCCAAAGCTTTCGGGTGGTGAGCGAAAGCGTTTATGCATTGCCCTCGAACTGGTCAACAACCCGCCTGTGATCTTTCTAGACGAACCTACGACGTGAGTTTATGAAACCAGTAAAATATAAAGATTAATGTCACGCCTCATCCAACAGCGGCCTGGATGACTTGTCGAGCTCTCAGTGCATTGCCCTGCTCAAAATGTTGGCCGCCGGGGGACGCACTGTGATCTGCTCTATCCACACACCATCCGCCAAGATCTTCGAGATGCTCGACGCAGTCTATGTCCTCGCCGAGGGACAATGCATCTATCAAGGAAGAGGGTCCAATATTGTTCCCTACATGGAGCACCTTGGGCTGCGATGTCCAATAACATACAACCCGGCAGACTTCATCATCGAAGTGGCATGCCTCGAGTACGGGGACTCCTATCACGGGCCGATGGTGGAGGCCGTGGGCAATGGCAAGGTTACACGATGGACTCCGCCATCAGAAGACGGAAAACTGACACCCACCAAAACCGACACCACATCGGGAGCATCGTCGTTTTACGAAATGGATCAGTTTGAGGAGGAGATCAGTCCAAAGCTTTTGCAAGCCAAGTGTAACTGGTGGATGCAGTACAAGATACTTCTAGTGCGGATGCTAATCCAAATGTGGAGGGACAAGGTAAGGGCCCTAGAGGAAAAACGCAAAATCGCTACTTTATAATATCTTCGATCCTTTAGTCGTACATCAAGCTGAAGTTCTACATGAATATCGTACTGGCGTTACTGGTGGGGTCACTCTACTTTGGAATGGGCACTTCGGCCTCGAAAGCGCTTTTCAATTTCGGTTTCATGTTTACTATTGTGATAGCATATTTGTACCTGCCTATGATGCCTGTGCTGCTCTACTGTAAGTGCTTTATTTTATTCCAAAACATCATTGCTCACTTAAGAATATTCCAGTTCCCACGGAAATAAATCTGTTGAAGAGGGAGTACAACAACCAGTGGTACCGCCTTAGCTCCTATTACGCTGCAATGGTGTCCTCCAAGCTGCCATCCATGTTCATTCTAGCCGTTATTTACCTGTCCATTGTATACTTAATGTCCAGCCAGCCTCTGGAATGGTTCCGCTTTGCCATGCTGTTTACAATAGCTTTCGTTACCGCCCTAACTTCGGACAGTTTTGGCTTACTGATCTCCAGTAGATTAAGCTTGGTGGTAGGTAATTGTGCACTTACTCTTTTCCAGTATACCCTAATCGGGTCCATTGTTTCAGAATGCCATGTTCATGGGGCCAGTGCTCGCCGTGCCTCTGATCCTGCTTTCTATATACGGGATTGGGTACGGCGGAGGGACCTACATATCGCCACTTATGAGGTTTCTGATGCATCTCAGCTACCTTCGCCATGGTATGGAAGGCCTAGTCGCCTCTCTGTACGACTACGGACGCGCAGACACAATTTGCGAGGACACGGAAATTTTTTGTTCCTTTAAAAAGTCCAAGGTTCTCCTAGCCTTTCTTGGCTTTGAGAACATGCACTATATGTGGTCTCTCACCTGCTTGATTGGCTTCTATTTGCTTTTCACTGTCGCTGCCTACATTATGATTAGACAGCGGCTCAAAAAATCGGCGGTTAACCCGATTCTCGCATACGTCCTACAGCTGTTGACTAAATATTTTAACTTTACTTCGTATAATTATTAGAAATACGATCGGGAAAAATGTGAAAGTGTAAAAATAGTTTTAAGCGGGATTTCAGTGGTCAGTCCAAATCTCCATATAAACCACCTTATTTTAGTTTAAGAACCAGTTGTAAGTCAGGGTAATAAAATATTGTTATGGGCAAAGTGATATCCGATTACATATGTATAAATAAATATAGAAAAAATATATGATAAACCTAGGATAAACTTATTGATTGAGAATGCAAATTTATTAAGTGACACCATTTTACATGGATTTATTTATAAATAATATTCAAATTATTAAATGAAAAGAGGAAGCAATATTAAACCAAGTTCATTCTAAAGCCTGGTAAAACAGACGATAGTATCGAAAAATACTCAAATTTTGTGTTTTTAAACAACCGCCTTTTAATTATATATATATTAATATATTAATGGCGGCGATACATACATACATATTTCTAATGTCCTTTGTTATATCCCCAAGAAATAATCAATGTTAACTTATGTACATACCTGGTCTCCACAAAAAGTATCCTGGGCTTCTAATACGGAATACAAATTTATTTCACTCGCCGTTCCTCGGATTCCTTGTGTCAACAATGCCAATTAGTCGATCACAAATGTACATATGTATTGCGCACTTCCAGATATGTAAGTATATAGTAGATTTATGAAGTTCCTTGTTTCTGAGGCTTCTGGCTGAGACACCTGTCCCAGAAGATCAAGTATGTGGCGCACCCGTTACAGCTTTGTTTTTGGAAGAAGAACCGCGGACCCCGGCCAAACAGTTCTTTCCGTTGCTTCACCACACTTAGATTGATATCTAGGAACTCCGACTAGTTCTTATTTTGGCACCGCTTTTCTAATATTAATAAAAACTTCACATTTGGTAGAAAAACTTTCAGCAGGCGTCTCTTTTGTAATCGATAAATTGTCTGCGCGTTCAGCAGTGATGGCGATATACATATCGATATAGCGACAGTATCTGTCCGATAGCTATCGATATATCGATTCATTTCTTGTTGGGGGTGTTCTTGACTTAAATTTAAATTCCAATTCTAATTGTACACATATCAGTAAAACCGCAAAAATGTAACGCTTTGTGAAAATATCGTTTGGCATTAAGACTTCCAGAAAAATAATATATAAATGTACGACTTCTGGAAGCAGAGCATTGTTTTAATTAAAACTGTCGATTAAGTTTATTGCAATGATCATTGTCATGTGAAAGTTTGCTTGACTTGTACATATTTTAAATATTACAATATTTCAGATTAAACTATTTTATGGGCGTCTCATTCGGCGCTTGTGTAAAATACCAGGAGCAACTTGAACTGGTCGACTGTTTACTTTGTTAATTGCAACACAAGACATGGCACTGAGTCTGTTGATTCTGCAATTAAAATGCCCGGTCTGTGCATACAGGTCTTTTATGCGTTACAAACTTTTAATCTGTATTTTAATATATTTTTGTAAAGGAAAATACATTATCTTATGGTTGGTTGATTACAGAAAATACAAAGACAGTGTGTAATTTACATACAATCGAGTTGTTTAAAAACTTTTGGTTAAACATATACAACGCATACGACAACATATAGCAATATTAAAAGATACAAAAATATGTGTACAATTAGGGCGTGAGAATGGTGCATAATTTCCAGGCAACGGATATTACAGTTTTATACAATTTCAATAGATGCCAACTGAATTACATTGCAGGGTATTTGAAGGGCAGGCTAACTACTTCTTCAATTTTTGTGATAACAAAACTGAGCGACTCTATACTATGTATATGTATAACTAAAGCTCATCAATTGTGTTGGAGCCCTCTATTAAGTATATATATGCTGGTAGTATGTCGACTACAACTAGAGTTGTGTGAGGAGACTACACACATCGAATTGGTTTAAATTATATAGCGAAGAGCGCAGGTGCAGTTAGAAACGAAAGCCCAAAGGAGGTCGCAAGCCGATGCAGCTCGCTTCCCCGACTTTTAACTTTAAAAACGAAACTAAAAATTACGTTGGTGTTGTGGTTTCTGTTGATGTTGACGCTGATGGCGATAACGATGGCTTCGACCTTTTAGCACATGGTGACTGCGGGAGCGGCGCGTCAGCGTCTAGTCAGTTATCAGTCTCCAAAGGCTTTGCCTCCTCCCACGAGAAGCCGGCACGACCGAAGTGGCCATAGGTGCTGGTGCGCTGGTAGATTGGCTGACGCAGGTTTAGATCCCTAAGCGCAAAAAGATGAACAATTAATTATCGGGACAATACAGTGGCTTGTCGAGCTCTGCACTTACTTGACAATCTTGCCGGGCCTGAGGTCAAAGTTGCGCCGGATGATATCCAGGAGTTCCTTTTGTGACTTGTGGGAAGTACCGTAGTCGAACACTGTTATGGATAGGGGCTCGGCAAGACCGATGGCATACGAGACTTGGACAAGGCAGCGCTTGCAGAGACCAGCCTTAACCAGTGACTTGGCCACCCAGCGGGCTGCGTATGCTGCGGATCTGTCGACCTTGGTGAAGTCCTTGCCAGAGAACGCACCGCCGCCGTGGGCTCCCCAACCTCCGTAGGTGTCCACAATGATTTTCCTGCCCGTGAGCCCGGCGTCACCCATTGGTCCACCGATGACGAAGAGACCGCAGGGATTGATGTGCACAATGGTGTTGGCATCAATGTATTTGGCGGGAATGACAACTTTCACTACCTTCTCCATTACTTCCGAGCGCAGGGTCTCCAGCGAAATCTTCTCAGAGTGCTGCATGGACACCACGATGGTGTGGACGCGCTTGGGAACAGCAGATCCTTGGTTGAAGAGGTACTCGCAGGTGACTTGTGTCTTAGAATCGGGACGTGCCCACCAGAAGACATCCGAGCGACGCAGCTCAGCGATCTTCTCGTTCAGTTTGTGGGCCAACACGACCGTGAGGGGCATGCACTCCTCGGTCTCATCGGTGGCGTATCCAAACATGATGCCCTGCAAAAATTTCATTCAACTTTAGAAACGATATTTTCTTTGAAACGCCAAGCAAAACAACCAAAACCAAGTTAGTCAGTAGCGTTAGTGAAATAAAACACAATTGGGTTAGGAAATTTGAGGGTGAATCAAGCATGAGGTATAGATTGGGAAAGCTTATGGTTTTTAGAGAATACGGTAATGCAACTTATCAGCCAAAGTATAGTAATAAATTTGTGTGTTTGTGATGAATATGCGGGGGTGTGCTTAGGTTTTCCGCATTTGTTATTTGAAACAGTGGTATAGACCGAATAAATAAAGCTAAATCATATATCGGCAAGAACAACGAATGAATTTTGCAGCTTCAGATAACAATCAAGGCGAAATAATGCAAAGTTGGTGGGGCCGAGTAATTGCCAGAGCAATATTGCGCTACATGTGATACTAAACTAAAGATGAATTCAAAGTAAATAGTAATACAGTCGTCAAACACTCTTTCGATTAGTTACGAAAATATATAAAGGAAACAATAAACACAAATTTACAAGTGGCGGTAACACCCCTTCCAAAGAGCTTGAAAACGCCCAACCACCGTGAGTATCGGATCCGTAACCAATTGACAATCTACAGAGAAACAGATGATGCGTCGCTCTTTGGAAAGGGCCTACGATCCCGGCCTGCCGAGACTGCGATTACTTGCTTTACTGCTTCTAATTCACACCTGATCTCCGGCACCGATCTCTTCCTCGGCACGGTTGACATGAACTCCGGCAGCGATTTCGGGAGATTGTTGGTCCAATGCCAAGAGCACGTTGCACGTTTTAAAATCGAAACCTTTTGTGAGTTTCGAACCGCGATTGCAAAGTGTACAATTTCGTTTAAATTATGGTATTGGTTTGTATCGTGTTTTGTAACATATGAAACGAGAGAGAAAGATAAAAGAAAAGAGCGCAGCAAAGTTGCACACACACAGGAAAATGTCTGTAAGTAATGTTTATAATATGATTGGCATCACCCTATTATTCTAGATTATAATAAATGTTTATATAAGAAATGAGCTCTTGTTCAATCCTTATCAGGACTCCTTAGCGATAGGCTAATGTCTAATGGATTATTGTATACCGTAGTCTAGGAAACCCTTCGGTCTTCTTCGATGGGGGGAATACATGCCGCATGCAAGGCTTCGTTTCGCTGGTTTCCTCAAGACGACAACTAGCGGGCTTATAATGGTTACATAAATCTTTCGATGGATTTGGTAGAATGCAATTTATGTGGTTAGAACACCCGCAGTGTAATCCAAATGTGTGGTATGTTATGTTTTCAGCAGTTATTGATTTGCTAGTTTGCACCAGTCAACTGATTATCTGCAGATTGCTATTGAATGATGGTCCTTGACCAAATCTTTTGTAAATATGGGATCAAATTAATTTTTATTTTAAATGGCCGCTGTTAAATAGTTGCCGGTCTAATGAATGCTTCTTAGTAATCATCTGCTTTTAATGACAAGGGTGAAACTCTCGTTGGCCTGTGAGCGAGCCAAGTTAATGTGGGAAAGATACGATTTAGGGGAACACTTAACAAAATGGAAACGAAACGAACGAACGCACACACACTCTCCGCATCACTTAGTGCTAGGCGGTAGGAGGAGAACGGATAAGCTTTGCTGTACCTGGTCACCAGCGCCGACGTCGTCTTCTTCGCGGTTGATGTGCACGCCGTTGGCAATGTTGGGCGACTGTTGCTCGATGGCGACAAGCAGATTTAGGGTCTTCCAATCGAAACCTTTTTGATTTTGATTTGATTTGTATGGTGATTTAATATTGGGTTACAAGTGTGTACGTATTTTCGACGTGAGGATCGAATCCTGAAACCCGCCCACAAATAGTCTCTATATTCTTAGCAGACACTTACCCTTGGAGGAGTCATCGTAGCCAATGTGCTGCACTGTCTCACGAACAACCTTCTGGTAGTCGACCACGGCCTTCGATGTGATCTCGCCGCACAGCAGGATCATGCCAGTCTTGGCGACGGTTTCTATATAAAAGCATACAAAATGTTTTACAATCTTCCTTTGATAGCGAATCAAGCCTCTCCAGTGAATCCAAAAACTTCCCATCGCCTTGCAGATCGGTTATCCTTGTTTATTTATGCAGGCCATCGAATAAGCCGACTCCCAAAAGCATAGCACACGCGTCGGTTGCTACGCCAATGTTTACTTTATGGATCAGTTTATTTATGGATGGTCTGTCGCCCTCAAAGACAAATATGTTCATTCGGCGCCTTTGGTCGAACTTCTGTCAGAAACCGATTGCGGGAGGCTCAAAGAGGTCAGTAGCCTTGGCGTATGGGATTTCAGTTTATGGGTTTACGGAAGAGTCCTGGTTGCTCTAGCACCTACCGCACGCCACTTTTGCGTTGGGATCCTGCTTCAGATGGGCATCCAAGATAGCGTCGCTGATTTGGTCGCACATTTTGTCTGCAAGAAGAGAGGAGAAGGTAAGTAGAGCTACGGAAACGTGTACCGCCAAGCATCGCGGCAGGGGATGTGGAAGGAGCAGCGTTTGTGCCAAATACACACGCGCTCCCCCCAAACGATTGCCGCCGCCTAGGCGAGACAGAAAAATTGCCAGGCCATGCGATTTATTTTAATTTTCAGTCTGCGATAGCCAGCGAAATTCAATGCCGCTGTGTGTCTATAACTCAGAACAAGAGCCTGAGGCGACGATGGTGTTGTTCAAACAAAATATGACGGAATCCGAAGCCGAGTCGCGCATGGAATCCTTGGACTCGGATTCATCCGATACCAGTCGCGTTGCCAGCGCTTTGTCCCGAAACAGGGCGCGTAATTGGAGCCCTTCGACTTTCGGCAGCTTTTCGTGGAAACAGCGCTATTGAACTTGAACGTTGCGTCAGCAATGGGCTCATGAATTGGCAAAACTGTAAAAGTGTTGACTCACATAAATTGCGATGCGTCTCGATTTCGCCTGGGAAAATGATCGCCAATAGGTGAGAGTGGTTTAGTTCGGGGCTTTGGAAAAGCGGCTCTGAGATGGAAAAATTACTTCCTAATTTCCGGCTAGATAAGTTCCCCATTCCCGATTCGAACAGGCCCGTCACTCACGCGTCACAGGAAGACAGGTGAAATTAATGTCAACCCTTCGGGGTGTATTCTTTGGGCGGCTTCGGCGCTTATCAACCGGGCTGTCTAGGGCTGGCTGGCTGGCTTGCCAAGCCGACTTAATTAGGCATTATAAAGTATAGAATGGTAAAAGTAATCAATGCGTAGTATAAAAGGTCGCTCCCTTATCAGCAGATGTTGTCAAATACATTCGTATGCTGGTCGGACCCGCTGATATAAACAAACTCTGGCAGCGGCAAAAAGCCCGAGCTCGAGCGGAACACGTGGTTGGCAATTTCGCCGGAAAGATAAGCTTCGAAAGCGGACTCGCACTCGTGGAGCGCCACAAAGTCAACGTGGGTTTGTTTTAGTTTGGCCCTTGTTTTGATCGCCTTCTACGAGCAAGTGTAGTACAAGTACAAGTGCATAAGCAACGCAGAAGAGCGCAGAGAATGCTCGTGCTCCCAGTTGCCAGTTTGCTGGTTTGCCAGCTCCCCAGCTCCCAGTGAGCCAGAAGCACATGGTGCGCATGACGCAGATTCCCCGAAAGTGTGAGAGCCGCAAACGATAAAGAACCAGTCTATAAATTGCGTCGGACCCACAAGCACAAGGTTGGCCCGCCGCTGTGCGGGGTTTTCGAGTGGCCCAGCTGTTTCATGTGGACCCTGGTTGCCTGGTTGCCGGCTGTGGCACCTGACGATGCAGCCGAGAGTCAGGGTTCCGGGAAAACACAATCCATGAGATGCGTAGCGAAACGCCTCTGCTCTTGGTGGGTTTTCAGCGATCCGGGGGGAAGACCACTCCATCAAATCGCTGAGTAAACAAGCACGTTTTTCGCTTTTCGCTACCCTCTCGCCACCACTCAGCCGCTACAAAAGAAGCGCAAATTGGGTAGCAGTCAACAAAGGTATGCGGCATAGCACTCCGTCGCCATTTTGTTAGATCTCAGGCAGCAGGCAGCATTCAGCCGACAGCCGACGGCGGAGGTGTGGGAACACAGGGTACAGGGTACAGGGCAACCAGCTGGGCCTCAGACCCTGGAGAAACAGTTTGGTTAGGTTATGAGCACCGCCAGACGACGCAGACGTACATCCCTCAGCAGGGCCGAGTGTGCATTTGTGCCTGTATCTGTGCACACAACGCACATGCAGCGGTGTGATGCAATAGGAGGCGGCGCGGATGCAATGGAGCACTCACCTGGATGGCCCTCGCCCACGGATTCGGAAGTGAACAGGAATGTGGCTCCGTCTTCCATGTCATAGGAGTTGCCATTGCTGCCGTTGCAGCCGTTGGCGCTGTGTCCGTTTGTCTTTTGCGGCATTTTGCTGGGAAGTTTGTTGTAGTTTGTAGCTCGAGGCTTGTAGTTCTGGCGGAGAGAAGGGCTTCAACACACGAGTTCCGGGCGGTTGAGTTGTTGGTGGAGCTGTGGGAACAGAGAGAGAACAGGCCACATTAGCGGGGGCTAAAAAAAAGCGCTTGACGAAATTGATTTTCCGAACTCTCACAAAACACAGCTATTTTCGCAGTTGCGAACCTCCGCCGCCCGCCGCCCCAAGGCTGTTGGGATTTTCCGGTTTTCGCACGCTTTTCGCAATGTGTATAGTTTTTTATATAATCGCTTTTCTTTTATGTACTTTATGCTGCGTGTTTACCACACACAACCGGGGGGCGGGGGCGCTACACTCACGGCACGCACGTTGCGAGGGGTCAAAACTAGTCGCTGGGCAGGTAGCTGTTTTAAATGCCCGTTCGACTGGCTATTAGCTATAAGTTCAATAAATTATACACACTGATTCTGAGTTCTACTGGTTCAGCGACGGCAACCAAATCAGCGGCGCAGCCAACACACGTCCTATCTTGGCGACGGTTCTGTAGAAAAAGAGCGCACACTTTTCACAGCTTTCTGAATTTATACCTCTGCCTAGGGAGAGCGGGCTTCTGCTTATCGTCGCGAACGGAAGGGAGGGAACTGTTCTCTTCGGCTGACTCAGTACGTATTTTGGGGCTTATTTTGGCGCTCTTCGTGGGGGCCGCGAACCTTTCTGGCGTTCTCGGGACTCTCAGAAAACTTCACTTCATCAGCATCTCCACGTTTTTGCTATTGCATCAGCTGTTCCCCCGCCCAGCGTTGCCACCCCGCGCGGGAGCGAACACTTGGTGGATCTGGTTCCGGATCCTTCCTACTCACTTGGGATTTGATTTGATCCAAGGATTTCACGAGACTCGACTGAAAGTCCGACTTAATTCCTGCTCAACCAGAGCTTGACTGCGGTTGATTTTTAGAGGCGATCAATATTTATAAACTTGCGGGGCCAGCATTTGGGAAGATGAGTCGGCAGGAAATAAGAGCTTATCAGAACAAAACTATGTGCTACCAGGCTAGGCACCTATATACACTTTTCAGAATCTATTTGGTGTTACTCTCTCTGGCTTATGTACAACAATTCAGTTTTACATATTCGGTGATATTCACAATTGCTATACGAGGCGCCTTGATAGTTGATGACTACATATTTGTTGAAATTCTAGCTTCCCCACAACTTGGAGTGATTGACCCTTGAGGGATCATTCGACCCTCTCTCTGTTCAAGGGAAATCGAAACCAATTTAGGGTTTTCGTACCATTCGTACAATCTGTGCAATCGAAAAAGTGCTCACGTCATGGCACAAACAAGGTCTGCCAAGATCAAGGCGCTTGGTAATCAGCATGTAGATTTTAAAATTTCTAATACCCACTGAAAGTAACCGAAAACAGCGGGCTCCATTATCTTTCAAATTAGGTGTGACCAGTGACCCCCTGGGGCCCAAAGAAGATCGCGTGTGCTCGAAAAACAATTTGGACAGATGTGCAAGTAAATATATTCCTGAGCACAAATACTGGGAACTTGCAAATTTGAGATTGTGGCAATGCATTTAATTTCCATCGATAAGATTGCCATATTGACAGAAGTTTTAACTACCAAGGTATAATCAATATCTTTTATCTTGCATAAAATATAGGTTATTGTTTTTCTCAAGAATATTTATATGCTTTTACTATACTAAGTCATGTACATCCAAAGTTTTTACCTTTGAAATCCTTCGATAATAGAGTTTTCCAATCACGTTAGACTAATACTTTTCCCTACCTAATATTGCCAGGTCCCAATAAATCTGCACAAGAGTTATCAGCTATGTGACCCTAGCACCGCGTGACTGGGCATAAACCGAGTCGATGATTAATATTCTTGTTTGTGTAGTATACAGTTCGGTTGAAATCAATTAAACGCTATTACATGCACAATTTCCGTTTGAATATGTTCAAATCCCGCGCCAGTTGGCCGAAATGATATGGCAGCTCTGTCCGATAAACGTCAGATAGGGCGATAAACAGCTGTTTGTGAAGAAAAACAAATTGAACGAATTGTGTAAAGTTAAATGCGATCGTTTTCAGCGACCACGTCATATTCCGTTGGTCGAAATGAGGTTTTGGCTAGTTTGTAGTGCGGCCGCCCTTTTCCTGGTTCTTCGAGCGGCGGCGGACATCAGCGGGCAGGAGCTGGCGAGCAACAGTACAACCATCAACTCCACCTCGCCAGAAAGTTCTAACTCCACTCACGCCGCGCCCGATGTGTCAGCCAGCAGTCCTCCGGGGAATATCAAGCCCCCAACTGCTGCTCCTGGCAATGGAAGCGTCACGAAGAAGGGAAACACATCCTCTGTGGCGACTGAGCCACCGCTCATCGACTCACACGCCGTCGAGCAGGAGCACAACTCCTCGCTGTCCTTGTTCTTCGTCATCTGCGTGATCATGTTGGGCATCCTGCTGATCCACTCCATGCTGCAGACCGGATTCCAGTACCTGCCGGAGAGCATAGTGGTGGTCTTCCTGGGAGCCTTCATCGGCCTGTCGCTGAACGTGATGTCCGGAGAGAACGGCAGCTGGAAACGCGAGGAGGTCTTCTCGCCCATGGGCTTTTTCCTGGTGCTCCTGCCGCCCATTATTTTCGAGTCCGGCTACAATCTGCACAAGGGAAACTTCTTTCAGAACATCGGATCCATACTGGTGTTTGCCATATTCGGCACCACGATTTCTGCGCTGGTCATCGGAGCCGGGATCTACCTGCTTGGTCTGGCGGAGGTGGCATTTCGGTATGTTAAAGAATATTTATTTACCCACAAGCTCTGAAAGCCGCCTTTTGTAGACTCAGCTTTTCGGAGTCGTTTGCCTTTGGCTCGCTCATCTCGGCTGTGGATCCCGTCGCAACTGTGGCCATCTTCCATGCCCTGGACGTGGACCCCATACTCAACATGTTGGTGTTCGGCGAGAGCATCCTGAACGACGCCATTTCGATTGTGCTGACTGCATCCATTACCCAGTCGGCCAACGCAAATGCCGAAGCCAGCACTGGGGAGGCAATGTTTAGTGCATTAAAGACGTTCTGCGCCATGTTCTTCGCGTCTGCCGGCATTGGAGTTATATTCGCCCTAATATCGGCACTGCTCCTCAAGCACATCGACTTGCGAAAGCATCCGTCCCTCGAGTTTGCCATGATGCTCATGTTTACCTACGCCCCGTACGTCCTGGCCGAGGGAATTCATTTAAGCGGTAAGTCAGGGGGTTTTTGACTCTGAACTACAACCCCAAATAACATTTATTTTCCAACAGGCATCATGGCCATCCTCTTTTGTGGAATCGTCATGTCCCACTACACGCATTTCAACCTATCCACTGTGAGTCACTGCTAATTCACTTTTGCGTATGTACATGCTGAAACCATTCTATCGCAGGTTACTCAAATCACCATGCAACAGACGATGAGGACACTGGCTTTCATTGCAGAAACCTGCGTGTTTGCTTATCTGGGCCTGGCGATTTTTTCGTTTAAGCACCAAGTAGAACTATCTTTTGTTATATGGGCCATTGTGCTTTGCCTAATTGGGCGGGCCTGTAACATTTTCCCGCTCGCCTTCTTGGTCAACAAATTCCGCGAGCATAAGATCAACAACAAAATGCAGTTCATCATGTGGTTCTCAGGTCTACGAGGCGCTATTTCCTACGCACTGTCCTTGCACTTAAACCTTGACAGCCAGGAGAAGCGCCACGTCATCATAACAACTACGTAAGTGGTTCCGGCTTGCAAAAAGTACCCAGTCATTAAAAAATTAAAATTTCAGACTGATCATCGTGCTATTTACCACGCTAGTATTGGGCGGCTCGACAATGCCGCTGCTGAAGTATCTTAAGCCCGGAAAGAAGCGCCGCACACGTGGCTCCGTGCGGAGTACCACTGAGGAGGGAGGTCGTCGAAGCGGAAGCGGCCGAAAGCGCTCCAAGTCTATTTCTCTGTCGAAGACCCGCGAATGGGGTCAGGCAATCGACTCGGAGCACCTGTCGGAGCTCACGGAAGAAGAGGACGTCACCTTTACACAGGCTCGCGATCGCTTTGGGCGCATGGACCGGAAGTATTTCATTCCGTTCTTTACGCGACGGTTCAACAGTCAGGAACTGCACGAGTGCAAGTCACAAATGGCCGACCTGACTAACAAGTGGTACCAAGCCATTCGCGTGAGTCCTTTGGATTCGGATGAATCGGATGAGGAGATTGGGCTGGCGGCCAGCACAAGTCAGAGTCATCTGACGCGATCGTAGGAACTCGAAGGCTGTTTTAGGGACATCTGTGGCTGTGTTGGTAAACTTTGGTGGCCAAAGAGAAGGATCGTATTGATTACTTAAGTTGTTCTAGTTCAAATGTAGCGATTTTATTTATATAGTGCGGTGGTGGTCATTGTTAACTCGTGTATATTTTCCTTGTTCCAAGATGCTTATTTTGTTAGATCTTCATGCACTGATTCATCCGTATCATGTTAGTTCCTTTATTTATCCGATTCAAGCAGTATTCCATTGCACACGAATGTTGGTCTTCAAAATAGCAGTTTGGACGTCACAAAAGCAGACTACGTCAGAAACTTATGTTTAATCTATTTACGGATACTTGAATGTATGTTATGACTGTATTTGTGATTTTGTACATTGAACCAAATATAATATATATTTAAATGTGATACCAATTACAAAAACTTGACTTTAACCTGCTTGGGGAAATACAATTTCTTTTTTGGCGGAAAACAATAATATTTCTTAAACTCACTTTGGCAAACTAATTTATAGTTACATATCAATTGCTAATAATATTAACTATTAAACTAAAATTGACTACGAAAGGTGTGCGCTACGGATACTTCTACAGTTCTTCGTGGGTGGACTCCTCACCGAGCACCGTGGAATCTGAATCGCTCCTGACTGCAAACGAAGTACAAAAATCGTTAGAATGCTTAACCAATTGGTGTTAATAAAGAATACTGATGACTAAAGCTCTCGTGCATCTTTATCAAAAAATAAACCTAACACTACGCCCCGATTTGTGCCTTCTAGCCCGGCTCGGTTTGGCTTATAATGACTTCATGATCATTTCCTCTAACTGTTTCGTGTTAAACTCGGGCTGGTGGCCACCTTCTGCCTCCGAGTTGATCCAGTACTCGGAAACAGCAATATACGCGGCCACAGCCGCCCCGACAATGCAGCCCCAGGCAATGTGGGTGGAGCTCTGGAAGATGACGCACGTGGCCACACACATTCCGAAGTAGGTGAGCATTCGCGTATAGCTCACATAGTTGCTACGTTGCTCCTCGGAAAGGTCTTTGAGGGTCGGAGGCGCAAGACATACGGTGGTAAATGCGATGTTAAGAGGCAATTGGTTTAAGCGCTGCTGTACTTACCGGTACACTTGCCGTCCCTCAGATCATGGCCATCCGCACACTTCTTGCACATGTCCGGGCCATCGCCGTCGCAGCCATTGCAGGAGCGGTCGCACTCCAGGCAGCTGAAGGAGCCCTCGTTGTTCACGCAGAACTGTTGCGGTCGGCAGGAATTAGGGCGCTTTTGCTCCAGGCACTCGTTTATGTCCACACACCCCGCTTCCGAGTCCATGCTCCACCCGTCCTTGCACTTGCGGCAGTTCTTCGGACCTCCTCCTGTGCAACCGCCCTCGCCGCAGGCCGCGTGGCACTGTGTACACAGCAACTTCGTTTCGTCACGGAAGGACTCGTAGTGCTCCGGTCCGCAATCATTGCAGTTTGGTCCCGTATAGCCAGGATCACATTTGCACTTGCCGTTTCCTTTCCGAGTTCCGGCTCCCTTGCATTTGCCTGAAAAGTTAACGCACATTAATATTGATAGACTTCATTGCACAGAAACAGACAGTCAATAAATTTGGCGGTCAAGAATTTATAAATATTTAAATTTAGACTTAGCAATAACTAATAAGCGAGATTGCCTTTATCGACTGGCGCACTGACTATGTTGCGGACTAAATGCCTTTAATTAGTCAGTATCGGCTGGGAGATTTTGTTTTGGGTTGGGGGTAAATTGAAACACCCTTGGAATTCAAACCGTACCGTTTCCGCTGCAGTCCGTGCAGGGCTGGCAGTCTGCTCCGTAGGTGTTCGCCGGACAGCAGACTGCCAGCTGGTCGATGCAGAGCCAGGTTTGCAGATCGGGACTCTGCACTTGGTTGTTGGTAAACCAGTCCTCCAGCAGCGCCTCGTGCTCGTTGGCCAGATTGTGGCAGTGGTCCTTGTTTACCACCTCTGGGTCCGAGCATAGCTTCTCCTGAATCTCCACCAGCCGCACCTCGCTGTTCTTGTACGAGCGCAGCTTCTCCTCCTCCCAGGCCGTGTCCCCGCCCCCGTGTCCTCTTTTCGTGCGCTCGAGTCCTGCCTTAAAGGACCCGACTAATTGGCTGCAGGCCCTGCAGGGCGGAGGAACTGGCTTCTGGGGCGGAAACGACGACGAGGCCATCGCCAGGAACGCCAGCGTGGCGGCCCAACAGTCCTTGAATCTCATTATCTTAGATTTTTTGCGTTTTTTACCGGCTATTCTTAAGTTTACGTGTATTTCAATCGGACACTATCGATTAGTCTGAGAACATCGATAGTCGACTCACGCTCTCGTAGCAAGTATCGATAGACCGTCTGTAATACGATGAAGGCCTGTTCACACGGGCGGCAAGACATAGTGCATCATTATGATAACTTTAAAACATTAAAATTATAGAAAAGGGGAATATTTATCAATTACATAAGTAACTAAATTATTTTCTGTAAGCACTATTGATCTTTTTCTTTTTACGGTTTATTTCATCGATTCTTCACATGAACTTTTTGAAGTAGATGCCATAACCGCCACACAATTCCAAAAAATAAGTTTAAAATTCAAATAGGTTCTTCAAACCAAAAAGAATAGTCTCTCTGATTTCTAAAACGTTTTGCTTGATATATTTGTGCAATTTTAGACTTCGCAGTATTTTATCTTGAAAGGATAATAAAAAATTAATGAATTCATAGATAATCCCAAATTTAAAGGTTTTTTTTTATTTTATATAAAATATTGTAAAAGTACAAAATATTAAAATGTATTTTTATACCCTTGCAGAGGGTATTATAATTTTGGTCAGAAGTTTGTAACGCAGTGAAGGAGACGCTTCCGACCCCATAAAGTATATATATTCTTGATCAGGATCAATAGGGGAGTCGATATAGCCATGTCCGTCTGTCCGTCTGTCCGTCTGTCCGTCTGTCCGTCTGTCCGTCTGACCGTCTGTCCGTCTGTCCGTCTGTCCGTCTGTATGTCTGTTTCAATACCGTTTGCGAGCTCAGTTTAAAAGCTAGCGCCTTGAAACTTTCACAGTCGTCCTAAAACATGTGTACGCAGATCAAGTTTGAAAGCCGACCCGATCGGACGTCTATATCCTATAGCTCCCATAGGAACAATCGGATATAGCTTTCACAAAATGAAGATATTTCGCTCAGTGTAAGAGCTATTGACATGAATCTTTCCAAATCGTATTTTTATGTGCGTACCTTGATGAGGGTAAAAGCGCGTGCCGATCGGACGTCTATATCTTATAGCTCCCATAGGAACAATAGGGTGAAATCGGTCAAAATTTGACGTTTTTCAGGATATTTCGCGCAAAATATAAGCTATTCCCATGAAACTTTCCAAATCGTATTTTTTTGTGCGTACCTTCATTAGGGTAAACCCGCGTGCCGATCGGGCGTCTATATCCTATAGCTCCCATAGGAACAATAGGGTGAAAAATTTAAAAATTATATTTTTTCAATTATAAAATATTTTGTTGTTTATTAATTCATGTTGCTAGTCTAGTCAAGTTTTAATTCGTAAAATCTGCAAGGGTATTAAAACTTCGGCTTGCCGAAGTTAGCTTCCGTCCTCGTTATAAATGTTTACTGTAATAATATTTGGTGTAAGTGCATAAAAAGTTTAAGAAAGGTTCAGCTAATATTTTAGCAAGTAGAGATCGATCATTCAAACTCTAAATGGTTACTTAAAATAATCCGATACGCTAGACATGAAATATCAAGAGGTTTGGTTATAATACAGTTGCAGACTGCGGTCTTGCAAGCATTTACCATTTCAGTGGAGTACTTTTGTTGGTGTAAGCGTTGGCCCTAAAATTAAATATAATAGTTAATATTGCAAAATATAATATAGGTAATATTAATTATTTATTTGATAATAAGGGAAAATTCCATCACCCAAAATTTCAAATCGATTGGCATCCAAACGTGATCATTTTTATTTTTTGCCATTATTGTCCTTTTGGGACAAGTTACAGCAAAGAAAAAAAATAAAAAAACCCAATTTTAACAAAATTTGGCACGAAACAGCGTTAGCCAATTACTGATATGAATGAAGTCTGTATGACAAATATTTTACAGCTATCAGATTGAATATCTGCACTGTATAATGGACGTATGGACTACACGGACCACAAGAATGTTTTTTAAATATAGTTTTACTTTACCAAGTGAATTAATGCCATTGCAGGAAAATAATATTGATGACTTACTTAACGACGCCATGGTTCTGAACTGCTGTAAGAGTAATAAAGGGAGTCAAGCGCTCTATGAAACGATCGTTGTTACGCTCCAGTTCCCTTTGGTAATCTTTTTGATCTGAAAGAATAAGATTCCGGTTCTTCTTCAAAGCGTCCGCACAACGTTTTGAAAACTCGCGAAAGCACAGTCGAAGTTTGTTTTGGTGCTTTGTGGGGACTGTTGTTCCGTCAGATAAATTGGATAGGAACACGCTGGCCATTTCCATAGGGCCTTGGTTAACGGTGGTTCCAATGCAACCCTGGAGAACCATTTGTAATATTTTGGGGTCAGCAGGCTCCTGATTCGTAGCTGCCGCCAGCTCCAATGTTTTCTTTTGAATATCCTGTGCAAAAAACATTCCATATTATTAACCGTTTGTATTTTATAAACTCTATAAACTTACTTCAATTGCCACCTCAATGGGTTCCAGGACTATTTGCTGCCGGCTAATAACCATAATTCGTGTTTTTACATAGGGAAAGTGGTTCGCCGTGGTCAAAATCGTTTTCCGTTTACATTGCTCATGAAGTTCGCCATGTGCCTTACCATTTTTCGTGAAAGGCGTTGCGTATATAAATCGCTCTATATTATAAAAAAAAATGATTGTCAGACTGAACACGATTCCTTTAAAGTAACATTCAAATTCATACTTAAATTGAAATTCCGCTCAAAGTATGTTTCACGATGCCGCATTTCATAAGTTTCAAAATAAGGTTCCACATAAGTAATTTGAATGTAAGCCTTGTCGGGGTCCAAACTATTTACGTCGACCGTATTCGAGTCTTTGATGATATGAACTGAGTCCGGTCCAAAGCGTTCAGTATAAAAGTTCTGCCATGCAAAAGAAAAATTTTTAAATGCATTTTTGGTAACCTAAACTGTCATGTTATATTGCATACCTGAAGGCGACTGAATATTTCGGGTAATTTTGTTAAAGTTGGCTCTTTATAGATGAATTCCTGTTGGTCCAAGTCTCCAAATTTTCCTCCATAAAATCCAACCCGGAAGTATGTACCGAAAACTCTCTTTCCCTGTTTAAATATAAGAAGATATAGATTGCGTTATGATAATAACGTATAATGATTACCTGTAGCTGCGCTATGCGATTAAACGCCTCCTGCAACTTTCCATGCACTTTGCTTAGTTTTTGAAAGTCTCTGTTGGCTTCGCAGATGGGAATCAAAATCTTATACACCTCGTTCATTGCTTCATACATGCCAGCAACTTGGAAAGAATTTGAAGCTTCTTCGAGCAAAGCCTTTAATCCAGTTTCGGTGAAATGATTTCCCAAGCAAATACCATCCTCGCCGGGACTGAGTACGTCATCGGACACGGCCGACTCCATTAGAGTATTGGGAGAAATGCGCTGAAAACTTACAGCTCCAACAGGTAAATGTGATTGAGACTCCAACATGCTAAGATATTCAGAGACCAAAGACGCGGCGTGTACGTAGCACATCGCTGCTTCCGTGTGATTTGCGCGCTCGCGGTGCTTCTTGGCCATGTTTTCCAACCAAGTCAGCCGTAGATCAGGGTTGTTTTGGTATCCTTTGGCAATCCGATTCATAAGATCAAGCAACATTTCTGGGTCTTCTTGATACTCCTTCATCTTAACGGTGTCTGACAATATCATGTGCAGATTGAAAAGCAAATCTTGTACTTGCTCAGGAAACGATGTATCCTGTAGATCGGAGTCGGATTCAGCATAAACTAGCACTGTTTTAAGGGCACGGCGAAGCGATTGTTCACTAAAAACGGAGCTTGTGCCAACGAGAGAGCTTAAAGACATCGTCACTTGCATCTTAACGCGGGCAAAGTTCTAAAAGCAAACATGAATTAGTTTTAATAGGCTTATCTACAAAATTGAAACTTACATTTCCGATTTCGAAATTTTGTCTCATTAGTAAATATAATGATGCAGCTGCCTGAGATCGTATCCCTGGCAAGAGAGATCCACAATGCTTCAGTAAAATTAAACACAAATCTGCACAAATGTCCGTCTCGTCGTCGAACAATAAGTTGGGAAATTTGAAAATCAGAGCGCGCTGGGAGGCAAACAAGTTTTGCAGCGCCAAAGTGGATTGGTTACGGGACAGTGCGTGGAGAAGGACCTTAAGGACAGTTCCAAGAAGATTATGGTATAGGTTGGCCGCCACATGAACAATTATTTCCAGGGTGTCGAGAAGCACAAGCGCAACTTCAGTCGCCAAAGAGCCTTCGATGAAGTGACTTAATTCAAGTTCATGCTCACTTTTGCCCACACCGTCGACATATTGTGAGCGATATGGCATCTGGTCTTTTCGCCAGCGGAATTTCTCTGTCGAATTCCGATCTTTTCGGCGATTAATTAAATCATATCGCGCTGAATTTGTCCCTCTAATGCATTCCTCCAACTTTTCCTTTACATCAGTAGATCCAGTTTTTCTAAAACTTTGTGTATTGGTGCGTTTAAGAGTGGGGACCTGTTTTTGACCTGTATACTCGAAAGTTTTCAGGCAAACATTGACAACTTGAAGCATTTGATGCACTCTGTGGGGACTTAGATCCACAAGCCAGCGGTACAGAATATTGCGCTCCAAATTTTTAAGCACCCACAGGAAACAAACCAATAAATGGCGGGTGTTCTCCGAGCTAAGGGGCGATTTGTTTTTAACTTGTTCATTCAAGTAGGAGTAGGGACGACTTCCTGATATTGCGAAAGCCACTTCCGGATTTATAGTCGATGCTGTCATAGTTTGATGGGGGCCTTGATAATCTTCAAGCTGCCCGATTTGCTGCAAACGGTCCTGATCAAGACCGTGCTGATGAAGCTGAGGAATGCTGTTCATCACTATGGACAATAACGGTATGTATAAGGCGGCCACCCTTGCACGGGCTTCCGTGTCGCTATACCGAGTGTCCAAATCGTGAGAAGTCATCAGGTTACGTGTGCATCGTATCGCCTTCCCGTGCAACTGGGGATTGGGCACTTCCATTACTGCAGCCAAATCGCTGAGAACAAGTCCCACCAGGAAATGTTGTTGGAGGAAGTCCTGACTCAGGTCGGCATGAAGAGCTCTCTCCAGTGATCCCTGAAAAAATAAACAAATTAAATAGGAATTTCTGGGTACATTCCTTGACTTACGCATGATGTTTGACTGTTGCTCGATGTGGTGCTAGGCGTGGGGCTGCACGGCGCGCATACCATTGTGTATGAGGTTCCAAACGGCAAATTTAGAGCTACAAAGTGCTCATGACTACACACAATTCTTAAGAAGTCTATTTTATAGTTCATAAGATCCGGAATTGAAGCGTTTTTAGAAATCAGAACCTTGGTATAAGTTTTGATTAGGCCGAAAACGAATCCCCGGTCCATGATGCTTAGTATGTCAAATATGAAGAAGCTTAGACTAGCATTTAAGGATTGTGCTAGTTTAGGTTCATTACTATGATAGCCGACTACTTTTGTGGTAACTAAGTGCACCAGAGTGGACAGATCATCATTAAACTGATGTGGAAACCGATGCTTTCGGGGACCATTTAAAGTATTCGAATTATGCAAATGTTCAATCATAGACTTAACAATTAGCTCGAATATGAACCAGGAATTTGACATAGCTAAGTCTGCAGCTTTCCCACTAGCAACGACCCAATGCAGGGCCAATTCTTCGTGTAGCAGTCGCACTTGAACATCCCGCCCAGCCATTGAGTGAAGAATATCCATAGACAGCTCTAAAAATGGATGCAATTTAACTTTGTGCTTCGAAATTTTAATTTTATATTTACCTTTGCGATCCAAACTCCGGCCACTAGTCAATACATTATCATACAAGCTGTACGATTCGCTCAACTGCAAGTCTTCCGTGTTGCTGCGACTGCATGTTAGTCTCTGCTTGCTTTGGAATGGGTGCGGAATTTTACATTGAAATTGCACATATGTTGATAGCAAACTTTGACGTCCATACTGGTCATATTGGTCGTCATTGAGTATTGACAAAAGAGACGATACTAGGCAAAGAACCTCGAAAACCGTAGATCCCAGAGACATTGCCTGGCCACCAACTTTGTGGGTCATCACCAACAGTTCGATAAGTTTATCCAAGACCAAAGGTAGATGCCTCACTAATGGCTCACGATTTGCGTGCTCGATATCCAACAAGCATTTCTTTAACTCAGCCTCTATATTGCTTTCGCCGATATGGGATGGTATATTTCGCGTGTCTAAATATTCGCATATTAAGAAGAAGCGATCAAGGAACGAGTCCAAAGTATGAACCGCAGTAACTGCTTCCACATTGATAGCAAACACGGCTCTGTGATTGTCTAGCCACTTGATTCCAGGCAGATGGACATTCGGAGGAATAAATGAGTAGTTTTCCGGAGGTGATTCTACCATAACAGGAAGATTAAATTCTCCAAACTTAAGTTTCCCATCTTCCAGTAAGGGCAACCATGTGTAGCCAATAGGAGTCTCTACGGACGGCTGCAAGTCCTGGGGCTTCTTCTGGCAGGATACATGGTAAATGGTAAACAATAAATGGTGATGCTGCTTTATCGATGCAGGCAGTGCTATTTTTATCTCATCATAGAACGATGGACATTTGTTGTGGTAATTGACAGCCGTAAATGCCTCAGTGGAAAACTTTGGGCAAGACGACTTGCCATAAATGGCATTAACCGCATCTTTAGGAGTTTCGCCAGCCATGAGTTGTACGCGAACAGCAATGTTACGAGCAGAGCCCGCCCGCGAAGAGAAATTCAGCTCTTTTGGCGACACAAAAAGAAGATTGCGATAGGTATAATGTGGATTGTATATGGCTGATTGTGGAAACTCTAGGATTTCCTTAACTGGTCGTAGGTTTTCGGTACTTTGAGGGTTTATGCTTGCAAGCTCTGGTGTTAGTGCGTTCTTGGCTTCCTCGATGCAAGGCGATATTTCCAGTTTAATAGAGCCGGGTATGCACTTTAGCTTTTTCATAACTGAGCTCGGTCTTTTTAGCTCTGGTAAAATTTTGTACAAGTCCTCGTCTTTCATTTTATCTGCCTCTTGCTTGAAGAAACTTGGCACTGTGATAGTTATGGGCCGAAAGTTTTCTACAACGTTCGCGAAATCATCTGGAGACCAAGATCGGCGCTTCTCCTTTCGTTCTAGAGAGCCGCGTCGGGTAAGGGTTCCGCTCATATCGTTAGCCTTACGCCTTAGTTGATCAAAGCTGCTTGTTGAGGACTTGCGGTCCAAGCTGTTGGAACTTGGGGCGGTGCCCAGGCCACTTCCTGTTCCATTTCCAAAAGAGTCCCGTTCCGTCGTGCCAGCGTCCTTGCTCTCAAAATTGTCGCCGTTAAAAACGTTTGTCAGGTAGATTCCTGTCCATGCAAACGGCATTCGATACTTGCCCAAACGCTCACAGTAGTCCGCAGCGTTGAATTTAACTTTCTCCCGGTACTTATCTTTGTCTTCCTTTAGATACGGCTCGACAGAATTGTTGATGTCACCCTGCAGCACCTTCTCAAGACGGATTACCAGGAACAAATCATTACTTGGATATGAAATTTCGAATATGGCCGAGTGGCTCTGGGTGCTGATGTCGGCGCACTGGACGTGGCTCGACAACATTCGCTTGAGATTATCCGAGTTCATGTCGAAGTAAAAGTTTTCTGATATTTTTTGTCGCTCCTTGGCGTCATAAATGGCCATCGAAGCAAAAATTGGTTCCACTTCAAGCTCAAGACGAAGCTGCAGGCATTTGACCTGAATGCGATGTCCCATATGTTCAACTGGGATCTCAGCGAGCAGCCGACGTTCAATGCTTTCCTCCGGTTCAGATTCCGGGTACAGTGAGAAAAGAGCCACTTGACGATCCTGCTGCCGGCGTGCCTCGTTGGTTTGATCAATATGCTCCGGCGGTACGTTGTCCAGCAAGTTGGGTATCAGTGGATCATTAACCGAGCGTCGAAGATCAAAGCTCGCCCAGGAACCACGCGGTGTCAGTGTGTCCGTGCAAGAGCTAACAGAAGCCAAACTAGCGATTGATTGCCTGGAACTTGGAGTGCAGCTTTCGCTTTTATAGGCAAAGGTTTCTTCGAACGACGAGAAATCCTTGTCGATCTCGAACTCTTGCTGGTACGCGGAGGGACTTATGGTTCCACGATCGATACGCTCGCGGATATAACACGAGCTGGAGAGGTGCCGCTGTGCATACTCGACCACTTTCCATGGGCGCGTATAGCAGTTCACACATTCTTGTACGTGTTGGGGCAATTCGGATCTGGAAAGAATGTTGGATTTAGCCGTGAAACAAGCTGGGTAGGTACATACAAGTTTTCGCTCGGGATAATGTGATCAACAGTTCGGATCTTCCTGGGGAGGACTTTTACAGTTACATCTCCTTGAGGAAAATCCAATATGTGCTTCAGGGGGTCCCGGTTGATAACATTCATATGTTGGGAAAGAAATTCTTCATAGTCGAGCGGCTCTGTCGGGGAGACCTTTTGGGGGAATCAAAACAATTAAAGAGATGTACTTGAAACGTATAGTATTCTTACCGTCGAAGCGCATAGAGACGCGTCGATTGTCTTTGATAAATGACAACTAGAAACATTTTTCCGAACATCCGCAGCCGACTGCCTAGGGGTATTGCAAATTGGTATAGACACGATGAAGGGCGTTTCTTTGTTTGGGAATATAATTGCCCTTGATGGCGAACTTACTTTGAAACTTTTTGCACAAACGAACGCTGCGCATTCGACATTTTACGAGACCCGTGTGTTTAAATTGTTTAATACTTTTTTATTAAAAACGAAAAACAAATTATTGTTTACTTGCAGCGCCGTCGATACCCGTATTTATCGATTAATCTCGAACTCATAGAGATGAGCTAGAAGTCGATGTACTTGAACTAGTTCCCATACAGTGATGATTCTAACCGGTAATGAACCGGAACTGGACGCGGAAAATGCATATTTTTTTAAATTAATTTTAAATTTCCCTTTTATTGTAGCTTGGTGATAAAATAAGGAGGTTTTGAACACCTATTAACCCAATGTATTGAGTCTTATCCCTTTCCGGAAGATTTACAAAATTTAATTTTACTTACGACCAGAAAGGAAGTTAAATTCGGCCAGCCGAAGTTTATATACCCTTGCAGGTATGCCTACTTAAAATGTTGTTTTTACATTGTCAAAAATCAAAACGCCTACTTTCTACAAAGTTACAATGGTTTTTCAATTACTTTTTTTATAATTCCTATGGGAGCCATAAGATACAGTGGCCCGATCCGGCTCGTTCCGACATATGTACAACCTGCCAATAGAAAGCAGACTTTTGGGAAAGTTTCATCGCGATACCTTTAAAACTGAGGAATTAGTTCGCACAGAAACGGACAGGCGGACAGACGGACATGGCTAGATGGACTCGGATATTGATGCTGATCAATGTTCGTTAAAAATAGGTTTTCTTGTAAGTGCTTTTTGCTGTAGGTTGTCTAAAAAGGGTTCCCAAATCTAAAATAATGCACTGTTCTAGATGATTAAAAAAAACGTAAAATTTCTAATAGCATACGCATACTCTTTTTAAAAAAAATCCATTTTGGGGTATAGCGTTTTAAAATTTATCGTTGTTGAAAAGGCTAAATATAGGAGAACGATTTTTTTTTAACAAATTCGACGTTACCATGCTATATTTTTGCATAAATGATCCTATGATTAAACAATACAGGAACTCATTAAAAACGTACACGCTTGGCATTTTATTTCGATTTCCATGCGCTTCCGGCCAAACGACATGTGCCGTAAGTTTTCACTTTCACCCACAAGCAACAGCTGCAGTGGCTTTGGCGGGATTCTTTTTTAGATTTAGAGCAAGCCGCACACATTCCGGCCCCGCCAGAGGATGCGATGTTTTTACGAGCTGCATACCACTATGTTTGTCAGTGGGAGGCTGTTGAAATTTTGACGTCGGTAAAATTAGAAAAGGCGATAAATAGCTTTTGATGGCAGTACTTTTCTGAAACAGTCTAATGGAGTTAATCTACAGGCCACCACAGTGCGCAGACGAAGACTTTTTGGATAAAATACTATTAAAATTAAGATGCATCACAAATTAAGTAATCTGTCTCATGAAATTGTCTCATTATTAATAAAGATTGTGGTGGCGAAATTGTTAATGAATTCTTTAAGTTTATATGCCTTTACACTGCCTTTATCCGTTTTTAAACAAACTGGCCGTGCACTGAAAGAAAACTTTTCGTTATGGCATTTCAATTTATAAAAATCTAATTTGGAACATAAAACCCCTAAAAACAAGATACTGCACATTAAATTGACACACCTAGGTACACTCATCCATTTAATAACATAAATTAATTAAGTATAAAAATATATGTCATTAGCCAATTGTGGATTTTTTCTTAAGTGTCTTGGTTGGGTATTGCTCTTCGCTTCTGTCCTCATCTGTTCCGACGACAAATTATGACGAACTGTGTGCAATCATTTCCATACATCCTAATATATATGCATGTACACAGAAGTGCTATCCCCATAATGGCCATCTGCGTTGCCGCCAGATTTGTTTATGTGCTTTTTACCCCAGGGTTGCGCCTTATTCGTCGTTAACGTCTTGGGGCATTTAGAGCGATCACATAAATATGAGGTCCGTGTCTTCCAACGCTTCTGAGCATCGAATTGTTCCAACTTATTAATTTTACTTTGGGAACACTTCCACATTATTGGTTATAGAAAGAATCCGCGTATTATTTGGCTTAATTAGTTTTTAAGAATCTAAGATTATGTTCAGAGTACCCTAATGGTAACGTACAATTTCGATACAATCATTTGCAGCTGTATCACAACGTTATGTCCACAGGCGACGCCGTCTGGGACGCCTCCGCTTTTTTCGTTTTGAACTTTTGTGCCAGAAACCAAAGACACTTGAGCGACAGATGCCACCATCACCATCCAAACGTTGCCAAAAAGAATCGGCCGCCGGGTACAAAGTCCAATTAGTGACATTCTGACAAGATGTTGCATAGAGCCTCGCGCCGAGATCGCCACTCTTGTATGTATTTATTTTATTCGTACGTTCCCGAACAACTTAATGAATCGGTCCGTAGAGCAACGCCAAAATGCTATTCTAATTGTCTACATATCTTTCATGGCTGGCGCCAACTTTCTTCATGTGCAGCGTGGTACTAGCTTGTTAGATCTGTAAGACTTGGCGTCCTAGGCGGCAAGGTACCTGGTGTTGATATTTCGTACAATCGTTTTCTCTAAAAGGGGTCTTTACTGAACAGTAAAATAAGAAACGGATCGTTAAATGCATATTTAGGGCTGATTATATTTTTCTGAAATCAAATTGGCTTTCTAACTTGAACGAATAGTTAGTATTGTATGTATATGGTATTGTATGTATATTGAATATACTATATTCACCTTTCAGGCCCCACATTATTATTTGAACAGATATTTAAGCCCAAAACCTTTTCGCGCCTTGCTCTCGCCCATGGGAGTTCGATGGTCTTTATTACACGAACCCGATCAAGATATGAAGCTCCATTGGATTAGTGGAACTATTTTCAGCGCATTTAAGGCCAAGTTAAATTTAAATTCGTATTGCCGAGTAAACTCTGCAAAAATGTGTTAATTTAATTATAAGTAACTATTTATATTCAAAGCTTTGTACTATTTTTAGTATACATATACGAATAAAACCATATTAATTAACTGTCTAGCACCTTTCGAGGTGTAGAGTTTTTGATTATTTTGCGCAGATCCAGACAGTGTGAAGTAAGTTAAAAATCCTTTACTTGTCCTAACGAGACTGGTATTGAATTCGTTGCTGTAAAAGTTTGCATTGGCTCGACTTTTATCTTTTTGACCTGCTCATATATTCCCCCAACGTCAGATTCCTCAGTATATTTAAACCACCTATCTGCCATTCAGTTTGTGATGTCTGCTGTGGGTCAAGCTGACCAAATAATTGTGATGGGTGACTTTAACCTCCCACATATTTCCTGGATTCCCTGTGATGACTCTAATCTTTTGCTACCTAACAATTGTCATGATTTTATCGATGGGTTAACTGACTTGCCCTTAGCTCAAATCAACTCAGTTAAAAATAATCGCAATAGACTTTTGGACCTCATGTTTGTAGGTGATGCCGCTCTTGCAACAGTTTCTAGAGTCAATGCAATTTCCCTTCCTGAAGATCCTTATCACCCCACTCTATCTATATCTGTTGAGCTTTTAAACCAATCTTACAAATCGACTGCACTAGCCCCCTGTCCGATCAAATGTTTTCGGAAAACAGATTACACTGGCCTTAATATGTACCTTTCGAGGATTGACTGGTCATTTCTATTAGAAATCCAAGATATGGACTCCGCCGTCCTACAATTTTACAACTCCATTTATCCGGCCTTGGATGCTTTTGTCCCAACACTGGATATATCCCCTTCTTCCAAGCCCCCGTGGTTTTCCAAACATCTCTCGTACCTAAAAAACAAAAAATCTAGGCTTTATAAAAAATATCAAAAATCCGGCTCTCTACTCGACTTTGCCCGTTACTCCACCATCCGCTCCCAATTCCTTACTGAAAACAGTCAATCCTATAATCTATACCTATCACAGTGTAAAGATAACTTTCGCACTAATCCAAAACAATTTTTCTCCTTCGTTAACTCCAAGCGAAAATCTAATGCTTTTCCCCCGTCACTTCGCTATCTCAATAAAACAGAAAACTCTGCTCCCGAGATTTCCAACTTATTTGCATCTTTTTTCCAGTCTACTTATTCTTCTAGACCCTACAACACCTCAACACCGTATCCCTATTACATTCCGCATGCTAATAACATATTTTTACCCCCTTTCACAGAGAGTGTCGTTCTGGAAGGAATGTCCTCTATTGACATTTCATACTCAGCTGGCCCTGATAAGGTGCCAAGCTGCATTTTAAAACACTGTGCCCAAAATCTGTTATATCCAATTACACTTCTTTTTAACTTATCAGTCTCTTTAACCTGCCTACCTAGGATCTGGAATGAGTCTTACATAATTCCTCTTCATAAAAAAGGTTCTCGAGTGGACATCGAAAATTACCGTGGCATTGCCAAACTATCAGCTATTCCTAAACTTCTGGAACATCTTATCACTCTTCAATTACAACATCTCTGCAGTTCCTTAATATCTCCTTCTCAGCATGGGTTTATTAGGCATCGATCAACGACGACCAATCTCCTTGAGTTCTCTCACTTGATTAATCAAGGTTTCCTGCACCGTCTACAAACCGACGTTATATTCACTGATTTTAGCAAGGCTTTCGACTCGGTAAACCATTCACTGCTTCTGCTTAAACTTTCTTATTTGGGATTCCCAAATAACCTTCTAAAATGGATAGAGTCGTACTTAACAAATCGCACCCAACGAGTTCTCTTTATGAATGAGCTATCTCACACTGTGGATGTCACTTCTGGTGTCCCTCAAGGTAGCCACCTTGGACCGTTACTTTTTATTCTTTTTATAAACGACCTACCTCAAGTTATTTCATACTCGTCTATTTTTATGTACGCCGATGACGTCAAAATTTGTTTCTCCTATTCCGATTGGTACCTTCATTCTCACCTTCAATTTGACCTTAACGAATTTCATAAGTGGTGTGTCAGTAATCTCCTTTTCCTAAACCATGCAAAGTGCAAGCTTATGACTTTCCACCGTTCCTCCCCACATCTTGTCTCCTACAGCCTTGGCAATCACAACCTAGACCGCATTACCACCTCAAACGACCTTGGAGTCCTTTTTGACCATAAACTATGCTTCAATAGCCATATTACTGCAACGGCAAACAAAGCCAAGGGTGTGTTAGCCTTCATAAAGCGATGGTCCAAAGAATTTGACGACCCGTACACTACCAAAACACTGTATGTAGCTTTAGTACGTCCTATTCTGGAATACTGTTCCTGTGTGTGGAGCCCGCAATATAAGGAGCCCCAGAACATTATCGAATCGGTACAAAAGCAGTTTCTGATCTTTGCACTGCGTAATCTTGGATGGGATTCTGGCAGACTACTTCCATCTTATCGAGCCAGACTTAAATTAATCGACTTGCCGTCTTTACAACACCGTAGAGTTTGCAATGCCATAATGTTTGTCCATAAGCTTCTTTTGGGTCTCGTTGATTCTGAATCACTCCTTTCCTATATACAATTAAACGTCCCATCTAGATTTACTCGATCATTCCGTCCTTTGCGCTTACCTTTGTGTAGGTCTAATTATGCCCAACATGAACCTTTTCGCGCACTATGTAACAACTACAATAACCTATACAACATTTTATCTTTTGAATTACCTATCAGCACTCTTCCGTCTAATATTTTAAGTCACCTCGAATCGTTAGAATTGTAATAAGTTAGTGTATCCCTAGTAAAGCATATGTTAGCAGATAATTGTTAACCAACTAAATAAATAAATAAATATTCAACACCTAAAATTGTGAATAAGCAACACAATTTTTTGAAAATTGAAGCATTAACTCTTATGTAATTAATTTGGATTGCCCGTAAAAGGGACACGATTCTTAACGAACTCAATGAAATTAATAACTAAACTTCTCTTTGAATAGCTTGTCAAAAATTATTTGCGATGCATCAGCTGCGTCCGCGTCAATAATTTGTCCATTTAATTTTTGTAGAAATTTACATCCAATCGTCAGGGTCATTTTACCTGCTGCTTTTACTCCGCTCCACTGAATGAACTTTCCAAAAGCACCTGAGAGGCCCAACCGCACGTTGGAGTTATTAATTTAGGCAGGACAACGACGATCAACAGGCGATGCCCGCCAGCACATCATCAGCGACAGTGGCAGTTGGCCTGCACCTTGCCATGACAAGGTGTCCTCAAAAGAACTCGGCCGGCTGTATGCAGACCACTGAAAATACCGACCGTGCTGGACGGGCAAGCATACATATCGATGTGGATACGAGAATAAAAGGTGTAGACATTCGTGTTGGGTTCATGCGGGAAATATCAAATAAAAAGCTGGCAATCGGGTTCTCGAAATTTGAAACAATTTAGGCTAGATTAATATGCGAATTGCGGTTTTTAATTCTCGGATGGACGATATTTAATGAATTGCTGACTTCAACAATCAATCAGGGATATAGCTTAGCTTTTGTCTCGGTTGCATTTCTGATTACGGATTCGGTCGCATAAACGCAGCAACAGATGCCTTCGGCACGCAAATGAAGAATTCAAACCAGTTGCTGCGCCGGCGACAAGTAGAAGTGGCGAATGCGCCAACATTGGCAAATGAGTGGCCAATAGCCCGTGACCATCGCAGTAGGCAGTATGCTGTATGGCGTGGCATGTGTCAGCATGGGCGTCCTGGTGGGGAGCTTTCAGTGCGGGTGTGCCTTCTCCTCGAGAAATGTTTCCGGCTACGCTCATGCGTGTCAACGTCAAGGCGCGACAACTGCAAGCATCTGGTCGGTCAGAAACCAGACACGACCGATGGCTCTGTGGATGGACCTGTGCCGAACCGTGCCGTTGGTCGCTATACTTATTTGCATTGCGTTTATGACACTGCAATCGCATAGCCGAGGCCACGGCAACCAGCTGTGCATCTGGCGCCAGCCAAAAATTAACCAAATCGTCTTCTGTCTGGCTCTTTGTGTGTTGACTGCAAAAATGAAAATTTTCGATATAACAAAAGGCAAGTGAACAAAGCAGTTTTATGACAAGGATATTCGACAGTGCCCACTTACACACGGGCAATAGCAGTAAGTGCATTCGAGGGCCGACGCAAAGACAGGTACCGCAAAAACCCTAAGATGTCAAAATGTTGTCTGGCCTGTGCTATTACGCTACTCACTTTCGCAAGAGCCAACATTTCTAAAAAAAAAAGTAGAATTGCTGATCCCTAATTACCAGTAACCCATTCAGTTGTCTTAGGGGGAGCCTGCGACTCTCCACCGTATCCGCGGACCTAGGCGGAACTCAGCGTGAGTGACACAGGCCCCTAATCCAAGGGTGGTGCAGAGTGCTATCAACGAACTCAAAGCGCACACATAAGTGGGTATAAATAGACACATTTGAGATGCACGACATACCAACATGGCCACATGCTAAGGCATTCTATTAAGTAACTCATTCCCGTACCTTGAATTGGGGCTGCGGCCCACCGGCAACTTGTGCTCAGGGCGATCTCGACTTTCTTATTAACAATTTTCTGCGGCTGCCGTATTGCTTCTGTGTAATTTCACATGCACAGAAGTGTTCGTATTTTTGTGACTTGGGGGCGAACGGTGGCAATCGATGCAGATACGGTCAATGAGAAGGCCAACGCTTTGCTTACATTTTTGCTGATGTGCTTGCGGGTGTTTCCCGTACCAAGAAGCGTGGGAATCGCTACGGTGGGGATGTCTGGAGCCATTAAATGTTCTTGCTCTCCCTTCCTTGCGTGCAAAAACCTTCACAAATTGCGATGTGGGGGTTGTCTGCGATGTGTCTGGCCAGCTATCCTGGTTCTTAACTTTTTGACATTAATAACGTACTTTTTAGTATCTAATTGAGTATCATGGGTATGATTTCTGGCACGCATGTTATTGATTGCCGATGCTCCTGTATAGTTTCGCTTGCGGCTGTCACGTTTTCAACCAAGAAAAATGTATGCTTTTGGTCCCTATCGTGAATATGCACTGTACATACATAGATCCAAATTAACATTTTATAGTTTTAATTTTTGATTGGGGTCTTTGTTTCGCGCTTTGCCTTTAAACCACTACGCATATATTTGCAGTCACAGGTTGACATGCTGTCGGACTTGACCTTAAAACAGATGTCCTCACTTCTGTTTGTATGTACATAAAATTTCCCAAATAAATTCCCACGCAATCGTTTGCGTAGTCAGGAGAATGCAAAGACATGTTGTCGCCATTCTGGGCACAACTGGGTGCAAATTTCACACATTCGAGTTTAAGGATGCGTATGTTTTTCCTATCCTTCTGGTCAGCATATGTGCCATTAGCCTCCGACGGCGCCGTTTCCATGAAAAATTGCAAATCTGGCTGACGCCGCCAAAGGTCACAAGGCACAGAAGACAACAGCATGAGCGTAGCAAAATAAATTTCCAAAGGAAAGTCATAAGGGCCTTTTCGTTAAATAAAATATTCTGTCTTACGAACAAAAAAATTAAGCCCCCCTCCGCCGCTGACTGAGAACACATGTGTATTATCCGTCGAGGGCCCAGGGAGGTTCCCATGTGTTCCGTATTTGGATCAGATCTTCGTTCCTGCAAATACATTTTTTAAGTTGGGTGCTGTTAGTGCAATCCTTTCACCACCCGCACTTCACAAATTCTACAGATGGGTCGGCTCTGTTATTTGATGGAGGATCTGGATAAGGATAAGCATTTCGGAAATGTGGTAAACAGATTTACGATAATTGATCCTAGTGACTTCCTGCTGCGATGTACGACGCGTTCGTTTTATTTTTTTACATGCATGTAGGAAGTACCACTTTTAAATGGTATCGAGTATGTTGGTGCGAGTGGGTTATGCAAATCCCATAACCACGTGCCAAGGCCGGTGGTTGGTTGCATTGCATCCCTTAATACTCAACGTAACAAGAGTAAACGTGACGTCACATGCAGATACATGTGAATATTACGGCAACGTTATGTTCGTACGGTAACAATTTGTATTGAGATGATTGTCTGATTTGGTGAAGCACCTGTGACATCTGAACGCATGTTTAAGGAAAGAAAATAAATCCATCACCAGCTGAGACTGAGTTTTTTAAAATATTACTTATCAGTTGCTTTTGATTGCTTTTTGAATAATACATCCTACCCATAAGTCTGTAATACATAAATAGGGTCGTGTTTAATAAAAGTGCGGATAAGAAATAGAGAAATCAGGTTATCCGAAATAGTATGTTTCCAAGACGTGGAATATCGAAAAATTAAAAACGCAGGTTCAGCAGAAATGAGGCATTTAGTGTGAGAATTCCTTGAATTTATCACTACCTGACTTCGGTGGGTATTTCCAGAAATTTATCAATCGCCCATGCGTCTGGTCAAACTATTGGCAAGGTCCAGAAATTAGTCTAAGCAGACTGAAAGCAATTAGCGATCGAGACGTCCCCTACCCTACGCTGTAGCGCCATGCCCAAACTACCAGGTAGAAATACCTGCAAGCCGACATACATACATACGTATAAATACAATTATTATTACCATTACTATTACTTGTAAATGTGTGCTTGTAAGTCAATACCTTCTTTCATCTTTAATGCATTTTTTTTTTTAAATTGGCAGGAATACCTACTAATGTTCAAGCCAAAGCTATTTCGTTACCTCAGTGTCTCGAGCTTCGTACAGAAGCCAAATGAGTAACAGCAACTTTAGCTAATTTTTATAAAAAATCTCGGCAAATAATTCCGAAGTAATTCTAGCTGGGGTTTAAGGAAAGAATGGTTTATTTTTAAAGGGACAGATCAAATTTCGCCGACACGTACACGAACCATTTTTGGAAGTCCAGCTTCTTATCCTTGAACTTCCAGCTTGACAAAGGCTTGATCGCGACCTAAGCGACGGTAGCGGAGCCTGTTCAGGTTGCTACACCGGGGATGTGAAGCCTGAGCCTGTCCAATCGAAGAAAACAGGTTAGCCTGCAGCCCAATCGCATTCTTATAAAGCAGAACAAGTCTCTAAAAAAACGAAAGTCATCATTCAAAAAGTATTTCGCGCGACAGACACAAACTCGTGCCCAGCGTACATCTGCTGAGAGTATCAGACAGCCAGACGGAAAGATCCCTAACGATATTAGTGGTACTGCCTCTTGTATTTCAGCGGCAAGGTTTTTGTTGTGCGGCGAACGAAAGAATGATCTGCAAAATATAAACTTTTTCCTAGAATTGACCTTTTTATATACGAAACGCATAGAGGTATCCATACAGGCAATACATGCACGTACAAATATTAGCAAAAAAGGATAAACTAAAAGTCTGGATATGTTTGGATTGAATGAACCAAGTTACTGATCCAAACAAATAACATAACAATGAAATAAATTAATCTTTAGCCAAATAAGAAAATTAGGTAATTTATACATTTTTCTAAAAGATATTTGTATGCATTTTTCTAAGATATGTCTAAATATTTATGATCCTTAGCTGATGCCCAATACGTCATAGTAATCATAAGCCATGTCAAAAGCAGATGATAGGACGTTTGCTGAAATCAAAATGACGCATACGCCACCAACTGTGCAAAAACGATGCTATAAAGGAAAAACGAAACTCTTTTTATAAAATCCTTACTCAACAGCCTTAGATGCTAGTCATAATAAAATTGACTGCCGCTAGGACCATTCAACCTTATTCAATTCGATCAAATTTGAGACTTTTTGTATTTAAACGAGATATCCGAATCCAACATATTTGCAATACAAGTTTATCCAAAGTCAAACATGTTGGAACGTATTGACCGGACATCGTTGATACGATCCTTAATAATTTGGTGTTTGCAATTAACAGCAATACCATCAGCAATACTATCCGCAATACCATATCAGGTTAACATGTAAAATGTGGAAATGCTAAATCGCAAGCGAAGATTTTCATTCATAAAACTAATGATGCGATATTCAAACATGCTCGACAGCGAACGCATTCAAACATCTGTTGGTCGTAGCAGAACAGTGTTGACATGTCTTGGTTCCAAAATGTATCTGGGCCTAGGTTCAATAAAGTCAAATGTAGCTTTGTTAAATAAAATATATATACATTTAAAACATTTTTTGTTTAATGATAATTTAAAGCATTCTTTTCATTTGTTGTTGGGTCAGTTTTTTTTATGTATATAATATATTTGCCCATTATTCAACATTTGGAAAATTGAAAATTTGGGTTTTGAACAACTTTTTTCTCTAATGTAAACTTGTATAGCTAAATAAAAGCACAACTCCATAAAATACATGGTTGAATTTAGCCAAAAAACCATAAAAAATCTACAAGCTTCCGGATGTCGACCTATAAAATAGCTGAACTAGCAACACTGGTGACCAAACGCAGTTCGACCGCGTGCTGCTTTTAGCATGAAGCCGGGCGTTGGCATAGGCACTTTCAATACGCCAGATACTTTCAATCCGTCAGATACTTTCGTTGTGAACGGTCGTGCTCCGGTCGGAAAAATTTACAAAGAATCGTAAAAATTTTAAAAATCAACAAGAAAATTCTTACAAATAAACCACTGTGCCGAAGTTTATATACGTTTAAATCGTATTTTAAACTAAAATAAAAGTGCTTATCAAAAGAATCCCCATAATTAATAGGAGAGATATCATTAAGTTTCCGTCGCCATCGAACCAGTCTTTGCAAATACAATTTCTCAAACTTACTGCAAAGCATAGGTTAAAACCAACTTTGGATTACGCGATCCCTTCTCGAAGGTCTTGGATTCCCGCCAGTGCGACTATGGCGAATACCCATCCAGAAAAACTTTACATGCAACTAAGCGCATCGGAATTAGCAGCAATTATTATGAAAGGTGAGTTAAATGAACGCGCAAAAGACAATGCCACCTGTTGCCTGCAAAATATGCAGCGCCTGCATTTAAATATTGGCAAATATTTGCGGTCGTTTTAATGTTATTAAGCCCCCAAAATAAATTTTACTAGCTAAAGCGTGATAAGCACTATTATAATTGAAACTTTAAAAAGGATGGGTTTTAGAACCAAGAAAGGCTTCTTTTTTTTTACCGGGGCCATGTAGCAAAACAGATTCGCTGAAGGTAACTAGTGACAAATAATTTTAATAGAGGAAGATGCCGTCCTGAGGATTTAAAGCCCGCACCGACTCAGACGATGCAGCATAATCATAAAAGTAGCTGTCTTTTGAGGGTGGCAATTTAGATACAGACAGATACGTAAACAACGCCAACTATTTGTCGCCACCGTACTTCAGCTTTGGGTTTGTGGCGCATATGTCAGCCAGGCACTTTGCGCGCTATAGCGAATTTGGGACGACGATGTCGCCAGACATATTGGCAATTTGTCTGTTTGTGAAGCTGGAGTGCCAGTTGGCCTCGGCAATGTGTATCCTTTTTCACCACCGCCTGCTTACTGTAAAAGCGTTCGAAGGGAGAACTTAGCCCCAACCCACATTTATCTGTTGGCACTGCTGCCTTCATTATTTTATTCAGCAGGGTCTGTTATATTTTATACTGCTCGTGTCCATGTTATTTAATGTATTGTCAATCCCTTTCGCTATAATTATGTTGGCCATTTAGTGAAAACAATTACATTTACCGTACCAACTATTTTGGGAGCTTAACAAGACTATATCTCTTATGCAGGTAAACTTAGAGGAATATGTTCAATGGGTAGCCGATCGAAATGGGGTAGAAGTACTATATTTTATTGACCACGTACAAGGATCCTTGACCAAGTGTGCTAAAGTACTGCATCATCTGGTTCTGTTGTTGCGATTCATTCATAAAAGTGATGCGTCATTTTACTACAATATACACCATATAGTCGCTTTAACATACTTACATTTATGTACGTACGAGTATATGCACATGTTTTGATAAGAAGAGGCTTCCCACACAGGGAACGTTTCCCAGTGGACCGACCGCCAGCCAAAAGCCGCCTATGATGATAACCTTTTAGTGACTTTTGGCGTGAATACGGGATTTTCTGATGCCTCTGACAGTTAATGTCTGCCGTTTTTAAGTAGGTTTTAGCTGATTTTCACAGGAGGGCATTCATTCTTGGAATAAAAGGCTAATTACGGGAAAACCGTTGCTAATTTCAAAGCAGAACTTTCAGGATTGGATTCAAGGCCTTAAGACGGATCATATGCATTAAAGTAAAATGACTTTGGAGCCTCGTAAAAGGTCGAAAAAGAACATATAAGATTTATACGTGAAACCTATCCAGAATGTACACCCATTTGCCGGGGGAAAAATGTGAGCATTAATTTGGGGTTCTATCATTTCTTCATGAAAGGTCTGGCTCGAGAAATTAAAATAAAATAGTATTGGAACTATATAAATGGAAATTTCTAAAACGGTAACAATGTATCCGTCTTGCACAGGTGTTTTGGCTCAGACGATGCCAGTGACGACGACTGTTTGATAGTAAACATTTGTCTAAATATAAATTATAGTGCTGAATATAAAAACCGTTCAAGACAAGGGATGGAGCTGGAGCTATAACACTGCTGTTATTTGGACAGCCTGATTTCGTGGCCGCAATGTCAGTCAGTTGCTTTGAGTTTTGTTTCGTTGTTTATCTGGCTAAAATTAGAAGAGATAGCTGAATATTGTGCTTATAAATAGTTGAGTAAACATGCAAAAAGCATACCTTCCGTAAAATGTGTATTATTTGAATGTCCGTACCGGCTCAGATAAGCGGGAAACAAATTTACTTATGCCATTTGTGTATAAAGGTGCAAATAGGCTTCAGTACGTGTGTGGGAGCAAAGTGTGGTAATGATATTCAAACTCAATAATAAATAATAATTATTGTATGCTTGTCGACAATCGTAAATATGAATATGAATTGACAGATGTTTCAGTCGAGCACTAGTACGGGTACATTCTGAATTGCAAAGCGGAAAAGCACACAATTAGGTTGGGTGAATCGACAGCTGCTGCTGTAATTAGCTGTTCGACACTTTTATTTTTTACTTTTTAACTTATCGAAGTTTATGAGTACATACAAATATCCTGGCAGATTCTACTAACTTTTACTTAGCTCGCGCACTTGAAGTTGTAATCGCGAACAAGACACGCATGTATGTGTGCATGTTCGCGTATTTGTTTTGTGATTTTATAAATTGCTAAGCGGGTTGTTGGCTCCTGATGCAGTGGCTGCCTGCTGCTGAACTTGAACTGACTTTATTCACGCGAAATAAATTACTTTTAACAAGTGAGCTGCGTTTAAACACTTTAATACCTGTGGAGGTCAGTGGTAAACTGACGGGGCTGGAAACAGGTTTCATTTTCGTGATCAATGCATAATTTCACTTTACATTATCGTCTTCATTCTCATGTACTTGACGATTTAAATTGATTAATTAGATACCCTAGGGTAACAGGACAATGTGTACATTGAAAACTTTAGGCGGGGAAATAGCTAACAGGTTTACATACGCCAAAACAACGTCAATCCATTTGGATTCCATCAGCTTGTAATCAAAAATAATATTTTTTGATTTAGTAGTTATTGAAATTTGAAAAGCCAAAGGGGTGTCGCACAAAGGCAGTCCAAGCCCTAATCGGCGAGACTGTTCCGCGAAAACGGGGGTTTTTTTAATTTGCTAATACAAAAAGCCAAACATTAGTAACCGGTTCGGTTCAATATACGTCACAGATAGAAGACACTAACTCTTTAATTTTTTGTTATTTTTAGATTCACCCAATTCCAACGACCGTGATGCGGGTTTTTGTTCCGCCAGTTCGGAAAGCGAAGGCGGAGACGACCTGGCCGTCGAGCACGCGCGCAGTGGCAGTCCCAACATCGCACCAAAAGGAACAGACGACTCGACGGACTCCAAGCCAATAGCACTGATCCGCAACAAACGCAAGAGCACGGAACCCTCGAAGGTTGTGGGTCTGACGACTCCGACGTCTGCCTCCATGTCTGGTCCTCCGGCCAATGCGAGTTTTAATGCGACAGGTCCGCTGAAGAAACGCATACGCTACACCTCCTCTGCCGATTCGGCGGTAGTGCTGACACCTCCAGCCATAGAGTCTCCACCACCCATCACCCGTTTGCCTTCCACGTTGAGCGCGGAGCACGAAATTATGCCGAATCCGGCTCACATCTTTGTCCGCCACCCGGGAGTGACTACCCTTCACCGACCGTTTGCTCCTGCCCATCCAGAACAGCTAGAGCCGCTCGCACTTGTGACCAAGAAGAAGGAGTGCGTCGACAGCGCGTCGCCTAAAACGGAGACTTACTCCACTCTACTGAATGGAAAGCAGCCATCTACCAAAAAGACATTGCAGAAAAAGGCGCCAAAGGTATCAACGTCATCTACTCTGCTGGACGCGAGTCTCAGCGATGAGGATCTGTGCAAGCCGGGAAATCTGGCATCTGACATGTCGCGACCTCAACAGCACCAGCACCAGCGCAATTACAAGAATATGACAAGGGAACGCCGCATCGAGGCAAACGCCCGTGAGAGGACTCGAGTCCACACCATATCCGCCGCCTACGAGACGCTCCGACAAGCGGTTCCAGCCTATGCCAGCACTCAAAAACTCTCCAAGCTCTCCGTGCTGCGGGTGGCCTGTTCCTATATACTGACGTTGAGCAGAATGGCTGGCGAGGACTACAGCGCCGATCAATCGGAGCCCTCCATTGCCGAGTGCTTGGAAGCTGTAACATCTACCATTCAAACCGAGGGAAAGGTGAAGCGGAAGAAGGACGAGTGATCTGTCTAGTTTGGTCGAGAAAGACATTTTTTAAGACTTCTAATGTGACTGATTACTGTTACTGTTACAAATAATCAAGTGTGCTTGAGCTTAGGCTAATCCTGCATACAGCATTCCTACCCACACGCTCTGAGTCTTAAGCATAGTTGAGGTCACAAGTGGCCAAATAGCTTTAAAAGTTTCCAAGGCTTTGTTTAGTTATACAAATCAGATAAGTTTTAAGTAGAGGGGAAATCGATAATGCGCGAAATAAACTTTTTGAGTATGCATGCATACATATTGTACTATATAATGATATTTTTAGAATTAAGTACCAGCGATGTGATCCTAATTTAAAATCGCTTTTTACTGAAACATGTTAGCCAGTACAAATAGTCAACACCAACACACTGAAAAGACAATAATCGTTATCTTTAACCTTAAATGACAATAAGTAAACTTTTTATGTATACCTGAAAATGTTTCATAAAGATTTTTGTTTCAAACAGGATTCTTGTTTTAATATTCAAGCACTTACATAAGCAAATATACATTGTAAGAGAAACTTTGCCAAAATGGATTCATTTCACTATACTTTTTAAATAGTTTAGGATTGATTATGAATAAATACATATATTTTTAGAAGCACCTCTAACAAAACACTATGAAGTTTTTTACAAGCAATAAACTAAAAATGTTTATTTTTTTTAAGAGAGTGAATATGAATGAGGACAAATTTGTAGTAAAACATATGTTTTTATTTTCTTATGCTGTTAAAGGGGTTCCATCTACAAAATTAATTAAAAACCTGAATAATTTCAGTCTGTGTAAATAACTATAGTCTTTTACTCTCAAATTGTAATCTCATCGTTTTATATAAATAGATATATGTATAAATACGCGTAAGTGCCATAAAAGCAGAAAATATACAAATCTGACTGTCCAGAAAATGTTTTTTTATATCGTGGTCGCCGAAGACAGGTGGTGTTTGGGGTTGACGTTTAGTCATTAGTCACCTGAGTGCGAGTGCACTGAATATTGCAAACAAGCACGAAAACCAAATACAGGTGACGGCGTTAAGGGGTACTTTATGTCTGTACGTTAAATAATCTTATCGTTCGCAACAAGCTATTTGGTGGTATTATAACTCAACAGGTGCGCACAGAACGGCAGGCGATCGATTCAAGTACACCTGAACGCATCCACGTTATCATAAACGCGTTTTGGCACACTATAGTCCCCTTATCAGGTTCAGAAATATATTTGTCAGCTTATCTAGCAGGCACAAAGTTTACCGATATAACAGTTAACATAGTGCATGAGCACCCATGACGTATCCGAATCAACACAACACAGTTAGTTATGCAAATGAATACCAAAGTGCCTGCATCTAGTTGACCCAGTGCAATATCCAGCACAAATTACATCAGCCTAGAATCCTATAGAAAACAGGTTAATATGAGCAATTTCTGATCAGCATATAATGACTTAAGCATAGGCGTTATTCAACAAAAACCAGGTGCTTGAGCGTGCACTTGTTTTTCTAAACCTATTCAGCGTACTTGCATATCCATATTTATAGGACCTGATACAGTTGTTTATTTCTAAATCGACTTTATAATTATATCAAAAGCCTTATCAAATATATATTTTGAAAATGTCAGGTAATAAAAAACACATAATTAAATGGATTTTGTGCCAATCATTCAGTAATGGAGAACATGATTCGGCAATTCGAGATTTATAAGAGGAGGAGCTATTAACCTATCTCCAGCAAAAGCATCAAAATATATATACATTCATTGGTACATCAAGATGCAACGAATTTTTCATCAATATTTTTGATGCGGAAGGAATTTTCTGACATGTATCTAATAAGTCAATTGATAAATTGGAGGAATTCTCTTTAGCTGTGTTTTCAGATAGAACTTTTTAGTCCGTTGGATCTAATATCAATTTATCAGTATATAGATAATTATCATTATTAAATAATATATATATACTTCAATAAATAATTATATTGAGTTATATATTGATAAAAATATTTCTCATTAAAGATTTGCGTTAACTTTCGATTCATTTGAATTTTTACAAAGATCTTGGATTAGGCTGACGTAATTACCGGAGTCTATTACAGACCCGACAATTAAGAGATATACATCCTCTAGTTTGCGTTTGTCAATGAATTATAATTACTACATTAATGGGGAAGGTTCAATAAATAAACCAATCCAATATTTTATTGTTTTGCACAACATGCAAAATTGGGAAGTTTACTAAACTATTGTTGCTATTGGTTGTAATGTTTTTTTTAAATCATCTCCCGGGGTATAAAAATAATTAAAGTTACTCGAACTGGCTCTTCCAAATGTTCCAACATGAATTTAGGTATAGCCGAAAAATATAGACTGGAAACCTTTGAAAAGGTTTCAAAGCAAAGTAATGGTACACATCATCAAAAGATAATCAAAAAATAATGAAATAAATTTTGGGACGCATATAAAATAAGTTCGGGCTAATTTATATTCTACCAATGGACCGATTGCGTCCCGAGAGCACAGACTTCAAAAAAGATAACATATCTTTCTAAAGCCATGTTTGAATACCCTTTTTGGAATATTATTTTTCAAAATGTATTTCATGAATATTCCCATTTAAAATTTTAAAGCTAATTTTTTTTATATTTTTGATAGATTCTAAAAAAAAAATTTTTACGAAATAATTGGTAGAATAATAACATTAGCCAGACAATTCATCTCCAAAAAGGTAATTTTTTATTATTCTTACAGAAAAAAGCATACCAATTCTTTCGTAAAATTTTTTTTTAGAATCAATCAAAAATATAAAAAAAATTAGCTTTAAAATTTTTAATTGGAATACCGTCGAAAGACGTAGGGCATGCAGGACACTGACTGAACGCGCAGCGCTGTCCATTGATATTAATAAGACTTATTCTTGCAACTCTTTTTTTTGCTGGCTCAATGCCAACAGTAAAAAGTGGTCCCAGTATTTGAGCTCAAGCCGACCTTATACCTGTGGTTTTTGGAGGACTCGTTTGGCAGGCGCACAAAGATCGTAAGGTTCAGAGTTTTGGTACGGAATTAAACATCTGTTACCAACTGGTATATGAATAGCCTAATCTGACTTCTGGTGCCAAAGTAAAAATTAGCATTTGTGTAAACAATAAAAATTAAGTAAACTATGGTACGCCGGTGCATCACATGTCGTGACGAGATGTTGTTTTAGTCGAAGCAAACTGAGAAATTGTTGCGCAAATATTGGCTTTAATATCGTCTAAAAATACCACATCCAATTGTAGTTGCAGCTTTAAGTTATAGCAGACGTCAAATATTGTCGCACCTGTCACAGGTATGGGCAACGTCTATTTCGGGGCAGTTGCCAGTTGCGCGTGTGCCTCCCAACGTTTTGGTGCGAGGGTGAGCCAAACAACTACGTATCGTCTTGGCATCACATGCTGAGCGAACAAGCGTGATCTTTTCATTAAATATGCGTAAAAATTAGCACGACCGATGCTGCCTGGACTACTTTGATAATTAACCAAAAATTTACTACTCGTTATAAAGGTGAGACTAAAAATAGAAGCCGGCTGGCTTATTGTTTACATGCTAAATCGTTTGGTTTTAGGTTTTTGTGGATTGTGGCTATTTTAAGCTCTTCCCATTTGGTAAATAAAGTTGCACTTTCTGCAGTAGACATTGATCTTATTAGAAAATTCTACATCGCTGTTAAAGACGGTAATAGGGGATAATTTACTTGTGAACAGTTGTTAGAAAAGAAAGGTTCGACATTGGTGATCATGGTCTGAAGCCAAGACAATCGTTTGCTCTTGATATCTTACAGATTAAATAGCACTCAGATAACAATTACTTTGTTAAGATAAATCATATTAAACGCATTAGATAATTTAAAGGGTTGATTTCCTAGAAAGTTTGTATACAGCTGGCGACATTTAGATAGAAATGCAAAATACTGAGAGCTGCGCGAAAAGTGTGAGGTTGAGAAAAAATGTGCGACTTTGTGTGTGTGTGAACGTCGGGCACACACGCGCACACGGTTGGTTGGCGCCTAGATTGCAAGGCACAAGTGACAATTTTAAAATAAAACCAGACTAGCGGGCTTGTGGCAGTGCCATAGTTGACCAAGCAAAAAAAGAATAAAGGAAAGAAAGGAAAGCTATTAGGCGACACGGCGCGACAGACACTCTTTATTGCATGCCAAAAGTATGTCTAGCAATTGCCGAGTAAAATATTTAAAATAAACTCTTTCATTTGAATAACATGCATGTGTACCAAGAACTCGACTCGTTAATTCTTAAGGACATATTAATGCATCTGATTAAATCAAGCGATGCTTGCACTAATTACACTTGATCTGCCACGAGGTGTAACTCACCTACATGTTTTCGCGTAGAATTTGTAGAAATATGACCCAATTGCCGCTGACTAATCATTGCCCGCATGCTCCTCACGGCACTCCGCTGACTGCGGCGGCCAATTATCACGTAATTTGCTATAACTTAAGAACAGCCGCCTGTCTGCGATTGTTTGTTGTTATTTTGAGTGCGTAATTGACGTGGTAGACAAGAATTTAAATTGACAGATAGACGATGTGCAAGGCGGAGTGCGCAGGCGCACAAGCAAAAGTACCACCCGAGTTGGTTGTGTTGTTGGCGTCAAGTCAATCTTGCAATGCGTAAATGTCACTTGGCGCCGAGCTTCGGAATCATTTGTTGATATCTAATAACAATTGAATCTTTTCAATTTGAAAACCATTTGTGATTAGATATACATATATATATATATATGGCAAAAGGTACGTCTTTACGGTTAGCCGGAATTTGTACTTTAAACGTATTAAAAAGAAATATGATGGGGGCGTTGACCAACCACAAATTAAACGAGTCAAAAAATGGCTTCTTAAAAACATAGGGCTTTAATTTTATAAAGCGTTTCTGTCTTGATTTCGATACCCGATTGCGTGAGAGAATTTTGAAAGAAATTAAACTGTTCTACATACGAATACGTTTTTTAATGTTTAATTCGATTCGAACACGAAACATCAAAGGATGACTACCCTGGATTGGTAATATAATTAAATGTTGAACATTTTATTCTTGGAACCCCAAGGGTAAGGAAAGCAAAAAGGATAAGCAAAACTGATTTTCTATATCCCATAAGTTGATTCAATATTTCATCTGTACGGCTGTGAGGATTGCAAACGGTCTTAATAATTGCGACATTTGCCAACGCATTCGTCTTTTTCTTTGATCCGGTCAGTTAAGTACTAATGAGTGCAAATGACACATTACCGTATTACTGTATAAGCAATATGACGCCGCCTATTTGCACAACCAATTTTAAATTGTATGTATTTCAACTGCTACCATCTGTGTCCTCTTTCATTGCATTGCCCTCGCCAAATCCACTCCATGCCAGTAATCCAAGACCCAGCTTGGACATGCGCATAGAAATGGCGCCAGTACGTCCATACGTCTACGCAATGTGCCATGCTGGACCAACCCACAAGCCCACTCCCACTTGTCTGACTGTTCTTGCCAAATGTGCCACACTAAAAGGAGAATCTGTATATACTTCCGAGCAGAGACACAACTGCGCTTCAAGAGATTTCAGGGATATACATACATATGCGTATAGGGAAGAGGTCTGTCGGTTGAGACACAAATTTCTTCCCTGCCATTTAAATGTTGTACTAAAAATAAACAATAGCCGCAGTTTTTAAAGCCAGTACTATAAAAATGGTTAGCATTGATACTTTGGCTAGCTGTTTAGTTTCGAATTTAAACAGTTCTCAATATTCAGTAGTTGTTGGCTGTCTGGCACCAATTAAATTACTGAAATTTTGGTATTTCAATGAGCTCCGAAAACCCAAAGACGTTCTTTATAAAACAAAAAGTAGCAAAGAACCAGACGCCGACGCCGCCGGCTGCTAGTGGACGGCATGGCAACGGCAACACCGAAAAAGGATGCGAACGAACGATGTGTCCAACTACCATATAAAAATATGCAATCAAACGAGTGTAAGATTGATCTCGGGCGATATTCTGAGAAATCGAGAGCCGGTGCTCCAGTCTGATCGTTGGTCCCTTAGTTGGAGGAGCAGCACACATTCAAACATGCCGGTATAAATACAACATTTTTAAAGCAGGAACGAGGGGTCTAAATGTATGTTTGGAAAAATAACCAGCATCTTCCCATTTTGTGGATTTATCGGTGACAGCAATGGGCAAGGACAGTCCTGGTGAGACTTAAAAGTAAATATATATTTTAATGCTTTTAAATTATTTGTTCAAACTAGCTATAATAATCAATAAAATAGTTAAACGAAAACCCTTTAAGAGTTGTCTATGCTAAAACTTGTTTATAACTATTTTTAACTTCACATATTATTATAAATAAATCTGTCCCAAGGCAGTACTTCCAATCTTGAGGTGTCCTCGCTAATCCGAGGTCCGCATAAATGGCTACTGTCATTTCCTTGGTATGTAATTGATTTCGACAGTGCGAACTCGCATTGACACTGCCGTCCGACCAGTAAGTGTGAATCCACGGGATTAGCACATACACATGATAATAAACACAATGCACTGCAAACCGGGCAAAAAGTGATTGATTTCGCGGACTCTTTTTTCGAATGGCGTCGTCGGCAGTCCAAGTTCCATACAAATGTCCACGCACCAATTTTTCGATAACTTCGTTTTTGGACGGTTTGCAATTCGGCCTGCAAGGCAGCGAGCATTTCGCTGGATGCTTACGTCGAATACGAAACGGGTTGCATTCCGTTGACCATTTCAAACAATTGGCAGTGGCAGCTGCTGTGGCAAGCCCAAAGGCACAGGAACACCAAGGGGAAGCAAGAGGAACAGAGGACAAAACCTCAATTGAGGTTTAATTTAGAATGTACCCAGTGCTACCGCACTGCGGAGCCATTGATTGCACAGTGTTCTGTGTGACACGAGAACACATTCGGAATATTGATAAGCTTTACTCATTTTGCGCCTGGCTGGCTAATCGGCGCAGACCGGCGAGGACAACATCATGTTGTAAATTGGTGCGAATGCATTTGTTACCATTTACTTCTCAGCTCAGCACTGACCGCCTGCCCAAATTTGTGATATTTGATTGGTCTTGCTTGATCAGAAGCATTTCAATCGGACTGCGCGCTCCTAACCCATTAGCGCAGCCAGAATTTTATCAGAGGAGTCAGGGGTTGGGAATGTCTATCAAACGAAGCGCGTAACCAAACAATTTTTTTTTTAATTAAAAAACCATTGATAAAGGGATTACAAATTATTTGATTAAAGCTGAACTAAATGTTAAATTCGGTTAGGAATACTTATATTTAATAAGTTAAAATCTTACAGCCACATGAAAGATTAGTCAGTTTATTCATACGTATTATTCGATGCATTGGTAATCAAATTAATAACGTAATTTCGGCTGACAAATTAAAACATTAAAAGTTTTTTGGCGAAGTGTGATCAAATGAAAGGGACGCCAATCACGTTGATTGATGTTTCAAAATGCCTAGTGGTTAAAAAAGTATTAAATTATTAAACGACAGGTAGCTGGGTAACCGATAGCAAAAAGGAATGACAGCGCTGATCGCCCCTACGCTCAGGAATTATAGAATGTGTTCTGTTTTGTAATTTTAAATTATCGTTACTTGTAAAGTTAAAGAGTATATTGTATTCGTTGGAAAGTATATAAAGGTTGAAGGAAGCGTTACCGATTCTATAAAGTCGTGTCGACCTAGTCATGTTCGCCTTTATCCGCCGTGGGATAGATTATAATAATTATTAGAGAACTTTAATCAAAAAAATGGGTTACAAAATGTGCTATTGGTTTACGGACAAAATTATAACAATGGTAACACACAATAATCAAACAAGGAAATTGGTAAAGAAATTGACTTTTTAATTTAGGAAATATTTAAATGTAGATAGATAATAGATATTTCATTAACAAAATCATAAATTGGTATGACAGTTACTCAAGATATGGAATCTAGAAGATGAGTTTTTGGGTCCTCACTCTGCCAATTTGGCAGTGCCAACCATTATGAAATACGTAAAAAACGAAATACAACAGACAAATTCATTTAAAGGTATAAGAAATATATCAATAACGCAAGTTCGAATTTTGTGTATTATATATCTGTAATCCACTTCATTAGCAAAATCGTCCAAGGCATGCGTGACACGTACAAACTTGAACAATAAATAATATTTTTTTCTTGGCAGACGCTTTTCTACTTCCTTCGGCAAGCCTTGGGAAATATTTGCAGACCTGACGTTTTCGGCTTGGCTTATTTTGCCGCTTTTTGCTGGCCATGACAAAACAATGTCAACTGTCTTGAGAAACACATGTAGACATAAACGTCAATTCAGGACAGCCTTTCCAGTGACGACTCTGGCAGCACGGCCATGCAGTGTCCTTAATCGATTATCATTTTTAATAATCAATTTCCGAGGCCCTTCAAGCCGCCTGGACCGGTGGACTAGCTGGATGAAGCGGAGACTGCTTTGGTATCCGTGCTGCTTATGGGCAGACGATCACTTGACGTCGACAGCGCATTGACATTTATGAGCTGAAGCGCTGCGAGGTGCCCTAGGCCCTAACTCCAGGGCGCATAGTTATTTTAATTGCAGAATACTCAATGCCTCCATATGAGTTTGGTAAAGATGAAATCTAAAATATACGTTTGGGTACTATTAAAGTTTTTCGTTTTGTCTTGGCCAACAATACTGGATGTAAAAAGGTATGCAGTAGCTCAGACGTGGTTCTTATAAATTTGTAGAACAAGTCTTTTGACAGCTTTGATTTCCGAATATTGGTTTATTAATTGATCTACACAGAAAGGATGTCACTGATATAATTATATTTCAAGTTGCGGGATCTCTGTGCGCTTCCAGGCTTTTATAGCACGTTCCATGTTCGTACGCACTTAAAAGAAAGTTATAATTATAAGCCGAAGAATAAAGATTGCAAAATGTATAATTACCACGTGGCTTTTTAATAATATTGCTGCCCTCGACGACTACTTCCCAAAGCCTAATATCTCCACGGATATTCACAATATCCACACAATCTGGCTTCATTTGATACTTGAAATGAAACAACGACCTGTTGTTTACAAAGAGTTCGTAATAGCTATCTCGGCAGACAATTACTATGACAAAGGCGCCGCCTGGTCTAAGACTTGTATTTAGGCGCGACACTGTACAGTGCACCCACTCACCATTTAAATAGGCACGCCGAGTAATTATAGCCTTACCGACTTTGTCATTTCTACTTCGCAAGAAGCATGGGCTAAAATAAAACGAGACTGTGGGCTGTGGCCAAATTTCCTGTCCTTTCTGGAACGCTATACTGAATCTTTGGGGCATCAAACATACGCGGCCTTCGATTCGAAGCGCTCGTCCTTCGATGAGGACCTCATCTTCCAAGAGCTTTCCATAAAAGGGAAGTGGAAGACTCGGCTGGTACAGGTACTTTTTCGATGACATCTTTGCCAGAGAAGTTAAGACCTTCCATTCAGTTTCCAGGTGCTCTTCATCCTGGAAATCTCTTGATAAATGTTTAATGGCTCGAGGCAATGAGTGGGTTAGACGTATAGGGTACTCTGAAACATAGTATGTATCGATTACTATATCAGAGACATCGCCAAGTACGTCCACAGCTTCCAACCATCGATATGGCATACGGTGAACATATTTTGCAAAGTGATATCCATTCACGGAAATTAAAAAGCACTCCTCAGTAAGTAATATTTGCATCCAAAAAGACTTTCCGCGGGTTAGCTGGAAGCTTAGATAGGATGAGTTCTCCTCGGGTCCCCACATTCCCTTAAGCCGAGAGTTGCGCGTAATATAGTTTTGGGGAAGGCGTGACCCTATTTGCAACAACACATCGCAGTCGTCGCATATTTCACTTCCCTGTTTTGTGAGAAAGTCTATGGCAAAATGCTCACATGCATCTAGAATCATTCCGTGAAAGACGAAGCACAGCCCCGGCCTTGGACATTGGATCACTTTAAAGTGTTTGCGACGATGTGCCGCTGAGCGCTCTTCATAGAACAATGACATATCATCCATGTCTCGCCTTAGAGCCACAGTGCCAGCTCCTGGATAAACGCCCAGAGGCTTGATCATATTCAACTACTATGAGTAAGGAAGGGCAACTCGAGGAATTTTTGTTGTAAATGAGAGTAATAAAATAAAAAAGGATAACATACAGATTTTGACGTAATAGTAAACGACACCGAGCCAAAATAAATATGCGCTATTAATAATAAAGGAGATATGCACATCTAGGCTTAAAAAAAAATACACATCTAGCTTACAATAATATAAATCGGGTAACACCCCGTAGCTTTAATGGTTAAAAAATATTACATTATTTAAAAATTATGAAAAACAGCAGCCTATCACTTAATTATTGTCACTTAATTACTGAGAAAACAAGAACAAGGAAATAAAACCATTTACGCTGGTTGCTGAGGCCTAGCCACAAATAACTAATATTCATCTGTATACAAAGGGTTGTGGTAGACGCGTACATTTTTACCCTTAATAAGAGGATTTTGTTCCAACGTTACATTCCACAGTTTAACATCTCCTTGTATATATACGGTATCAACCAACGCAGGGCTGACCTTATACTTAAAATCGGTCATAAATTGCCGATTCACATAAACCTCATAGGCGTCTTTGGTACATACAATGACCAAACTGAAAGTTCGGCCGGGACGAAAGTTTGTGTCAAACTCCGAACGTTCCTCTTCCGCCCAGGCACCGTTTAACCAGGCATTACGACACACCACCGCCTTTCCTAAGGCGCCGCTGCTTGCTTTTGAAAAGCGTGGATTTAAGTGGAATGCTACGACTGGATGGGGCCAAATGTCCTGCCCCTTTTGTAGGTTTATGTAAAAAGAGTGTGGAAGCAGGCGCACTCGCCCTTCAATCTTCAGACATCGACCTTCGACCAACGAATTTGGCGGCAGTGCTCCATAATAGGGTAAGGTAAGTCCAAAATCATTGGAACTGTGAGTACTCTTTGGTGACCCGTCTGACTGTGTGATCGGAGCGTTAATAAGGCACCACTCATGAGGTATTTTGACGGTCTCCTCGACGCTGGCGTCAATTTCATCAATCTCATCATCAATGTGGAGCTCAATGTTTTTTGCCTCGGACTCGGGCAATCGTTGAGGATAGGTTAGGACCAACGTTCGCTGCATTTCCACGTTACTAACATCACCTTTGACTTCCAGAATGCTGACATCTCTATAAGGAATTCGATGTTTGTATGCTGCGAAGTGCTGTCCGTTTACCGATATCATATAGCATGCGTCAGTAACAAGCACTTGAATGGAAAACTTATCGCCGCGAGTTAGAAGGAAGGGCAATGCCGATGAAACTTCCTCACTTCCCCATATATCCTGTACTTTGGTGTTACGAACAATGTAGTTTTGTGGCAGCCGGGGATTAATGTGGAGCGCCACATCTCGGGTCACATTGTTATGAACAAGATTGATAGAGAATCTGGGGGAAAGATAACAGTTTTATAATAAATCAGATAAGTATTTCCATTTAACTTACCTCTCACAGTTTACAGCCAGATTCCCGGTAACGGTGAAACTGATCCCCTCGCTCAATTGTCCAATTTGATCGTTGAAGTACTTTGGCACTGCATCTGGATATTCGTAAAATGAGGCCTATAATGTGCAATGGGCATTAAAATATTAGAAAAGTACTTTTCGTTTTTTACAATTTCGGATGGTAGCCACGCCAGTTCATGGTAAATGTCAAGGAAAGACAACATTTTTCTAGTCCCAATCAGGTTAAAATATAAAGCTGGGCCTACTGACAAATTAAGCTAACACCGTGTATGTCTCCAATTCAAGTTCAATCTAAATCGATTAATGCACCGCACGTACGAGAACACTATTTTTGAATTTTTAATCACCATTATATATATATACATGTATGTATTTATATATGTACATATACTTTGAAATATTCGGCATTCCAATTGTTCCATTCTATCACTTTGTACTATTGGGTATTTCCTTTGTATATGTATTCATATTATCATCAATGTTTCACTGCATGCTTACCTCATTCAATCCACCGTTTTTCGCCGTGGGACAACAGCAAAGCAATTTCTCACACAAAACCCTAAGGCACATATTATATCTTTAGTTGAATTTTAAAATAAACAAAAACTAAGGTATGAAAATCCCCACCAATTTAAAGTATGGATTTTTTTATATCGCAGACCATGACTTGACTCGTTTAAGGAAAAGATTGTTTGTATTACACCGTAAAGAATGATTCAACGTTGTCCTTGCACGTTGTATGTCTCATCGAACATTAAAAGTTTAAGCACTGCGCAAGTTAATAATACACTTTCAGGTCTTTGTTTTTTCAGTTGAGACAGTAGAAATCTGCTTTAAATCTTCAAAAACTCGGAGGAACAAATATAAAAATGTTACTTAAGAAATTGGTTCTGTCGATGTGCCTGACACTTGGCCGTTGTTATTATTTTTCGATGTCCACCTATTCGCGAATGACTCGTTCGAAGAGAATTGAAACTACACCGCTATGACAACGCTGAAAAGCTCTTTGAACTCGTACAACAAAAGGCGCTGTATACTATATTAGCTCTGAACAGATGTGCAAACATTTATGTACAAGTACAACGATTAAGCCGCTGATTCAGCTTGAGTCGGGAGCTTATCGCTTACGAAGAATATGTCAATAAGACTACAAAATTACTGAAAACTGCTTAAGTTCGATACTTGCCTCGACTGAGAGCAAAACAAACCGAAGCCAGTGCGCACACTTTTAAAACCGCGACTGTAGCGAACAGCTGCTAAAAGCTCCCCAACAATGCGAAACATTGGAATTACTGCGGAGCGCGCTAAACGTCAAAACAAAGACGCAGAAAGAGAGGAGCATGTGTCCAAGCTTGAGAGTGTGGTGCCCCCTTTATGTGAAAACTCGACAGTTTAATTGAAAAGGCACACATCCAGTCTAAACACACAACTACACACGGGGCGATAGCGCACGAGTTTTCCAAATACGTACTTGACACTCTTTTCCATCCACCACCTCGATGTCCAAGTCCAACGGCATAAGGTGCCGGCCCTCTGACTGCTGGAACCTTTCGTGTAACTCCCTCGTGGAGCAGTCAAAAGTATCTATATTTTGGATGCATTCTGCACCCGCCTCAATAGCTGCAAAATCGATGTCTGGCCTCCGATGCATCGTGCCAGAGTTATTCAGGGACTGACGCAACCACAACTCGCGGCAGTGAAATCGAAACAGCTGCAAGCGGCGCTTGATGCGGTAATAGTTTAAACTTTGCTCGATATTAAAGGCGTTCTGCCACAGCGCATCTGAGAGATCGACGAGTTCGCGAACGGAGTGGCAGACCAGGAGTATTATTGCCGTCATACTAACAAAATATACATGGGGTTAGCGATTTTACCCGATGCAGATGCGATTCTGAACAAGCTTACGCTCTTTCCGGCTCTCTCTCGCTCTCTGGGTGGAATTCAGCGGGTACTTGATGAACGAGATGAGATGTTTACTGTCAGCAGGGTATTTCAGACGCCAATTACGTGTGCCTATTGCCGTTATTTGTGCGCGCACTGTTCTGAATTTGATTTTATGCCGGTCTGACCGAGGCCACCTATAGTTTAAAACTTTTATCGACCCCAAAATAGCTTTTTCGATTCTGATAACATGCGTTGTCCACGCACACAAATATAGCTATGCGTGGGTGCCTGTATATACACATATACGTATCTCTATATCAGTTCGTGCGTTGTCTGTCAGTTTCGATAACAGTGGTGGGGCTTTTTGTGACTAATAATGAACCATAAATTTGGCGAGGCTAACAGAAATGTCCAGCAACTTACATCCTCGTTATTGAACCTCTGATAGGTCTCTTCCTCGCCACGTTTTCGTTTTCCACAGCAGCAACTCATCTTGACCTCCGGAGCAAATTGATTTCGGCAGAGTAGAGCTGAACGGCTTAACGATATTATAATCTCAGCTCTTATCAATTGTTCACTGATAAGGCTTTGCACAGAATCACAAGATGGATGCTAGCACATAAATAAAACAATAGTTTTTATGGAATATCGCACTGGTAGAACATTTCCTTCATTCCGAGAAACAGTGAGCTAAAGCTAAATATATTTAGCTTTGCTGAATTCTAGCAACCGCTACCCGTCGCGAGGCTTTTTGAACTGATATTTCGCTTTGCACATTCTCATCAAATCAAATGAGTCGGTTGACTCAGTCACGGCGGTGTGGTTTGAGTGTACATTCGTAGATATACGTTCATACATCAGCATGAACATTTTTATTTTATGACGGAGATGTACTAATTGTTTTGGTTAAGTAAAACAAATGTTTATACATTTTATCTTATAGATTGGAAGCCGCATTTACAAAAGGAAATAAAATATATTTGTTTTAGCTCAAAGAAATAAAGTATACGTAACATTTTTCAGTAAAGGCCCATTTTCTTAAATCAGTTTGTCAACCGAATAATTACAAACTATTTTTGTGTAACATGAATACGAAAACGGGTCTAAATTGTTCAATTTGCAGTACCATGATAAACATTATATATGTACATTATGATAAACATTATATACAGTGATGAACTTAATTCTTGGCACACTTGGCATCTTGGACTTTAGGTTCAATTTTCTCCGACTAATATATGAATAAAAAAATTAAACAAAATTTGTTTATATAAAGGCCACATTTTACTGTTTAAATAATTTGGTTTCATATTTATATCTCTTAAGACTAATTTTATAAAACTTAAAAACGAAAAAATTAGCCTATTCTGCCTGAACAAAATTCTTGGCACACTTGTGTTGTATTTAACTATTTCGCTAAAACTTAACCGATTTGACTAAATTTTTTTGCTAAATCCGCTTTGTCTCAGTTGTCTAGAGGGCATAATGCTAAATTTGAATCCTTAAAACGTTAAAATAACTTAATTTTAACTAAAGACGGTTATATAAAAGTATGTTAAATGCCAATACCCATATCTGTGCGAAAAATAATATTTTAAGGGCAGGATCAGGGTCAATCATATGCTAATATTAGGAAATATGTGCCCAGAAGTTGTTTTTACCATTCGGATCCTTTTACGGCGTTTTAAAGGACTCTCACTGTGCCAAAATGCAAGGCACACAGCTCGACCCATGAGTTTAAGAGGCCAGGGAAGCGAAAGGATCAAGAAAAAGGATAATGTCAACCCTTAGATTTTATAAGCACAGATCGAAGTTCAGGATAGGAAGGACTTTTACAAGGATATTCAACTAACGGACATTTTAAAGGCCCTATAATGTGCCAACTAAATTTTTTTGCAGCTAGAAAAAATTAAGTGATTTCAACGGCCACCAATATAAACATTTAGGATACAAAAAGGGATACTTTAGTATCCCAATCGGCTTTTTTAACCTTTTTACTTTATCAGGTGCTATACCAATCCTTTCCATAGACTTAAGGACTCGGAAAGTTGACCTTCAAAATAAATGAATATTTTCTAGCTGCAAAAAAATTTAGTTGGCACATTACAGGGCTTTTAAAATGTCCGTTGGTTGAATATCCTTGTAAAAGTCCTTCCTATCCTAAACTTCGATCTGTGCTTATAAAATCTAAGGGTTGACATTATCCTTTTTCTTGATCCTTTCGCTTCCCTGGCCTCTTAAACCCATGGGTCAGGATGTGTGCCTTGCATTTTTGCACAGTGAGAGTCCTTTAAAACGCCGTAAAAGGATCCGAATGGTAAAAACAACTTCTGGGCTCATATTTCCTAGTATTAGCATATGATTGACCCTGATCCTGCCCTTAAAATATTGTTTTTCGCACAGATATGGGTATTGGCATTTAACATACTTTTTTATAACCGTTTTTAGTTAAAATTAAGTTATTTTAACGATTTAAGGATACAAATTTAGCAATATGCCATCTAGACAACTGAGGCCTAGCGGATTTAGCAAAAAAAATGAGTCAAATCGGTTAAGTTTTAGCGAAATAGTTAAATACAACACAAGTGTGCCACGAATTTTGTTCGGGCAGAATAGGCTCATTTTTTCGTTTTTGAGTTTTAAAAAATTAGTCTTAAGAAATATAAATATGAAACCAAATTATTTAAACAGTAAAATGTGGCCTTTACATAAACAAATTTTTTTAAATTTTTTTATTCATATATTAGTCGGAGAAAATTGAACCTAAAGTCCAAGATGCCAAGTGTGCCAAGAATTAAGTTCATCACTGTATGTACATTATCTGTTGTCGCTACAAATTCATTGCAAACGGCTTGAAAGCAAACTCTAATTAATATTAAAACTGAACAGCTTAAATAATAGTCTATTACTAGTGTGTAAACCAATAAACTTCACATATTTTCCATTCTGCTTTTTAAAAGCATATTCTAGCTTTTCAGTTTTCAGAGTCTAGAAGGTACTTTTTATAAATACAAAAATTCAAGAAGTACATAAGTGCTGAATAAAACCAAAATAAGAGTACACGACAACTTCTTACGTTTTAAATAGTTGCACTATTCTTGACTCAGTACGGTTTGTGATCTCCACACATTGTTTATCTTAGTGTTAATAAAACTAAAATAGTTTTAAAATGTGTGTGTACATTGTACACAGTTAAATTTGTATCATGAAGGGATTTAGGCTATGTATTTTAAATTTTCAAAAAATAAATTCACATATTTCATACGTGAAACAAAATTTTTCGGCAAAGAATATTTCAGCGCTGCCGTGTTGAGCGCGTACCCATTGCATGCTGCGATTTAGGAGATGGACCCTTATAATACTTTGATAAGGTTTTGCTTGTGCGGGTCGGGCGATTGCTGCTGCTGCTGCTACTCCGTTCTGAAGCTTTTTCTGTATCTGTCTTCAATGGCAAGTCGTCATCTTCATCCCACCTATTAGTTTTTTTTTCTTCATCGCCAGAATCCTCGACTGTGGCATCCGTCTTCGATTTACGGCTTCGGCGGTTTCGTGATGAGGATGAACTGACATCAGTCCGCTCCGACTTGTCACTGAAAATTCGGTAAAAAATTGAATTTTAAATCCATATAATAAAATGTAAAACTCACTCTTTAACGGAAATCTTGTTTTCTTCCCCAGCTTTTGAACCACGACTCAACAGGGCAAGCTCTCGTTCGGCAATGGCTTTCTTATGCTCATCTGCAGATTCGGCCGCACTTAGCTTAGTCGTAGAATCGGCCAGTTGTTTCACAGGTTCTTCATGTTTGCCCCGCTTTAGCTGACGCTGTTGTTCCTGAGCCTGTTTTATAGAGCGTTTTAGCGCACTTCTGAGGGTATCGCGCGAGCTCTCAGGCGCAACGTCCTTTCCCATCTGAGGGAGACCAATAGCCTCCAGAAGCTTCTGGCCGAGCACAGCCTTTACTTCCGACTTGCGATTGCTTACCGAACCAGCTTTTCCATCATCGGTATCCTCACTGGCTCCATTATCTGGGCCGGACTCAGCCACTTTAGGATGCTTCTCTGCATTTGTGGCTATAGGATTGGGATCGCATGTGGATTCCGGAACGGTGCTCGTAGGTGCCTGGGTCGGATCATTTGTAAGTTCTTTACTTGACGGTTCTCCCTCAGTTACCATTTTTTTCGACTGCCTTGGCACAATTGGTTCTTTACTGGGACATATATCTTTTGGACTCGGTGGTTCGCTCTTTTTAGGCACAACGGATTCAGACTGCTTTGGAGCCCGAGTAACGGTCTTGCGCCTTTTCGTAATTCGTCGTAATCCTGCAGCTATTGCTGGTTGGGCTTGCGGTGATAAGTGGTTGTCCTCGACTTGTACCACAACCTCTGGATCGGCTTCCAGCGGCGGTTGTGGCTCGACCAGTACAATATCTTCTAAATTAACTACACTGCATGAAACACTACGACGCCGGCGAGCATTACGCTGATCTTTCGATTCGTGTTGCTGTTGCTTAAGCAATGAGATAAGCGCCTCGTTCAGCGCATCGGCCGGATTTGATCCGAATTGCGAAATAAGCATAGCATTGATATTTGACAATTCGTTGCTTACATGAGCTGCATTTGAAGTTGACGAGGTCGACTTGTCTCCAGCCGGTAAATCGCGAACACGCATCTTTCGTTGATGACGTTTCACCGTTGAAACGCTAACAGCCTTCTTGTGTCGCAGTGGTGGCGGTGGCTCCTGCTCTGTGGGACTGGAAGGCACTAACTGAACCGACGTTTCTGGTGGTAGTTTGTAAGGCATTGCGCTGGATAAGTCAGCCAGCTTCAGAACGTCTTTTGCCGCCTGCGTGGAAGTGGTCGTAGGTGTGGACAAGATAGCTGAAGGAAGTGAGTTCTGATCTTGTTGCTGGACAACCGGCAGCATGGGGGCCAAATACGGGCCTAAAAGTTGAGTCAGATCCGTGTCTTGTAGGAGATTGTTGTCAGACATAATAACAGCGAACTTAGAACTCTTTAAACGTGTCATTTGCTCATCGCAATTTTCCGATGTCACCGGCCACTTCAGTGCCTTGAGAATGAGCATCAACAAGTCTGGATCTCTTATGACGCTTCCCAGGGAAATCGCATCAGTGAGGCTTTTAACACTGGGCATTGACTTTGACGGGGATGAGGCTTGCGAGTCCACCGATAAGGTTAAGTCAAGTGTCGCCGACATCGTCTTAGATGTACTTGGTATAGTTTTCTTTAGCTTTTGCGGGACCGCTTGAATTGTTACTTCTTCATCCTCCCGTTTCTTCTTTGGGGCCGCAAAGATCATGTGCTCCGGCAGTGCTTCCTCCACAGAAGGCTCTCCCCCATATTGGGGCACCAGGGTAGTTGTAACCAGTGGCCTAATATCCTCAACTGGGGTTCGATTCTGCGCCGACTTGAGCAGGGATACCTGACCGCTACGCATGGCTTTAATGTTGTTCAATGTATTTTTAAGATTTCTGCTTTTCTGCTGAAACACGTTACTGGACAGATTAGGCATTCCTACGCTGCCGACGTTAGAAATGGGAGAAACGGTTGAGGTGGTCGCATTCTTGGTGTCCGCCCGATGGCTTATTCCGGTGTTGTCGTCTTTTCCGGACACAGGCACATTGCCTGTTATGCGTCCATGAGTCTGAATGAAGTTAATTACTCCTGCCGGCGATAGTTTTGTATCTGGGGTCTTCTTCGTTGCGTTGGAAGCTGACGGCTCGAAATTCAGGGGCACCAAGGAGGGAACATGCTGCATGGAGCGCTGTGCGATCGACATTGGGGCCGAGCCGTACCGAGTATCCAAAAAAACGCTGTTGCGTCGAGTCGGAGTTACATTGCTCTTTACGGTTCCAGGGGCTTTGCCAATGCCAGAAGATGCAGCAGCCTCCCTTCCTTTACTGGCCACCACGAGTTCTTCCTGAGGGCGACCGCCCGCCTGGGGCTTGGACACTGTGATGGTAGTCTCCGGAACACGGGTTAGCATAATAGGTCGGAATTCATCGATCTGGGCTTGGTTATCCTCGTTTAGTGCTGGGACTTGGGGGGCCGGCGGCGGCACGCTTATTCGAGCGGCAGCTGCTTCCCGCGCATTCTTTGGCTGAAAGTTATATTCGATGGTGAGCTTAAAGATTTTAATGTGAGAAGCGACAGTTCAGTTTACCAGATTGCTCAGTAGAAAGTCGCGGAACACGAGCTGAGTGTGTTTGGCTATATTCGAGAGCGATGCCGTGGCCTCCACCTGTCGGTAACAGGACTTGCAGAGCACCTTGGGCAGGGGATCGTCTTCAGCCACCTGAAATGGAAAGCTCGTAAGTCTCAGCCAGTCGAAGGCGCGCCTTAGGTTCCTGTCTATACATTTCCTTCACTGAATCCGAGCCATGTAATTTTCAAGCTTTGCGCTCAGTGGTGACCTCCAGGGCATCGGTTTTGGTATTTTTCATGGCCCGTACTAAATTTGACGTAGCGCGATCGAACGCCTTTCCATTTACTTACATTTAGGTAGAGGTGCCTCGATATTTTATCCCTCAGTCCTTGTGTCTTGAAAATAAACACACTCTCGACCACGGAGTTGGTTTTGCTCTTCGTGTTGGCAGCGCAAATGCGGCACAAGTGCTCGAACTGAGCATCCATGTCTGGAGTCTCACGTTGTGCCTGGTGTTCCCGAACTCAGAGCTCCACACGCAACATGCTGTTGGCAAAATACGAATTGCATTGGTTAAAATCTCCCACGGTTGCGGTGTAAAAAGCGCACTTTGCGTTCACGCCGAACTCACACACACTGCCATCTGCAATGCGGCTCGCCTTGCACACACTTCGTTTCATAAAATGTACACTTGCAATTCGAGAAAGTCGTCGCCTCTGAGAGCGTGCAAAACAAATGGCAGAGTGAAAAACAAATAATAACAAACTGTAAATGTATTGAACATTGAACGCGAAGAGCGCAAGTCCGCAGCGGAGAGAGGGACAGAAACTGATCTTGCTCTCAAAACTCACATTTTGCTTTCTTCTTTTCACGTTGTCCGCACTCGCTATGCTATGTTTTTGGGGAAAATATATTCTCCGCTGAAATTCTTTGTTTGAATACTTCTGAGGCGTGTTTCACTTACGCCGAACGCCCCGAAATCGCTTCCCGGGGAGGTGCAGTAGTTTTATTCACTTGAAATAGACTTTTGCCACACCGATTTCACCAGCACTTGCGTTGCGACGAGAAAACGAAATAAAACTGAGCGAAACAAACGTTGCTGTTTGCCATTACACTCACCACCCACCCATACTAGTGCATTCCCGCACGCACACAGATACGCGCCGACGGCTTTGTACTCTTCCACTTCCTCTGCTCTCGCCTCACCTACGTTGTTCGTTGTTCCGGCGATGGTGTGCGTGCCGCCTGATTGTTGCTTGTATAACACACCTACACGATTTTTGTTTCTGTTTTTCGAGCGCTGGTGCGAGTGTGTGTGAGCGCCTGGTGTCCGTCTGTTTCATGGCGCACAGCCAGTTTTCCGCTCTATCCATGTGGCCTCAATGGCGCATTTGTATTCGGTTGGTTTTTTTCTACCAGGTTTTTCTTTCGGGCCCGGGTACATGGGGTCTATGAAAATAATGTTGCAGGCTTTTGCGTTTGCAAAAGCTCTCAAAACCAGTGCATTTTATCTGGATCTATGCAAATAATTTCATAAATGTGTACTACGTAAACTTGAATATGGCTAGCCCGCTTATCAACTGGTGATACAGCTCTAATCACACAGCCCAGAACTAATGGGCACTAGGCAGTCGATTCGTTTGGGTGCAGCACTCTTCTTACACCAAAACTAGTTGTCGCTCCGCTCTCTTGCATGTGTTGGTGCTGGTGTGTCTGTGTGTGTGTGTCGCTTTTGTGCTGTGTCTCTGATCTTTCTTCTCCTTTTGTAGCTGTTTCCTTACGCTATCGCAATACACTATTTCCCGCATGTATTCAAAGTGAGGTATGCTGAGAAACTTTTTATGCCAACGCGGGGGCATACATGATCCGGTTCAATGTGGGATGTCAATTATTCTTTGGGATCAGCAATGTGGACGGCCATTTTATGTTGTGGTAACCCACTTGGAGCAACGCAGTATCTCCATTTTGATATAAAACAAATAAGTAGGCAAACGTTTTGTTTTCCTTTAATATTGATTTTTCAATGGGTGACATCTTAGATTTTTGAATTCAGACCATCTATCTTGTGTTTGTATTGTCTAATGAATACAACAGAATCAAATCGACTATATGTAGGTGGGGTAAGCTTACATATATTTTAAAAACTTTCTAATGTAACTTGCATTGATCTTTGCATAAACAACATTTATGAATGTAGTTTATCTAAGCTTTCAATACATTCTTAATCAAAATGTTTTTTTATATATGCACTATGCTTGTGTTTCCTTCCGCCCCTCAGTTCCCCTTCGCCGTAAGGTATGCAACGAATTCGTTGGCAAGAAGAAGGCCGCGTACCGCGTTCGTAATAGTTTAAAAGAAATGCACAATCTACATCTTCATAGTATTAATAAATCAACTTCGGTGCGTTTTGAAACTTATTTTTAAAATAGGCAAGACTTAAAATAATTTCATATTCCACTAATAAGCAAACAAATTTATTTCGCAATTATTATTACAAAAATAAATTTAAACATTAAATTTAACATGTTTTTCCAGTGTTTTTGGCATTTAGACGCAAGTGCACTCTCCGTAAACAAATTCACTTGAAGCAAGAGCGTAATCGGGATTGTGGCGCGTTATCTCCTCCTTATTTGCAATGTAAAAACTTTTCTCTGAAAAAACCAACATACAGCATTGTGTGTAAATATGTATGAGCATATTTATTCGTTGTATATAGAAATTAAAAAAAACGCTCCCTTCGGCTTATAGCTACGGCTGTGTCATACCTCGGGGGTGGCGCACATGTGTGGGTTCCTTCGTTGTTAAAAAGGGAGTATACTTGGATGGGAACACATAAGAGTGCGTCTTTCCCTACTGTAATTCGTTGTTGAACAACTTTTTGTTGGTCTTCTTAGTCTCTATCAACATGTTGAATAAGTTGCAAGCTTAAGTTCAACCGCAATCATTGCTTTTTTCTAATTAGTTTTGAAATGAATTCCTATTTAATTTAAGTATCTAGCATACTTTGCGGCGGGGAAAACAGAAACGCTCTAAAATTCCCAACACCGCATCAGCTGTCGGCAAGCACAAGCCATGACATTTTTTTATATTTGTGGGAGTAATTTGTACTGGGCAGCTCAGCGATGTACGTGTGCAAACCGCTGTTCTACAGTGTACGTAAGGGGCAGTGGGTGGGCAGAAGAATTCCCTACGCCCACTTAATAAGACGCTGCCGACCTCTGCTCTACATTAATTTTACATATTCCATGAACATATTTAAGCATACTTTTCGGCTGACAAAAAACAAAAAATTATCCAAAAACACTAGGTAAATTCTCCAAAATTAGAATATGGATGAAATTTGGTACCTGTAAAATTTAAATTTCGAAAATGAGAAAGACGAAGAAAAGTAATTCAATTGTGGAGAGCTGGTATCTTAAAGTTAGAACTAGTGCTGCTCAAGAGCATACACGGCGTATGAGTAATGTCCGGTGCAATATTTTGACCTGGCACATATTTCCACACTATTATTTATCTATTTGGTGATCTCAACTCAAACAGCGATGATTGGCCATGTTTGCTACAGTTCAACTCAGCTAAGCCCATTTCTGTCATATTCGGGAGTCTTGCACTTCTAGTTTCCAATTCACACTCCTCCAATCGAAATTCAGACAAAATATTCTAAAAGTCGTCAAATATCATACAGCAAATATTCATATTACAAAGACTCTGTAACAGTTATATTTGTATGGAAGTTTGTTGTTTTTAAGATTGGCTATATCCGACAATGGCTCATACGGCCAAACAAGCTACCCTGGTGTGTGTGAGATTTTAAAAAATTTATACGTATTTTGACTTTTAGCCTTCGTGCTGTAGAGCCGAGTTCTCGCCAGCACTGAGCTGCCAACAAGTCGGGTCGCAATGTGCATTGAATGCTAGACCCTGATGCTGGGTGCGGATAGCACATTGTGAAAAATATTTTGCATAGGCCGGTGGCTGCCAATGCTCCTATCAATGGAATTGGTCGGGCAATGGCCGCACCTTCAGTATGTCAAAGTTGGTTTGTCACAATGTATCATCAATTGAATCATAAACTCAAAACAATTGCACTCCATTTGATAGTATCAAACATTTTAAATTTTGCACATTCCGCGCACTTCTACATTGGGTTGCTTGGGTGGGGCAGAAGATGGCTGTATGTGCCTTTTTTTTCAGACGAGTCATCAAAGAGCACGCCTTTTTCTTTATTACAGAATACTTATCCACGGACGAAATGTCAAGTATAAAGTGTTTACTCAAATAAGCAGTCAAAATTAAGAACCTATCTAAATGCATCTAGATCACAGGACATTCATTGTAAAAAATATATTAAAATTATTCCGTTTTTTAAGAAAGTAATCTCTATTACTCAACGTATTTAAAAAACTTAAGTGTACCCAGCATGAGTTGCATTTATGTTCCTAGCCATTGTGAGGGGCCCGTCTGTAAATCAGTTAGCATGCCCAGCAGTAGGTAATTAATCTGCTTAAAAGCTGCTCCCCCGAAATACATGACCAGCTTGGTGTGCGACCGTCTATCTGGCTGCTGTGGACCACAGCCTGTGGTGGTTGCTGGCCTAATCTTGCCTGCCCAAGTTTGGTTTTGGGATCGTGTACTGCCTTTCGCGCCTGTTGTCGCTGTTTTCACGAATTCGCTCCAAATTTAGCGCATTGGTCGCAGCAACACACTGGGGCTTGTAGTCTAACTAGCGGGGGTGAGGCTTGGGCTAATGCTATATAAATAATTTGAATAGGAAGCATATAATTATAATGAAAATTATGAAGGAACAATAAATATTTTTGAAGTACCAATAAAGATATTGACATTTATAATATTATTAAAAATTATAAAATACAATTTTTGTTTCATTCAATGCAAGTCAAAATTACTTATTTTACAAAAAAAAACTTGTTTTGCTTTTGGCTGTGCAGCTTAATTCACAAATAGAGAAAGGAGAGCAATGGACTTTATGACACTCCGACCTCATAAAATGCTCCCGGTTAAATAAAAGCAATTGGGTATTACCTCACACTGAGACCCACAAAACTCTCAAGCATTTTGATTTACAATTTGTTACAGTTCCAGTAGAGAAGTGAGTACCAAACGCAGCTTACAACACAAACCCCCAATGAAAGTAAGAGCTGTGCACGGCTTTAGTTGGCCCAGAATGTAGAGCAAGCATTTCACAATTGTGGGCGGGTCGGGTTGATGGCGAAACAACAAACAGATTGCCCGGCTAATGCCCATTCGTCTCAGTCAGAAGGTACCAGCTAGCCGATTTTGTAATGCATTGACAGTCAAGGCAGCGCTCTTATTGTGGGCATTTGGAAAGCAAGCCAAATTGCTTTGAGCCAGACAAAACCCGGCTTTCCACAAGACTTTCCTTTAGCCAAGCTGCATTTGTAACCATCGAATTCGGGCAGCTCGCGCACTTGAACTTGTTGAACCACTGACTGTGCTCGCCTTTGTAACGGGCCCTTGTAACGCAACTCATTCGAAGCGTTGCCGTTGCCTTTGCCTATAGGAGGAAGTAAGTGCCCCTGCAGGCGGTGGAGGTTCTGCCAATAACCAGTAATACACGTCTCTTCCGCATTGCAGCGGCTTGGGCGGAACTCAATCCTCAAAAGCAGGAGCAATAAGAGGTCTGCCCCGATGGAGATTTTCAGGTTGGTAATAGTCGCGCTGGCAGAACGGCCTTGAGGTAATATACTTCTGCGTGTTAAAATTGAAAAGGCAGTGGAGCTGCGGCTGGGAGTTGTAGTTGAATACTGCTACAGTTTGTCATTTAAATCCGGTTTATTCAACCTACAGTGCTGCCCGTTGTTTCTTAACTTTGAGCGACAAAGTGTGACAATATTATTAAATTGGATGCGGCGAGCCCGGCTACGTACAGGGTGGCGGCACTCAGAAGTAATGTGAACTCGATTCTTTTTTAATGGTTAAACTATTTCAATACCATTAAAAACCAGCAAGACAGCAATAACAAGAAAACTAGTCTTGCAAAAGATAATTACAAATAGAACACATGTAAAACGGGTTAATGTAAATGCGAGTAAACCATCTTGATGCGAAAATAAATATGATAATAATTTTAAAGCCTGTTCGGTGTTCTGCAATATTATACCTTTCAAATTGATCAACTATCTGATTTTCGAAAGTGCAAAGCCTTTTGTTCAATTTATTTGATCATTTCTGCACGTCAAATAGAAAAATTAAAAGTCGATCAGAGCATAAACCAAATTGAGGCTAGGCTGTTGATCATGCAAAAACTTTGCTGTCTACATGCTGCGAACTAAGGCGTGTCCGTTGATTCCGGTAATAGCAGCTCGACGGTTGTTCTAGTCACCACCATTTACGTTGCGCTTAATCTATACAATTCATTTGCTTAAAGCTGCATACCCCACCCTCTTTCCTTCCCTTCTGTCCAGTCTTGTTCTCTTTCATCGGCTGTTTTGAAACCATTACGCCAAACGTAGGAGAAGGGGAAGGTCAGCCAGTTACCAGTAGCTACCTTTGTTTAAGCACAACATTCGTTAAAGTGCAGTGACACAAAATTCAAAAGTCCGTTTTTTCGGATTGAATGAATGAGTACAATAAGATGTACTTGCAAAATTCAGAATTTTATTTTATTATATCTGAAGCGAAAAATAGCAAACCGCACGTCAAGTTGAAAGTCTAAATAAAATGCAAATAGGGATTAAAAAGTAACGTTGGAAACTATCAGGTTTTAAACTACACATATATACATATGTATATTCGGATACAAGTAAGTCTACCTGTTTTGATTGGCAGGTGTGACTATGGTTTGCGATGTTGGCTCGTACGTACTTCGGTACGTTTGAAAATACTTCATTAATTTAATTTTCATTAGAAAGGCAAACTACTTGCGTACCCGAATTCGAGTCATTTAACACAAAATTACTTTCAAAATGCTTCACAAAACCTATGAGCATAAAAAAGGTTGTATGTAAAGGAATTTCATGACAATCGAACTGATTTTGCGTATCATTGAGTTAACGGCTGCAATAAATTGGACTACGAGTAGCCAAAGTCGAAATGTATTGACGAGGGCAAGTCAATTAACGTTGACTAGCATGTGCGAAGCACCTTAAGTCATATCACTAAAAGTCACCAACAGACCAGTCATCGAAGTAATACAAATTAAACGACGATCAAATAATTCGAGGAGTTTAAAAATTTCAAGGCAAGCTAAGTCCGTGGATAGATATCGTCTTTCTGTATCAAAGTTTCTACCGCCCATTGTATCTTTACAATTTTCTGTCACCATAATTGACTATTAACATTTTTGATTTGTCACTCACTTCACAAGCAAAATTTACTGGTTGAATTTCGTATTAACCCTCACGAATATATAATTTAATTAAGCCTTTACCGTTCCAGTCCAAACCGATTTTTTCAATTAACGGGACCATTATTTTGTATTTTTGTGAAGTGCAACACTCCCATTTATTAATCGAGAGGTTTACACAATGGAAAAGTATTTCAAACATAACACAATTGAAGGCCCTAACAGATTCAGAGTGCATGTGTAAGTACAGGTAGGTGTTTACTCGTAGGCTTACCAGGCTATAAGCTCTTTATAGAAGAAGTAATGGGGAAGTTTTCAAGGCCACCAATTTAGCGGACATTTTACGGCAGGGCTTACTCGTAAATGAATCAATTTGCAGCTCAAGGTGCACGAATATTTGTCTATATGCGGGCCAACCAAAGACCACCTTTGGACGGATTTCTTTTTAATAAAAGCATTCAACTGTCAATGAAAAAGCCGAAATAGAAACGGAAACGGGATTATTACGCGTTGATTAATTTGCACCGCCTATTTATAAAGTGAGTGGCAAGCATTTTTGCGGTGCTGGACGAGTTTTTGCAAAAAGCAAATGGTAGGACATTTGTAAGCACTCATAAAGATTTCGGCTGTCGACCGTTGGCTCATTTTGTGTAATTAAGACATTAGCCCGCATTATAATAATTCGTTTGTGAAATTGTCTATTAAACCTAATAACTACCTGTCAAACGAAGCCAAGGGTGACTTAAGTGTCGGTGGACTTTTGCAATAAACACCAGTCCATTGTTCATACGCCACGTTGACACATAAGAAATGTACACGGAACAACCAATTCCTGACCTGAATAATTTTTCTCATTAAATTTGTTTCGCGAGATTTATAAATTTCTTTTTGGGAATGGCGAGAACTTAAAAATACAATTATGAAGGCCCTTAAGTGGCCTCGTGGTGGCTCAACTGTGAAAATTATACAACTTCCTAAACAAAGTATAAATGTCCAAAGGCAGAATACGCCTCGCCCTCCACTCGCAGAATAAATCGTGTGAAACACAATCCAGCAATAAATAAATTAATACAGAATTAAATGAATGCTCATGCCTTGCTCAAGCCATCATGTTGGGGCAGCCGTTCACCAGAGCCCCTTTTACTTGAGCTCGGACTGCTGCTTTGCAGCTTTGGTTTGGCTTTGGTTGGCTGCTTTGGCCCAGTTCTTGGTCGTTGGCGTGTTTCCAACTCAGTTTCACTTTCGATTCTTTGGCTCGAAATTGCCTATGCTAGCGTTAAGCTATGCACGGGGTATGGCAAATCGAATCCACCAAGGACATTTGGCCTGGGTGTGAGTAATTCTTAAGGTGATTAACTCCAGACATTTAGGGGGACTCCAGCTGGTCAAATCCACGAGTTGACCCAAATGCAAATGAAAACCGTACAGATACTTTAGGCATTCTTCAGTCTGAACTCCAGAATACGCTCCAAACGCGAACAAAAAATCGGCAGCTAAAACTAAAACGTAACTAAAACTGTAACATTATTTCACAATCGCCATTGTAAATAGTTGCCTAGCCAGCCCGACCCCCGTTGGCCAGAGAGGGAGGGCGCACGTTGCATCGGACCTGGTGGTGTGCTGGTTTTCGTTGGTGCTCAAGAAACCCACCCAAGTAACCCGCCTTGTGGTAGTATCTGGATCTGGTTTGCAAATGATCGAAACTGTGGGTTAAATTCTCAGCCAAGTGCTCAAATTCAAAAAGAAAACCGATCTGGGCTGCAGTTCCGAGGTAATTGGTGTAAAATAATTAGCCCAAGCAGCCGCAAGAAACTGTAGAAGCAGCCACATGCTCGAAGCCAGTCTTGTTTGCAATGGCACAAGCTTTAGCTTTACTCTTACTTTCAAAAGCTTAAGAGACACCACCGTGGCCGCGCGAGTACAACATCAGCTCCAACAGTCTGTTACTGTAAAGTAACAGACGGAGCCGAGCGAGGCTCAGACTAAACTTGGCCCGAAAGCCTGGCATCGAAACTTGGTACTTGGCTGAGCTTGCCGAGTGTCTCGAGACACTCACTCCGCACAGTCGCGCTGTATAGTTGCTCCGATTAGGACGTGTGGTTCGCTTAAGCGCACGGTAAGAAGAGACTCTCGAGGGTCACCCGGACTTGTCGACTGAACCGACTGAAGCGATTGGATTGGGCCACCGCCAATTTCGGGGCGTCGAATTGCCAATTGATTTGCTGATCGCGCCGAAATATAAAAGCTAAGCCCTCGAATTGAACATTGCACTCGGCCGAAAATTCGTACATAGAAAGCAGGCTCAACTGCATTTTGTAGTTCAGTCGACGAGCCCGAGCGTGTGTGTCGGTAGGCTCGCTTTGCGTTGAAAAGAAAGTTTTCGCTAAATATACAAGCCTCAACAAACAAAATAAAAAACGTGCAAGTTTTGTTTTATTTTGCTTCGCATTTTCTTCTCTGCGCTCCAGACTAGCTCGCACATAGTTTTCCAATTTGGTAGTGCCCGCGAATACCGTATGGGAAATCTGAATCACAGCAAGCGGTCGATCTTCGTTTCGATCGCCTCTTTGCATTACGCCAAGCCATCTTTTCCATGGCAACTGGCAAACAAACTGGCGGTCATTGCAGCGGCTCAAGTGAAAAACTAAAAACAAAAAACTGAAAAACTAAAAAACTAAAAACCGAACTGAAAAAGCGCTTGCCAAAAGCAATGGAGGAAAACTAAGTGTTGTAATCTGTAAACGTGTGTGTGAACTATGCATCGTCGCGTTGTCTAAAGCCAAACGAAAGCTCGAATAATAGGGGCAGCAACTGAATCTACTTACAACAATACAAACACGTCCAAACAAAGTGCAGTCACAGCCGCAAAGCCGCAGCCGCGGCAGAAACAAAACCCACAGTCAAGAAAATTGTAACACAAGGCTCGAAAAAAATCTAAATTGAAACATTGCGACACTGCCTTCTTAGTTATTTAGCAATTGTATGCAACAAAACAAAGCTTTTCTCAACGGCAACTGCCACTGCCGCTGCTGCTGCTCTGCTACTCTGCTCCCCCGCGATCCGCGCTCCCAGCTCTTTTCGACCCGAGCTTGCCTATTGGTATTTTAAATTCTGTGAACTAACCCCAAAATGCAACTGCACCAACCACATCAAGAAAATTTACAGTTACAGTTACGACGACGCGCAATACCTGCAACATGGAGTACTCAACAGGTCGACTAAGCATTCTGTGGCTGCTGGGATTGAGCCTACTGCTATTCAAAACAGGTGAGTAATGGCCCCTTGAATGAAGGACACTCTTCAGGAATCCGAAATGGATGCAGAGGGTTTGCGAGACAGAGCTGAGTCATCCTGCCCACTAGCCCTGGGGAAGATTCTAATAGTACTGGAGCAGATCTTAAGCCAGCCAAATCGTAGCGACTAAGCCCTGAATCATGTTTGCGGTTTACTGGCCAGTTTTCTGGAGTAGACAAAAGACTGGTTGCCAAGTCAATGAACTTTCCCAATTAAAATTCGGCTTATTTATGTTTCACTTTCCTTCGCCTGGTACTTACTTGAAGGATTGCAATCAATAATACGTATGAGGTGAAAAGAGGGGCACAACAGTCGATGTTACCTCATCTCATATCTCATTCGTATGAAAGTAAGAGTCGGAGAGAATACATTCGAAACTTGGTCTGCTCTTTTGTCTATTGTATCTTTGGTTGAATGGAATGTTTATATGTGCATGATTAACGCTTATTCTGCTTAACCTCAAATACATTCGGGACTTTGTTATGGAAATATTCTGTTCCGCAAAAGAAGGCAAACTTGTTTTGGCCTCTGTCCCAGTCGATTCCTCCGAGCTCAAATAAAGTCTGATGTCAAATTCAATCATTTTGGAAGAAGTCAAACCACCAGCTGCCAGGCACTTGCTCCGAACTCAAGCGCGAGCTACTCCGGCTACCAAGTTATACGAGTATCTTGCTCGCGACCAAAATTTATATTTATTTTGAACGACTAATCGCTTGTCGACGGCGCGCGGTGAAATGTAAATAGATATAAGAGTAAGAGCATTTACATAAGGGGATAGCTAATTAAGTATGTTGGTAAATATATGGTCTGATCACCTGCTCTATTTACCACCAAACAATAGCATAATCGAACATTTCGAGCATAACATACCGAACCGTGTCAAGCTATTGGTCAGCCCGGGTTGTCCACTCAACGAACTGCTGGGTAATGGTAATGGAATTATGTAAGTTATGCCAATCAGCCAGCAGCCAGCCAACCAGCTTATGGCACAGATATTAATTGCATACAACACACTGGCTCGAATGGCATGAATGGGTTGAATAAGTGTTTGGCTAAGTGAGTGAGTGTGTCGGTGTAACCGAGCAAATTGCGGTTATAATAACTGTTAATAATCTACAAAACAGTTCACTTAATTGTTCGTCCACATTTAAATATGCAAAATTTGGCAAAAGAAAAAGAGGCGATAATGGAAAATAAAAAGTTTTTAGATTACGTGTGAATGATGACAAAAAGCTGATAACATTATAAAGAACTCTTTGGGCTGTTGGTATTATTTCCTACAAAATTATATAAAGAGTGGGTATAAGGGGGAAATCTATATTTTTTAAAATATAATTTAATTTAAAATTCGTTGCACGTAGATATGTACATTGTGCTTATATATGTATGCTCGAAACTAAGCACATGAGCACCTACTGGACTGCGTATTGTTTCGACACTATTACATGTTCGATGGCACTTTCCACATTCGCCTTATTTTCTTTCAAATGTTCGAGAAAGCGTCACCCTAGTCTTGTCCACTTAATCCTTGACATATAACTTAATGTGTTTCTGATTAAATTAAATTAGTTGGGAGTCCCAATTTAGGACTTTAAAAGGAAAAAGCATTCTTATTAATGGTTTCTTTGACCAGACGTTATTTCAAAAATTAAATATTTATCCGGACGGTTTTGCCACAGAAAAACAATCATAATGGGTTAACGAATAAAGCTAATAATAAATTAATAAATCAAGTGGACTGATGGTATTCAAATACAAGAGAATGTGCGCCAACTGACCCAGCAGTAATTATTCGAGTAGTAATAGGGCAAGAAAGTGAAATAAACGAGCCAAGACAGCTGGTTGTCAATGATGACACAATAAAACAGAAATAACAAAGCATTTCAAAATAAATAAAAAGTCAACGAAAGCCATAAAAAACAAGCTAAAGACTGTTGATGGACTGGGGCAGGAACAGTGACAACACTTTCCATTTCGTTGAACTATGTCATTTCTTCGAGCTAAGGAAAGGTCTTACTCTCGTTTCTGGTCTTCGTTGGCTTGGCGAAAAGACATTGTTGAAAAACCTCATAAATGCCCTAGCGGAAATGTTTACATGCGTTATTGCTAAAAAAAGTTCAGCGAACATGTAAAAACATTAATGTGCGACTGGATTTGATGGGAAAGACGGACATTTGAAAGGCGAAAGTTGTTAGAACCTCACAAAAACTAAAAGTATTGCGTGTGATTTGAGAAGAGTAGATCCGCCGATAATACATCATTATCCAAGTGTCAATGCCAATCCGGCCATCAGCATGGTGGCCACGCCTCCGCCCCAGCTGTTTATTACCGCAGGCGGTGTCAATGCTTACCGTGCGAAAGTTTTGGCGCATGCGGAAGATCGTCATTAAATTACTTGGCTGGGTCTTCAACTGTAATCTGAACGCTTTATACGAGCATGTACGAGCACTGACATGGCGCAACTTCGCTTTGCATGCACAGCGGTGCACTTTCGCTTTCGAGCAGTACCCGGTGAGTCTGAGGCAAGCTTGAATAAATTTGCACACAGCCATGGTAATCCCTGGATTTCGAAAGGCTCCAGTTAATTTGCGTTGAATTGGAAGTTGGAATTGAAATTGTTGTCGGCACAGTGCGAGGAGTACCAATAGACCACCAAACGGCAAACACCCAACTTCCCCTATATTTACCGATTGCCCTTACGAGCTCGGTGTTAATGGTGCTACTCACCTTGAAATGCACATGTTACCGTATTACAGCTGCAAATTATATTCGCTGCGCAATGAGCAATCTATTAAAGCATTGCCTCAGCCCGACGACGTTCATAACCGATGTGAATAGAGCTCTTGACGTCTCTATGCGTCGTATCGTGGAATTAAATGGGGCCCGAAGCCGCTGCTCCACTTAACACTCTCACACCTGCCCTGTTACGGCCAGATAGCTCTCTTTTTCTTTCACCGCACAAAGCCAGTCTGCCAGTTGGATGTGTGTTTGGATTGCGTAAAATGTTTTAATATTTATGATTATTTTATGCGTGCTTCACATTTGCGGCAGGTTGCATTCAGCGGACCGACACCCAAGCTGCGTGTCTTTGTAATTGATTAGGCAGACTGCGGTTCATCGCCGTCCATTCTGTACGGTGGCAAGCTGTCTGCTCCACATAACGCCAATCTCAAACGTTCAGAGAGAATCTGGGGATACGTATGTGGTGTAAATGAATAATTGTCAATTTTATTCCTAATTGTTTTGTGCCACATTGGATTTTTATAACAATCAAGACAAGAAATCAATAACAATTACTCAAAAATATGCACTTTCTGAAAACGATAAAAGCGAATGCTTTGACATGAGTCTTGCCTTTCAGGCCTGTTTGAGTCTTGTTCTTGAAAGAGCAGTGGTGATTGTTTTGCTGGCTAACTCAAGGTTATGTTACCGAGCAATTTAGAAAGGCGCTCTTATAATCTTTTATCGTTTTGTATTTTGGGCGGAGCAAACTGCGATCCCTGCTTGCTGTGCTCATTTTCTTGTATCCAAGGAGTCAGCACTATAAATTACGGTATTCGCATAGGTATTAATAAACGAAGGATGGCTGAGCCAAGAATGAAAGTAAAAACAGTTTCCCCTCAATCGATGGCCAGACACAAGGTTCGCTTATGTCTGTTGCAGCTTCTTTATTGTCTCCTTTGTGGGTAGATAAATTCATAAACTGGATTTTGCAGATGCTCAATGCAACGACCTTGACGCGATTGCCGTTGGGGATGCCGTTTTCGTTAATGTGTTTTTGTTTTGATTCGTATACCGCTGCTTGGTGAGTTTAAGTCGGAATTAAGGCTAAAGGCTCCCAAGGCCAAGCTGGAGCAAGTCAGCTGCTCTCATGCTCTGCGGAACACTCGGATGCGCAACATTTTTCATTTATCAAATATTTTGCGGCACCACATGTGCTGTTCACCTTTCACTTTCACCAGCCACAGTCACAGCCGCAGCCTGGCTGCGATGCGTATTAGTGGGCCCGCTTAAATGAACGTTGACGGCCCCACAGTGACAAAATGTTGGCCGGTGTGAAAGTACGAGTGTGTGAGCTTATCGATTAGCGGTGCCCGTCGATTGCATAACCGCACTCATCTGCGTCGTTAGGAGCTTCATTAAGTGCTCGATGTCAAATGTAATGAGTTGCAGGACAGCTGAACCGATTACGCACAGCTCTTTGGGATTGGACTTCCATCGGGCTCTGCGCTGCTCTATTAATCATTGTACAAGATCTAGCGGCGAGGCGGCGACGGTCTGTCTATTGGCCGACCGAGTGTTGCAAGCTTGAGTGCATTTCGAATTCGACCATTCGGCCGTGTGCATATACATACGTAAGTGTATAATGCGTAAGCAAACAACTCACTCTCGGAGATGTTGTTTTGCCAAGTATTCATTTGTGGCTCACATTTTTAGTGTGGATAATTTTCTGTTACTGTTGCCTTTTCAACGAATTTCACTCGCCCGCAGCGGTCATTCGTGTTTCTGAATGTTGCCGGCTCAATGCACCTACCGCTTTCAGTGGGATCTCAAAGTCGCCGCGCCACAAATTCAGTTTTTCAATGCCACTTAGCAGTCGCAGGCGGAAAGCAACAGGTTCAATACTAAACGTAAGGTTTAATGACATCTTACTAGTTGGAGTTTGCTTCTTGATTTTTTGTAAAATTAAATCATAGCTGGAGTTTTGGCTTGTCAGGCTATTGACTGCAAAACTATCTTTTTAAACTGTTATGAAGTATTGTCCACTTAGGCTACCAGAAGATAAACTACCTTATGATGTCAATGAACCGTACCCAACCCACCTAAGCGAGTATCTCAAGCTGCGTACTCGAATTGCATGATTTTTGGGACGATTCGGCAAGCCTCATCACTAAGCTGTTATAAATAAGATGCCGGCTTAAAGTTTAAGAGTTTTGGCTTATTGATTTTCCTTATTTATAAACTTGTTTTTATATTTATCACAATTCTTGGTGACTCTTCTGACTCAATAAACGGCATTATAGACGATGTTTGTTTTTATTAACTGGTTTGAATAGAAGTCATCGATTACTTTTTAGAATTCGTTTACCGAGACATAGCCGGTGTATCTGAAATCTCTGAAAGCAGCTATTTTGCGAACAAGACAAATCCTATTTCTATTTTGGCAAGTCAAATTGGCTCTAGCTGGGCGCTGCTTCAGTTGTGGTAGCTCCAATTATATTACAGAAAAGTTGACATTTAAGCCGCGATTGGGTAATTTGCATGGTCACGCTGCCGTCACCCATGAGCAGCTGCACTCGCACTTGCGCAGGGTGTGGTTCAGCCAACCCCATTTAGCGTGGGAAAACGGTTGTGTTTCACCGACCGCCGATAGCAAATGAGTTCATTAATTCACAACTCGACGAACGGTTCAATGTCGATTGATATTTTAATAGATCTAGACCTGGAGCGGGTAGCTGTCATTATTCCACAAAACTTTAATTAGCGTTATACATAAAATGAGAAAATGTACCAACTGTGGGTATATTGCAATACCCACCAGCATCGTTTTTATAAACCTGAATGTATCTTAAATATATACACGTTTTTCCCAGTGTAGTTAAGAAAATATAAAGCGATCATCCTGAGGCATGTCAGTGCATAAAAAAGCTTTAATTCAACTTCCACCTAAAAATGCTATAAATTTATTGTGGCCCTTGTCGGAGGCGTCGCATAAATAGTGAGACGACATCGCGTAGGACTCACTAACAATGTACTTCACTCCCAGCTATTTTTTGTGCAATGCAGACAGGCGATGCGGATTGGAAACTTGGTGCTGCGTACAGCCCCGCCTTGTACTTTACGAGATGTCTTTGGTCTGATTACATGCCAGCAATATTTCTTCGGTCTACGAAGTGCCAGCGTTATGTCCTGGTATTCCACAGTGAGCTTCGCGCCGCATAATTCATAGATGTGACACCGATAAGCCATCTATACACTCTGCCTATACTTGATATCTTATGACACTGACATGCATAAGCTGATGTTGGCTATATTTCAAAGCAACCTGTATTTATTTTCAAGCAAAGCCCAATTTTCTGTGGGCCTATTCTTTGTTCGTTGTTGAAGCGAGAGATTTTATTTGACAGCCAGCAGGTTGTGCATGCTGAGTTTAGACAGAGTGTATGGGCCTTGAATTCTTCTGTCAGTGTCTGATTCTATAGTTATATCTTTGGGAATCGCTTGAATCTTTTACAAAGCGCTATTGGCAGAAACAACATTTTAAATACGCATAATTTATCTGATGTTTAAGTTTTCAGGCTGGCAGACCGATCCAATCAAGCAAACCGGCTAGTAATCCACAGGCAACTAGCAGCCAGCAAATAATATCCGCTTATGCAAAGACGTATTAAATACCCATTAGTCACCGTGTTATAAAAAGATTCGGCGAAATTAACTAACGCCGAAACATCGAAAATTCCCAATAAAGGCAGCTGAAGTACACAGCTAAAAGGAAGTAAACGTTCCGTTAAACGCTTAAAGAAGCTAGCTTTTATGTGCGTGATCTTCGGAGCACTCGACGTGTCGATCACGAGAAGAGCAAATAAGCTTAAGCCGCGGACTCAAGTTCACAGCTCCAAACATAGCCCACTTCTGTCAGTAGACAACAGTGTCGTCCTTGACTTTGGCTTTTCACGTGATAGTTTTAGTCTGTGTATCTGCAATCAATTTTCTTTGTGAGCATTACCTACGTTCGGCTTCGTCTAGCGCAAATATTGTATGATAGATTGCATAGCTAGCAATCATTTTTTATGATCTCTGGCTCATCTTAAAATATTTTTGAATGCTACGAATGTATCTGTGTCTGTCTTATAATTATTTTTGTTGTTTTCTCCAACGTTTTTTTGTTTTTTTCCTTTTGATGAGTTGTGGTTTGACTTTGCCTTCTGGTTAATAATCGTTGCCTTCGCAGTGTTTGTGTTGCCAATTAGACATCTTGATTAAAAGCTGTTAATAAAGCTTTGTCGTATCAAGCGCGAACGCACGCAGACTCAACTGCCTTAGCACACGCAGCCTCACCAATTTATTAGGTTAATGTCTTCAGTGTAGAGATGTTCCTTTATAGAGATAAATATATTGGGGCACTTTAGGCTGTCCTGTCTCTTGTCGGATTCCTAGGCTACCATTTACCATTGCCAAGTATGCCCTCCTGGAAATCCTACAAAAAACAACTACAACCTTTTAATTGCCACGCCTAAAAGCATTTTCGGATTTTATACTTCCGACCGTAAAGTAAATACCCTCGTAGTTAAGCGTATAGCACCTCCCAACCTTCAATTGGGCTATGAAAAAGAGCCCGACGGCTTTTTGAACCCCTTCAGTGTCATGGCCAACGAAAACTTGCTATCTTGTAATAGCTAACCAGTCACAAGCCAGGCCGCCGCTAGACGTAAGATGCCACTTTGGCGCTCCGTCTGATTTCGCTTTTCAATATTCGTTCGTTTCCCGACGTTTTCCTGGCCGTGCCTCATTGTTGTTGGTACATGTAAGTGCTGTGATGCTGGTCTTACTGGTTACTTTTACCTGCCAAACGTGTGCCAACGGTTCAAGTTCAACGACAGGGTGGACAAGGTGCGGTTGAGCTCCACGCTATCACCGGGTTGACATTTTCCTGGGTGAGTTGGGAAATGTTTTCGGCAGCATATTCCTTTTTGGGATTCCCCCGCTCAGTGCCGCTCTTCGTGTATTCATGCCTGCCTAAAAACAAGTCAAGTGGTGGTGACTGAGCATCACTTTGGTATTTGATTTCATGTAAATGATCTGCCGTCCTCTTTCATTTTCATGTTTGCTCTTTGGCAGCGATGAGCAAAAGGTGAAGGTCACCTCTGGCCGTTAGCAAAAGCATTTTGTGCTGACTTGCAACTATTTCTGTCTGTCGTCGGAATCGAAGCTCGGCGCTTAAGTCATCGCGGCTCCGTTTTGCATCAGTTAACCATACTTGGCAAGTTGGGGTGATACTTTTGGTCTTATTAGCTTTTTGCTTCTCTGAGCTGGACGGTTTAATATATTTAATTGTAGCAAGGCAAGGCAGTTCACACCCAGCAGCACTAGCTGCTGCACAAGCCCTGCCAAGCCAAGTGCTCTCCGCATTACCATATTCAGCAATTTAAATAGAAGGCCCAACCTTGGCATCGTTTCGGCGCACAAAGAGAACCAAGTCTCATGCCCGGCGAAAAAATAAACAGAAACGAGAACAATCCACAATGAATACATGTTCAGAAATCAGAACTTTACAATCACGACCTGTGTGAGGCTGTTGTTACCACTTACAAACTCAAACACATGTTATTAATTTGACGCGCAGGGGTGCGTGCAGCAAAGGTGAGCTAGCAAAGACAAATGTAATGCTGTTGAAAAAGCTGATGGCATTAAGACAAAAGACAAGTTTGTTGCTTCAGTCTTTTGTTTTGTCTGCAAATGCTCAAGGGAAAACTTCTAGTCAACTGCAGCTGGCTACGGTCTGTAAGTGAATTGTGGGGACCTGGTTTTAATTGGTTCACATTATTTATAACCAAGCAGCCAGATCTAATGAGTTCCGCAACGTAGACACTCCCTCGAGCTACTTGGCTTGGGAACACAAAAGCTGATCTGTGACTGAGTGCACGGCCATACTACCAATCAACCATCGCTATGTCTGCGCCAAACTGAACTGTTACACTTAATTCAACAAATTAGTTTGCCAAAATGGAATCGAAATGCGCACGAAGCGGCGGGTTTTAGTGTTGCAAAATTGCCAAGCAAGAGACGGAGTCAACTGGCAGCTCTATGGAGTCTGTGGGCGTTAACTCGGCTTCAAAGTTCTTTTGGGGCACGGGAATGGCGACTGGAAATGAAATAATTATTAAACCACTTTTTACAATTGCCATTTTATCAACCTTTCAGTTTCGTTTAGCGACTGGGCTTGGCATTCATGCGAACCGTTAAATTTTTGGGGCTTACAGTTTAGTGAGTCACTGCTGCATGCTTCAACGTCTTATAACTGCCCATAGAAATAATACTTCAGGAATTCGATCGCTTATTCTAGATTTACAAGTCCTTGGCGCCTTAGTAAATGGAAACAATTGATCTTTAACTTTATATCTAATCGACGGGACTTTCAAACCCAATGTATGTCTTAGAATTTAACTGCTCATGGTACTATTATATTTTAAAAGAAATAAATCAATAAATTAATAGCACGTCGTTGGTTATACAATGATACAGCTTAAAATAACACAAGTTAACAGTGTTATAGTTTCAGTCATAAAATTCGAGGACAGACTGATACACAAATACAACTAGGTATAAGGCCAAACTAAGAATCTGGACCCGATTGGATACAGCTCCATTTGCTTTTATTAGCCAGGTATAATTGTTTTCGCCATTGTTATTTTTTCTGTTATAATTGTTTGGCTTGTCTAATAAGGCGCATTGTTGCTGTCTTGTTCGGCTTAGCTTAGATTTGCCGCCGACGCGGGCTGACTTAGAAACCATAATGGTTAGAGCTTCTTAGTTGCATATCGACAGCGGTGGCGTTCTCTTGCGCAACTGGCAGAGCCGAAGCCGCCGCCTTTTATAGACCGCAGCTGTTGGCAGCCACGCCAAGGCGTTGGGTGACCCTGAATTGGTTTCTGATTCGACTTTTGAGCGGAGCTATGAAAGCCGCTGCTACAAAGTGAACTCAATCATCGACCACTGGCATTCAAGCAAAACAAAATGTCGTTTGTACTTATGGTTCTGGATTCAAATAATTTTAACTTTGAGGTATCGAATGCACAGAATCTGAATGCTTCGCCTTAATTATGTCGCGGCCAAATTAGGACAGGGATCATTAAGATACTGTATCACAAAACACGCAAGTCAGGCGAATTACAGTTCGGTTGTTAAAGCATTAACTTAAAACTATTTTGCATATTGCTTTGCTCTGAGCCCGAACCGTTCCTAGCTTTTGGGGCACACCCAAAATGTGCCATGGACCAGACCAAGCAGACAGTCCAGTCGTGGAGCCGACACGCCGCTCACTTTTGGATTCTAATGCCAAGTCGCCAGCTTTGCCTTTTTATATATGGCATAAGCAATTGATGCCGTTACCAGGCGCCCACAACAGTTACATTTACGACTAGGAGATAAAGTGGGTTGGCTCTAACTTTGGCTGCTCCATACTTTTTCCAACAAATTTCAACAAGGAGTATTCAAAATGGTGTATGCAAATGTCATAGAAAATAGATCAACATTTTTACAATAAAGTACTTCTTTACTACAGCCAGATACAAACAACAAGACATGGCCTATATCTTTACTTAACTTTAGGTAGGAAACAATTCCTTTTACATACTTTAGTAACGGGTAAAGAAATGGGTCGAAAATTTTAAAAATGCAGAAGGAACTGTTTATTATCCGTTCCTATTGTCAAGTCCTAGACTTAATTTTGACTAAAATTTGTAGAGATTTTATCGATCTAAAACCAAAAATTTAATCTGTCAGGTACTTTATAGGTAATTTGGCTGCCCACACGTGGATTAAATGTAATTGGTGCTTTATAAAACGATTGTAACTATTACTTTTCGGCTGCAAAGCGACTTGGCTCCACTGATCGAGTATGGGCTGGGCTGTACTGAGCTGAGCTGGGCGGATTCGTTTGTTTTTCAAACCCGAGCCGGAGGCCTTCGAGTTGTGGCCTTTGTTTTACTTTTGGCATTTTTAAATTCAGTAATGTTTATAGCTTAGTTTAAGAAAAATTAAAAGCTTAACTTACCCCTTTCATTGTTATTTTTGTTTTTTAATTTTTCTTACTTTCATTCTGCACTTCTTCTCACTTTTATTAAGTTATCCAGGTGTTTTAAACATGAATGAAAAACGACATATAAGGTTTTTCTGCAAATAATATTAAAATAGTAAGAGTTAAATACAATAATAATATTTATCAGAAATATCAATTTTTTAAAAAGCACGACATGTTTTAAAGCTTTTAACTCCAAAACATATTGTTGTCCCCGTAAAGTGAAGGCGACAATTGACTTCCCATGGGAAAAACAGCTGTAAAACAGTGCGAGCTAGCTGTTTTGTCTAGACTCCCATGCAGCGCCTGCCCTGTACGCCCTAGACTGGCCCCGAGTTCACAGCTCCACCAACATTCGCTGCCGTGCGAAAATTTGAAATTCAAATGCGTCTCTACCCGATTACACATACCCTGGAACTGCTGCTCGGGAATGTTAATTACAAGCTGCGTTTTAATATCGTGCAGTAGGTGTAATGCAAACGGCAACGGCGGCGGTTAAAACTGCTCTGGCCCGTTATGATACTTGGCTCTTAGCTTACATCATAGGCATCGAATCGCAACGCAGCCATCGATTTATGCCTGGCTCTTGACTGCATTTATTGTAATACCAAAAGGCCTTAAACGTGCTGCGAGCTTTTTGCCAGAGCCACAGGCTCAACGCTGAATGCACCGGCATAGCCAAAGACTTTACCCACGCATACGCAGCAGCGCCTCAGCTTAGTCCCGTCTTGGAGCAGTCAGTTAAGTGTAGCAGCAGTCACGACCAAATTTCCCAGTGGGTCGCAGACACATGTGGCTTTCCAATAGCCCAATTTCCACCATTCATCTTGGGGTGAAAACGGACTGGCAAATCTTTAGCTGTGGGATTCGAAGTGCCTTAGCAGATGTGCGCAAAATTGTATTATTTATTGTAATTGTGATAGCGACAATTGAACGCAATTTCTTTCCAATGCGGAAGATTCAATTTCCAGTACCCAACTGTCAGTCGGACCGATTATTTTCTTTACTTACGTTACCGGTCGAGTACACTTGCCTGACTGCAGACTGGTATATGTTGATTGAGATGAGTTCACGCGAAGCAAATCAAGGTGTCAGTAGTGGGTGAGGTACGAGTGCATATGAAAGTATGACCAGCTGAATTAAAAAAGAAGTCTAGTGCCAGCAAGATCACTTTTATTCAGTAAACACGTACGCCCAATTAATCTTTCGCAGCTACTTGAAAATTATGACATTCTTTCCTCCTAAATCCCTATCAGGAGATATTATTCAAGACGCGTTCGGTCCGACCACTCCCAAGGCTCGGCAACCGAGGAGCGATTGGGTGCCAAAACCACCACGTCAATGGCAGCATGACAAGCCATAAAACTGCAGCGCACAAAGACAGCGCGTGTAATGGGGTGCCAAACCGCAAGAGCGATTACCAATGCGAAATTCGAAATGCAGCGACGTCGTCCTCTCATTTGGATTGCAGAAAGCCAAAAATGCATATTAGCTAATTATTTCAGCTATTCCAAGCGCTTGTGAAAAGCGGAAGCGCCGTATGGACAAACAATGAGCGGAACTTGATGCCCCAGCTGGAAAGTTGAACCAACTCAGCTTGCCGTGCGTTTAAGTAGCTCGGCAGCAGGCGGATGATAAGACTTTGGCAAGGGGTTAAACAACGTTGGTTGGTTTTGATACCAATCAACAAAAACCGTTGGTGTCACAGCATCTGTAGAATTGTTTAATGAGTTTCGGGCTATTATTTGCTGGTTATAAATCGTCTACTTATTCTGGAAAGTTTCCTTTTACACTGAGATTTGTTTTTAGGGAAAATTGGGTTGGAAGAGATTTAATCAAATTGCGCTTAGTTTACAAAACAAAACTGCCAGCGATGGCCTTCGAATCGCAGTCTATATATGTGAGTGCTGTTACTGTTGAAAGTACTTAGATTTTGTCTGGTGCTCGCAAAAACAAGTACGGGAATGTAAAAAGTGTATGACTGCCTGGCAACTATGATTTCCGGCACTATCAAGTTGTTTCGTTGTGGACGACCACCGTCTCGTGCTTGAATAGGTGGTCTGGCCCGGTCTGGTCATTGTTGCAGTCCACTGTTGCTCTGGTGCTTATCAAATTCATTTAAATGAAAAGAGAAAGGAAAATGGTTATTGCCACTACGCTCTTATGAACGCCTGTCTATGTCAGTCACAGATTTGTCGCTGTTTGTCCATCACAACTGCCTTCTACAATTTACCATTACAGTAAACAATCGCGTAGTTATTTAAAATCATTCAAATGGACAAATCAATTTTTGAACAAGATGAGCCTTGACTATCGACTTTAATAAAAACACGTGTGTGTATACTTCTTACTAATAAAATAGTATTTTAATACACCATACTATTTATACTAATACTATGGGAACTATTTTAAAAATTTGGGTAACACGATCCACTTGCTAGCAGAAACATCTGAAATACAGCAGTACCTTGACCTGTGGAGACGAAGACTATGGTGGGGCGTTTTCCTTTCAATTTAAATTGAACGGTTAACATCTAACGACGAGGCGAACCGCAATCCGCTGAAGCATACATTTTTTACTGTATGTAAATATTGGCTTTTGGCCATCCACACGCTGTAAGTGCTTCCTTCGTGCTGACTACTTTTCTGTTGGATGTTTCGCCAAAATTTATGGTTTGTTGCCTTTGCAATTTGTTACAGCCATCGCCCACTTCTTCGTTTTTCTCTTGTTTCCTTTGTTAGAGGCGCGGGATAGACCGTGACCTTCACAAGCACGAGGTGGGAGGCGGGACTGGCTCCTAGAGCTGGACAAGATGCGTCGCGGTCAAGGCAAACTCGAAATCTGAATTTTTTGATAGTTTTACGGAGCTCGATTTCGCGTACATCGATTTCTCAAACCTATAGCAATGCCGCCCAGCGGGAAGAAATATAACTCGGAGCGTTAACTGTGTTTGTGAAGAAAACAGAGTGCCGTCATGTACTACACAACACAATCGCAGCTGATCGCCCTCGAAGCGTTTTACAACATCAAAATCAGTTTCGTATTTGTGGAGCAAATCACGCTTTGCAGTTGCGGTCTCGTCAACCGAGTTTCCATTCCCATTCCCAGTACGAGGTAGCACCCAAGACACGCTCTACCTAGACTGCAGATTGTCACCGCCAGTGCATTTGGCCAATTCCCCGTCTCCGGTTTCGACTTTGGTTAGCTAGCTAGTATAGAGCACACCCGATTGTTGCTGCCTTATTGCCAATGCAACACACAAACCGCGGACATTGCCCAGCACATAAATCGAGTGGCTGCAGTTGCAGCAAGCGAAAGTGATCGATTTTGAAGTAGGCGTGGCTCGGAGCGAGCCTTGCGCCACAATGTGGCGTTGTCGCTGTCGTTACAGTCGCGTGGACTAGTTGTTGCCACTAGCAATAAGATCGTAGATACTAACACACACAGCGGAGTTGGCTTGCCTCGGCAGTGAGTGCCGCGTTGTGTGTCTAATGGTTATGCAACATTCTCGGTTTGACCCACTTTCGCGCCGATTTCTTGAGCTTTTTTGTCGCCAATGCTGGCCAGCATTCACTTTCGGGCAACTGAAATGCAAATGTGACTATGGCTAGGAATGCGGTCGAGTTGGAAATCCCTAGAACAGCCCACAATTGACTCTATTGACAGGGGGCTTGAGGGGCTATTGCAAGCATTGGAACTGCGGGTTCCCTCTGGACTTTAGAGCAGACCATATTGAAACGAACAGCACCAGACGTCGGGAACGACAACCATATTTTGAAAATTATTTGAAAGTTTGCTGCCAATTAACATTTTGAAAAGTTGCCCAGTTGATAAAATCGTGTGCCACAAGTGTCATATTGCCAGTCATAACGAGTGCACAGACTGGCCGGCCTGTTGCGCTCACTTTAAGCTCTGCTGCGTGCCCCGAAAGTCAAGTTGTTGGCGTGTATCCCCGTTGACATGGTACAGGTGGCCGTTCCATTTGAATAAGCTAATCGAACAGAGCAGTTCAACAGCAATCATATCATCGTATATGCTTCTACTTAGACTTTAGCTAAGCACCCGACAGGCATCTTTATTCTTTGATTTAACCTTAAGGATTGTATATCCCAATTAAGTGTAAATGAATGTAGCTGGATGACCGAATAACCAAGTAGTGGCTAGCAGATCAAGGAGTTCAAGCTAAGCACACAGTGCCGGCCTCCACCACATGAACGTAATCATTAAATCGAACTGGCCAAGGCAGTTAACACAGAAACCCCTTACTACCGAACCACTCCGTAGACTTCGCAGCTAAGAAAGTCAGCTGGGCTTGAAGTATGTAGCTCCGCCGACAAAGCCTCCTGCTTGGCCAGCAAATTGGAGCATTCTCCCCCAAAAAATTGTTGGGAGGAAAAACGAGCCACTGTAGAGTTGAAATCGAAAGTACATTGTCGATTGTGCGAGTATGTGTGGCAGCATAGAGCCAGTCGATAGGCTAGTTGCATAATAGCCGAAAAGCGCTTCAGGCCGGAGCTCCACTTAGTATTTGAATGTGGCCCACAGCTACGAAAAGGAAAGCAACCGGGCAAGAGGCATGGGGCAAAAGTAAGTGCTGCATATTTCCTGTTTTGTGGTACTCTCGAAAATAGGTATACTGCTGCCGACTGCTGCTCATGGCGATTATTTCATTTTTATTTCATGCTATCTCTGACTACCCAAGTCCCCTAAATCTGTCATGCTGCTGAACGCTGAAATAGAAATTGGTTAATTCGGATTGTAAGGAAAGATGCGGTCTGCTCTATGAGCGATGGTTTCACCCTGAAGCATTAAAATATTAGGCCATTTAAAACTTGAGCTTCCTTGTCTTTTTGCGTTGGTTTGTGTGTGTGATATATTACCAGCAGAACCATCAAAAATATTTATAGATTTTTCACCGATAATGCCAATAGTTTATTTGGTTTTAAGGTCTGTAAGTTCTGCGGCACAAGAGTAAAAGAGCTTAATAGGGCCTTGATCGTTCGCAACATAACGCCTGATTATAATTATTTATTGTATTTATTTTTTTCCAAAATGAACGAAGCAAGGTGCCCAGGGGTAAAACCAACTCGGTAAATCGATTCATGTGTACATTTTTGTGTTATCCATGGATCCCCACAGTCTGCTGGCAGGAAGTGCAGCAGAGACTTTTCCATTAGAAAGAAAAAGCTGTACTGAAATCGATAGTGATTCCTCTACTGCTGTGTGCAGATGGCTTCCTGTGCGTATGCATGCAAGGCGAATGTTTGCATTTGTGGTCAGCTGGGCTAAGTTTCGTAATGGGAGAAATGTCGGAATGCAACAAACAATTGGGTCGGTCGCCTTTGCCATCGTTGCTTAGTGCTACGCCCCTTCCATTGATTTGTGCAGTCGATTGAAAATGAAAACAAATGAAAGCCCACTAGTCCGCCAGGCAGTCAATGATTTATATTTCCGTCTTGCGGGTGTGCTGAGCGTGCGTTTAATTGCGGACCGCACCCAGCGAAACGAAAGACTTAGGCAACAAACTTGTCGGGTGCTCTCTGTTGGCCAGCTACTTTTAATTAAAAGTTCAAACGCGAAACACGCGAAAAAGAAATTGAGCTATCAATTGAGGCAGTCAGGCAGCGACTTTATTATTGTGCATAAAAGAAGACAGTTTTCGAATTAGACAACTTTCATGCTGGTTTAAAATAATTAAATAAGCCAGCACCACGCCAGTGCAAGTGAAAAAGAAAGGTACTCTCTCGGGGTTTTCCAAATCTATTAGAAGGAGACTTTCATGTAAAGTTACGTAACCTTACTAAACCGATTAATTTAAAGACCCCATTATGCTTGTCCCAACAACCCCTTTTTACCCCCTAAAATGTGGTCAAATAGCTCATTACGGTCGACATAAATCAGATCTCGAGGCTGCATCCGACGCTGCCAAACGAGGTGGCAATTAGTGCAATGGTTCGCGCCATTTGTCTAAATTTGGCCATGCTATTGGCGGTTGCCAATTTTATGGCTTCAAATAAGTCAGAGGCAGTGTTGAAATGCCGCCTGGCCAAAGCCAAGTTACGGCTTAACTGCTTTTGGGCCAAGCAGCAGTGACACACCGCAGACGCACCCTGGGTATCATCACCCATCGTTAAAACTAGGGGCAACCGCTCAGTGAGACATTAAACAAATGGTGCTTTACATAAATTAACGCCTTGCGCGCGGAAACGCTTAATCAATGCAAACAACCGTGTGACACATGGTTTTTTCTGGGCTTGATCTCGTTTACTAAGGCCTAATATCAACTCACGCGGCTTTACCTATAAATATTCAAAGCTAGAGATACGACATTTTTATTGATTTTAAATTTCCAGCATCTATTAATCCGCAGCAGTCAAATAAATAGATAATAAAATGCCTCACGCTGATCTTCAGCGATTTGTCCAAGCCAGATGCTTATTTATTTACAATGCTTACCGCAGCCGGCAGTTTGGCAAAGTGCCGTGAGTGCCATGTTTTATTGCCGCTTCCGACTGACATGAAAGTCAAGTTGCTCATCAAACAGCGTTTTATGGCTGAGAAGTTGTTGGTCGAGTGCACTTTGAGCACACCACACGAAAAGGCCAAGCTGCACGGAGGATCGGAATTATCGCTTGCGGTACCGTTAGGGGCAAAGTGTCATCGGCCAAGACGAGCGGAGATTCTGCTTTACCTCGGGGCATGGATACCAAGCCACAAGTGTATTCTTTGCCTTCAAACAAAGTCGAATTATTTGCACGATCGTAGACCAACAAGTCGAGTGGTGAAAAACAAACCAAAGCTAACGACAAGCGCCAAACAAAACCAATCAGGCTTATGGTCGAATTACTGCGCGTTGCATAACAACAGAGCAGTAAAGCCAAGTCAAGCCTCGGTCTAAGCGTCGATTTTAACTTCAGCTTTAGCTCCGGCACCAGCCTTAGCGTTAGCTGCGCTTGTAACGTCAGAGCGTACATAGCCGTATTGTTTAGTGGGGCAGAAAGCCCGATTGCATAGCACTGTCAGCGGCAGCGGGAGCTACACAAACGCAATAACAAGCAACGACCAGGCCAACACAACAGCAAACAATCAGCGACGGGCTGCCAAGTGTGGGCTGCCTAATACAAATGTCATCCATGCCGATGGCAGGTCTAGGCTCTTGCATGGTCAATTGCCATTGGCACGTGATTGGCTTTCATTGTGCGCCTCCGCCGTATATCAGTCACTCAGACTCGGTCAATGCAGCACACTGTCGCGAATATTCGCAATGGGGCTCTACCGACGGAGGCTCCGAATCTCGGAGTTTTTGCGCGTTAATTGCACAATTTTTGGAGCGTGCCATCTCCGTTCCATGTGATCTAGATACCCTATGGAGCCTTGACACTATTGGAGGGATCTTAATATTCTGCATGTAACGAGCCATTCCATCTGGGATAGCTCCACGGCAGTGAATTGGCGATGGATTTAAAAATCCAGCTCCTTTCTCCGTTATTTCGCCAGCTTGAGTCTCGGTGGGAGATAATTGAACATGCCCTACGAATTAGCAAATCATCTACGGCCAATTTTAATAATTCCTAAGCCCAAACGACCGTTTCTTTTAAGTTGTTTATACTCACTGGATTATTGTTAAAGTGAATGTATAGCGTTGTGGAATAGCGGGTTTATCAACTTTGAGTTGTTCGTTACCCTTATTGTCTCTCTCGAGCCTAAAGGTGCGGCATAACGGTCTTGGCTTAATATTATTTAAAATAAATGTTTGTAAAAAGTGTACTGTCGTTTAAAATAAAAAAATTTAAAAAAAAGAGAATTTATCAACAAACTCATAGAGGTATGCCACTTTCAAATCGGGATACTCAAGTTATGGACGCCTAGAAGTCCAGTTTTCGTGCTCCCATTCTGCAAGACTGTTTTGTTCATTGTGATTTTTAGGAGCAAACAAATAAATATTTTAGGCTAGTCTGTCTTACGGCTAAGGCTGTATAATTTATTGGGTAACGCCAAAAAAAACCAATACATAGCTCTTGACAAAATTAAAGTAATCGGTCGAACTGTTGCCTTGGGACAACCTTACTTGGTTATTTTTGTGCAGCATTTAAGATGCAATAATTTTGATTGTGAAGAATTGAATTCAAATTAAGCCAATTGTTCGACGTAATCAGTTGAATTTTTATTTGGCCTTTGTTCACTGTAAATGGGAGTTCGTTTAGCTGCTAACTTCCCCGACGACGGAGCCAAATTCATCCTGTGTTGAGCAGCGCGCTTTGAGGTAAGCTCTTATTTGGGTGCAGTTACCTTTCTGAAACATAAACCGAGCTTATAACGGCACGTTTTTATAATTAAAACTTTTTTGCCAACAAATTGTCACCATTTGATGGCTGATTCAGCGTATATCGCTTTGCGAGCAACCAAAGGTTTGGGTCTTAAGGCTTTTGGCTTCAGATGCTGGCGATGCAGATTGCAATAACGACCTTACGTTTCGAGTATTATACAATCAAATGTACCCTTCTTTTTCAGGCTCATGGGCTTGCGTTTCTCAATTAAAATTCCGGTGTCGAACGAAATAATTTTGGGGGAATAAACTCTAAATGATTCGCTCAGTATTAAAACTTTACCTTAGTGATACAAACTAACTTATTCCCTCGTTGAGATAACATTTTTGTTTAAGCATACGCATACCAATTTATGCAGGAGTTTCTCACAAAAATATAAGCGATTGAGTTATTATCGAGGGACTAATTGTTTAGTTCGACGAATAAACGCAGCTTAATTAACACTCCTATCTTAATCTTCAATAAAAAACTTCTGTAATCTTATATATTTAAAATTATTGAAGTATTTTTTTCCTATCCGACCAGTTCTTTGTTTGTAACTTGAGATTCTATGTATTCTTAACATGGATTCAGCTTAGTTTTTGTAGCAAGTGGCATTTAGCTGAGTTCGAAAAGGTCAAGCTGCATCGAAACAATGTTCAAGGAAACCACTAAAATAAAACCATACTCATGTCAAACTAAATGTATTAGCAGAGCTAATATACATATACTGCCTAAGATATCTCAACAACAAAAACGTTGGGGCTCACTAAAACATTAAACTTCAATTGCACACCAAGTTCAACCTACCAGTCTAATGCCACAGTCAATAAAAAAGTAATTCTATTTCTTTACAGGATCCACAGAGGCACAGAGCAAACGAGCCTCTCGCGTCACCAGCTCCCGTAGCTTTGGCACCAACGTCAAGCCCACAAGCTCCAATGGCCTTAGCTTCGACTGCCCCGAGGAGTTCGGCTACTACCCGCACCCCTCGGACTGCACCCAATACTACGTGTGCGTCTTCGGAGGAGCGCTGCTCGAAAGCTGCACTGGCGGCCTGATGTACTCTCACGAGCTGCAGACCTGCGATTGGCCACGGAACGTTGGCTGCGAGTTGGTGGACACATCCTCGGAGCGCGCCCCCGCACGTAGCCAGGGCCAGAGCCAAACGCAGCATGTTCCCAGCCGAGTCCGCTTTGGGGCCGCTTTCAGCAGCCCAGGCGGCACCCAGAAGGCGCCCACTGTGGCACCACAGTACCACCGCTCTCCGCCACAGGTCATTCAGGCGCAGGTGCAACACATACCTCCTCCACCGCCGGAGCTGCGAGTGCCACCCAACCCGGTTATCACGTCGCGGGGTCAACCAAAACCACTGATCGAGTCCCAGGAGGACATTGCGAAGGCGAGTTTGAACATGCATTTCAGTCCCAAGTAGATTATTTGTTCGTCCCAGTTTCTTTACCATTGCGGATGGTACTCTAACTTTTGTCAGAAAACACTAGACTTATTTGACCGATTTACATTATTGGAAAAATTAGACTATAATTTATGAAAACTTTCCTTAATTACGTCATGATTCGAATAAATCAAAATATATAAATCCTACTTCCTTTAGCTTTATGCCGATGCCCAGGAGACTTTGCCGCCTGTGGAAGAAGAGGAGTCCGATCGCCAGCAGAGAGTGTATCGTGGGCAACCCAGTACCGTCAGTCAAGTGCAGCGCGATCGCGATGGTATTATTCACCAGGCTAGTATCAATGCCATTCCCCAAAGTGGCAAAATCGGATCGTATGCTTTTGGAACCGCCTACAGGTAAGCTGTCATCCCTGCTGCAAGTAGATCAGTTCTCATCTATCGTCGCTTTTTAATTGATGCCACTACTTTACTGATGCTAAATCAAGTCAAAATTCTATGCAACTCATCGTTTTACATGCTATTTTCTCTCATACAACGCATACTGCACTATCTCTTTATCTTGCTCCAACCGACACCGACTTATCCACACTTCGACCGCAAACCCCGGACAACCGTACCGCTTTTGGAAAAAAACTGTACACGAACAGCGAAAGATTGGACGGCGACCAGACGCTCGAATACGAACTGTCACACAACCGACTCGATGGAGGTAAGCGGCGCAAACGCCGAGATCTTAGCGCGCAGGTCGCAGAAATTGCGCACACTGAGCCTGCAGAATCGGAAAATTCCAAAGACTCAAATAGTGCGAGGGAAGTGGTGGAGCCCGAAAGCTCCAGCGCACTTCCAGTTAGTAGTGATATCTCAAATAGCTCGAACAATTCAAAAGAACAACTCGAAGAGGTGGCCCCGGCATTCGTTAAGCCACGTAAATACTCCTCAAAGATCAGTCAGCCAAAAGGCGAGACCCCCATGGAGTTTGACTACGAGCAGATTGCTAATGAAGATGGCGAATCTTTAGACGGAGATGGAGGCGATGATGATGTGGCCACGGGCGAGTCGAAGAGACGGCCCCGCCAACTGCGACCCATCGCACATGCGTCATCAAAGTGGCCGGGACAAAATTACCGTGCCATCGACGCACCCGTTCCCCCACAGTACTCTCAGCAAACGGGCTATAGCTTTGGCAGCTACAATCCGTACCTCACTCCGCCCAATCCTGCCAATACCCAACAGTCATATGGCAACCACAACTACAATCAGTTAACTCCCGGCTACCAGGCCTACGTGCACCAGCAACAGCAAGTGGCTCCCGCTGGACCGCTCCCCCAGCAAAAGCCCAAAGTGGTCTACACTGGCTACAATCTGTCGTTGCCTCCGCCGCCCCTGGAGGACGACTTTCGGCCGATTGCCGGCAGCTACTACGGAGCAGCTGGCCCAGGGCCCAGCAGCCCGCGGCCTCACAACATCCAGCAGCAGCACTCGAATGCGGGCGACCTTCTTCCCTACCTTATACAACAACTGAAGGAGTTAAAGGAGCGGCGGAAGAATCTGCAGGCGGAAAACTTTGCCTACTTCCACCTGGACAACCAGCCCGTTAGCCCGGCCACCGTTTCAGGGGCCACAGTTGTGCCTACAGCCAGCACCACCCGCTACTCGCCAGTTGACCCTTCGAAACCCGCACAACAGGTCACTCCAAATGGTCAGTACAGCACCATGGGCGGATTCTACAACAACCAGAAACCGGACCAGGCCTCCTACACTGCCGCCAACTATCCCGGCAAGTTGGTCTCCCAGTACAGCATTGGTTCTGCCGATGGGCAGCGCAGCACGACGGAGAGCAACTACTTTCAGTACAACATTGTAGCCAACCAGAAGATGAAGGGCGTCTTCAGCACCGCGACGCCAGGCCAGACCGGGCATGCTGCCGTTAAAGTTAGGCCCCCTGTCACCCCGCTACAGGTGACACAAAGCATTAATGTCGTATCGGCCCCGAACTTGGCCTACAATAGACCCAATAGTCTGCAGCAAGTTCCGTTTCGCGACTTCTCGCACCTTCCTGTGGGCATTAGTTACGCCAGCAACAGCACAATGCCAGAATCCTACCAGACTTTCACCAAGTCAATCAGCACAACAGAGGCGCCGCAGCGCGATCTTCCCACGAGCAAGTCTAAGCTGACAAACTTTCAGTTCAACATCCACGAGTTTATGGCCAACCTTAAGGCCAGCGATCTGGCCAGTGTCAACCCGGCCGTGAATCCATTCATGAAGTACTTCAAGCAGGTTAGTAGCGATGGAAATGGGAAAAGCAACTTGCGCAATGCCCCGGTCCTTCGACGTCCAGTGCCAAGCAGTACGAGCTCAACTAGCAGCACAACCACGACCACCCAGATTCCGACCACGCCAAGTCCACCGGCCTCCAAGATTCACCTTAGAGCCAAGCCGACAGTGCCCACGCCTGCAACTCCGACCACAACGAGGGTTCTGAAGGGGTACGAAAATTTCATCAAGGGCATTCAGAACCAACTCAACAAGCAGACCTCTAGTCAAAGTCCCGCCCCCAGCACATCGACAAGCACTCTGCGAGTGCCAACCACCACGACTCTCGAGGGCGTCGACTATTATGACGAGGATTACGAAGAGGATGAGGACATACTTCCTCCGTCTCAAATGCCTCCTTACATGCCCATGTCCGAGACCATGGCCCCTCCCCGCCCACAACTAGCTACGGCCGTGCCAATCACTGAGTCGCCTGGAAAAGCGCGACCAAACTTCCAGACGGGCTTCCTGGAGGCGACGACCACACGCCGTCCGTTCCCCAACTTCTCGCTAAACCAACCAGGTGCCGAGGCCGGCGTGCCGTCGTTCATTAGCTTTCCCAGCGATATCTTCCAGGAGCTGAAGCAGCGGCTGCCTCAGCTTCCGGAGTCTAACAGCCCACAAGTGAATACCAAAACACCCACGACCCCGCGCAGCATGCGTCCGACTTCCAATCCAAGGCCAATCTCCTCCAGCACGGCGCCCCCAACGACTCGAGTTCGTTATACAACGCGACCAAACACGCGAGGACAACAAAAATGGATGACGATGTCACCGGTCCAAGGACAAAAGGACGCAAAGAACCTCACCGACAATAGCCCCGCCCTAGGCTTAGGCTCCAGCAAGCAGAGCAACTTGGGCGGCCTGCAGCTAAATTCTATACATGTCGGCTCAGGCGAAGAACGTCACAGGTAGCTGTATGAGCCGGGACATGTCCCTGATAGATGAATTACATTGTGCCGCTACACAGATACACAAGACATCAATGAATACAAGAAAACAAGGGTTCTATGTACATATACCATATACTCCACGCCCGTCCGCGGTAAAACTGTTTATACGTCTACGTTTAGACCCACTACTAAGCGATCCCACGAATCGAACTTACCAAAGCTGTACAGTTGACTAAACAAATGTTCTGGACGGGGTACTATAACTCTAGCTGTAACACTAACACTAACCCCAGCTAATTTCCTGTGCTAATCCCTTCCACATCTTTGCTATCCGCCCATCTTTTGGTATTAATTATTTTGTTAATTTAAATTGAATTGTTTTTGATCTCGTTTTACATTTTTCTCTCTTGTTTACGAACATCACCATTGTCTCTCCATAATCTACCCATTTAATTGCCGTGAATTTCTGTCAATGTAAATAATCTCCGCCACTTACACGACATCACTACACTTACACCCAAATCATCTTCGACAACCAAACCAACAACCTGTACAGAGTTGAGTCATCCTCACCGTCATCGCTAGGGGCGCCGCCACCCGCTAATATATTTGTACAGCCCACGCCACAAGCTCCATCGCCACAGTTAGAACCCAATCGTAACTACTACAATGCATCCATATTTAATCATGGGGGCGGCTACCAACCACCGCAGCAGCAACAGCAGCAGCAACAACAACAACTACAGCCAACACCATTCCAACAAGCGCAACCGCAACAACAACAACATCAGCAGCCGCCACAAGCTTCACCACATCCCTATGATTCATCCTATTATTCTGTTTACGACGACGATATCGATTTATATAGGGATATAGAGTACCAACAGCAGCAGCCGCCTCAGCAGCCAGCTGCCCCCCAGTATCAACCAGCAGTGCGCCAACAACAGCCGCAATCAACCTACCGCCCCTTGGAGCTCTCGGCCACCCCGACTCCCCCACAAAAACCATCATACGGCAACCAGCAGACCTTGACCTACACCTCAGACTACGATGAGGACATTAATGCGCAGGTAAAATGAACTCTATATAAATATTATAATGCTATAATATATACATATATATGAAATGTTAAATATTGTTATTATTGACTGTGATTTTAGATCGAGCAGGAAAATTTGTACGATCAGCCAACACGTTCACCCCAGAGGTAAGTAATATTAATCACATGCCCTAACACCGCGTCATTTCTCAAGTTTGAGACATCTCAAAGGAAACCATTCCCGAAAAACCAAAGAACAGTCAGCCTTGCAGAGCATTTTAGACCATCTGCACTGAAAGGGATTTCAGAACTCATCCCACAAAACTAGTTAGAGTCCTGTCTAGTGTGTAACTACACAATCACAAAACAGCCACACACTGCATCAAAATTAAGACACTACTTCCAACCCTATACGTAAACACCCAACCACAATACATTTATCTATCAGGCCGGAACAGGTGGCCATACAAACCCTGGACACCCGGGCCATCCCTTCGACGGCGCCATCCCCGACGACGCGTCCGGATGATCCCACCTACTACGACACGCTCACTACCCTCCACGCTCCGGAACTCGGGCCTGCTGACTACAGCTACTCTAGTTCCGCAGAGTACGCCTACGGGTCGGCAGAGGACTATGACCAGAGCGAGCGCACGCTGACTCGAGCCAAGTCCACGCCGCGCACCGATACGGATGACTATGATCTGATTGCTAATGTTGTGGGTCCAACCAGAAAGAGCACAACGGCGCCACCAACACGGTCCCAGAACACAAAACCAACTCTGGCACCTAGCAGGAACCCGTCGAAGAGTTCCATAACCAACACACAAACTCTTAAGGTCACAAAGTCCACAACAACCACAACTACAACCACGACACCATTCCCATCTACGACAACAACAAAACTAGCAAGGTATTTTCACTAGCCATTGCGATAGCGCCTTAGAACAACGTAGGAAGTAAAGTCTCACTGCCAGCGGCCATCCGAAGCAATTGCAACTCAGTCATTAGCTGGCTTTATTATTATTTGCATAGTTTGTAAGTTCTCATTCTCGCATAACACATGCAGCTTGAAAGTTTGGCTATCACATTATACAGAACATTACACACTCGCCAAGTACATTTAGGCAGTTTTTTGAACAAGCAAATTGATATCTACAGCGTCAGCGCCAACGAACCGAAACTCTGCTGACTGTTTGAACACAAATGTATTCCATATTATGTCTTTCTGTCTTCCCTGTAATGTGATTAAGTACTCATATCCATTGCATGACTACTCATAAGATATCCGTTAGGTGTCCCGAAATACAAAACGCATGAGCATGTACCTATTCGTATTTTGCAGCTGTCTCAGTTGGCAGTTCGCTCGAAAACGATAACCAAAAACTAAAAAGAATTTCAAAATCTGAGAACCAAAAGGCTAGGCAAATTGAATGCTCTATACACATAGCAATAAGTTACTAACATTTATGTGATTACTTATTCGAATACACGTCTCTTCAACAGCTCGAAAGCGCATGCAAATAAGCCCTATAAACAACATGTTCCCAACAAGTCAAAGACAACTACACAATCTTCCAGTACCCCAACCACCACCACGTCCAGCTCCACACCTCCTTCGAATCCCTCGACTTATAGTTCCAATCCCTTTCTCAAATCAAAACTGCAAAATCTTGCCAAGTCACTGGTAAATTTTGTCTCAAACAGCCAGCCCAAAAGCAATACCACCGGCTACCGACAAGTTCATAACCTTACAAACTCCTATCGCCAACCCACGATTACGGAACCAGTCCCAGTCCAAATTCCCACCCAAACCTTTTCCCCAACGCCCCCGCCTTCTACCACGCAATGGCCCCTGGTGGAGGAGCACGTTGAGACTGTTTTTGACGAGAGTCAGAACGTTCATGTTCAGACGGCCGAGCCGCCAAGGAGTCGTTCCTTCGAAACCAGCACATCGGCCAAATTCCTGGACTTTATCAATGCCGCTGCTTATGGTACCAGTCCGCGCGGCAATCTGTTGAATGCAGTGCCAGATAAGCTCGTGAACAGGGATTTCCCGTATCGGGACAGAGATTATTCATTCGAGTCAAGCTCAAGGGATCCGGAACCACAGCGCAAACGTATTCAGACCTACATCACCTCTGATGTGGCGCCACAGAGTTTTACAGTTCCGGTAAAGGGTGATGTGGGACCACAGGCGGAAGAAATGGAAAGTGCAAGTACAACGCGACCCAATAAGCCAATACAATATAGTCTTCAAAGTGGATCGCATGGTTTTAGTCTACGTGTCGAACAGAACGAAAACGAAGGAAATCTGTCTGCGCCAACTTCTGCGGAGAAAAAGAGTCTGCCGACCACCACGAGCACAACAAGCCCAACAACACCGGTTGACTTATCTCAGGAGTATGTGGACATCGTTCCCACAACATACGCCCCACCTCTTCGCATTTGGCGTAACGGAAGACCCACCATTCAACAGGCATATTATAGGCCAACCACCACAAGTTCTAGCACAAGTACTAGTACCAGTACCAGTACCAGTACCAGTACAAGCACATCAGCTCCTACCACCTCGAATGACAATGTTGAGTCGAGCAGCACCATTAGAACTACCACAACACCAAAGGCTCTGGCACCGCCCAGCACGGAAAGGTATGTTGTACCGGGTCCAACTTATACGGCCCGCGCCAATTATTTTAAGGACAGCCTAAATCGCGTTACTGTCAACCCTGCAATGCGTTTTGTCTCACCGTACAAAAGTCTAGAGAACTTGCTCCAGGAAGACCGCCACCACCAGCACCACCAACTGCGAACGACAGCTAGACCGCGATACACAAATGCACCGGCCTTTCCACCCTTTCTGCAGACTACTTCAAAACCGCCAAAAAACCTTTTTGTGGTCACATCTGCTAGAAACACCAGTCAAGATGTTTTGGCCACAATGGCGACAGGAAACGCACGTAACTTTAGCGTTAGCGACGCTATACTTAGCACATTCAGTCCTCAGAGACCCGCGCCGAGCATGCTGCGAACCACCACTACCACAACAACAACTACTACTACTACTAGCACGGAAGCACCGCCGCCAGATATGACTACTACTGCTTCTCCCACGACCGTCTCCGCCGTGATCGCTTCGTTGCCCATCCGCGTATCACAGTCCCCAGTCCCCCGACCCCGTGGCCGCTCCCGATACACAGCAGCCACCTTAAACAGTCTCGGAGACAGCGTGGACGAGCCCACGACCTATGCGCCCAAGTTTAGGTTGCCGCCCGGATACGATACTAGTCCGTATTCGAAACGCAAACCTCAACGCGTTCGAGTGATCAGCAATCAGCGGACCTCGTTTGGGGAGCCAACAGCTAAGCCACAAGAAAAGTACGAAGCTTACAAAGCCGCATTGCAGGCCAAGGATCCCGCCTATAGCTCGCAAGGTGCTTTAAGCAAGTCCCTAAAGCGAAAGCCAATCGAGAATGAAGCCAGCATTCCTGACGAGCCACGGGCCGAGGCCTTAATCAGCCAGCCGTTGGAAGGCAGGCAACAGAACAGCTTGGAGGAGGGCGGAAGTGCGATAGCCTACAGCTCCACCGAACATGTCGTGGCGATAACAGACCGCCCAACTGTCAAATTTCTCTACTCTAACAAATACCGACAGCAAACGGCGGAACGCACTTTGGCAGAGAGCCTTCAGAACGCCGGGTACATAACGTCAGCTCAAGGCCCGGCTCAGAAATTCCAATCCGCCAACGTCCTGGAGCAGCTGAGGCAGTTCCTTGCTGGCAGTGATAGTAACAGCAACAGCGATGAGAGCGGCACCTCCCAGTTCGTTGACGAGTACTCATTGCCCGAGATAAAGGCCGCAGTTGATGAGATCAAGCAGCTTTACTTGCCCACTGATCGACCAGTAACGACCACTTTAAAAACGACCACCACGACGCGGCGCCCTACCACCACGCCGATTGCCCCACCATCTTCACCCCGCTCCACTGCAGCCACTGTTAGCTCGTCAATGCGACAAGTGCCAAACCAATCCAAAGCATACACCTCTTCCTCCACTCCTAGCGTCTTGGGCACCGATTCCACTCCAACTCCAAGAACCTACCTGAGCACCCCCGATATTAGTACCCCTAGAGCCCCGAAAGACCCACCAGTTTACCCGACCCCCGCAAGCGCCCCCGCCCCCAACATCGCCACCGCTACAGCCACCCCCTCCCCGTTTGCACCGCACACTGCGCGCGCTTCGAGGGTTAACAATGTCATAAAGTCGTCGATTGCTGCCGCTGCCCTAGGCCCTAGCACCTCAACCTATCAGCCACCAGTTTCAGCGGGTAAAGCCCAAAAGTTCCAATTTGGCTTCGCCCCCAACAATAAGAACCACCAACAGCAAATAAGCAGCAACCATAATGGCGCCGCAGCCTCAGCCTCGGTGAAGTGCTCCGACAGCACACTGAACGCCAAATGCAACGAGATTCCTTCAAGGTATATTTACCCGTACAGATTGCTTTTAAGTTCAGTCGATCCCAGCCATCACTCTACTCTCCTTATCGCTCTCTTTATTATTCCTCTATTAGAATCACCGTAATTTGTTTTTGAACACAACCAACCAACTATAGCCTCCCACTCAACACTGTACCGTATTGTACTGTACTGTACTGTTCTCAAGCTTTCTATAGTCTCTCATTACACCCCACATTCACCCACCTCTAATCTACGTATTTATAGACACTTTCATTTGGTTGGCGTTGATTGTTGGCTTCCTAGTGTGCCCACAGTATTGTTTGCTAAACAACCAATGCCCGTTGAATAATTTTCGATTTTACGTACTTCTATGTATACGATCATAGTTAGGTTCAATTTCACTGAATCCTCTTGGTGACTTAATACGAAGATACATAAGAACTTACTAAATTTTAGCTGATGGGTAAAATGTTGCAAAAAACTTTGGCAAACAAATTGTAAAAGGTTTACTTTTGGAAATTCCGTTAACCGATCACTGGATATCCTTGTATTAGTACCGGTGGTGGCCCGTAAAAGTAAATCCCTAAAAATTGTCTTGATTTATTATTTGCTATTAAACTGTACACATCAATTGATTACGAAAAATTCGAAATGGTATACTATTACGCAGATGTGAGAACTAAGAAGTTAAAAAACCAAAAAAGGTTTAAATATTTAAATTTAAAAATTCTTTACCATCTAATATCAACACTTTACCATTGTTCTACAGTGGGAATTCATTTTCAATCAATAAAAGACTTATGAAGTAGGCGTTGAGGTCTGCCAATAATGTATAAAAAAATTAAAGCAAAGGCAATTGACATATAATGATCAAATAATTTTTCGCACATTTTACCGAGCATAAATTTAGTAGGTACGGTGTGTGTCGCTGATAGAAGAAAATATTTAAACCTCAGGGTAAAGAAAATAAAGGGAAATATCTTTCAGCATAGGTTCGTACAGTTTAGATTCAGCACTTCTAGTGTATTTTATATTGTGAATTTGCTGCCCACTTCTGCGGTCCTTACACATAAATTAAACATCTTTGTCTTTTCTCAGCCTTTTTTACCTTCAAAAGCCAACACGTGACACATAAGTATGCAATACAACTTTTTGGTTCTCACTAAAACTTATTTACAAGATATTGGACAAAAAATTATGTTTTTTATGCTCTGTCGGTAAAGGTATGCTTAATTTAAAATAAGGTTACGGGAATAGTTCGTAATGGGCATTAACCAATATCATCCAATGTGTATAGAACAACTAATCTTGCATTCATCCGTCTATTTGTGTAGCACAAATTAGTAATAGCAGTGAAAACTGAAATTTGATTCGAGTAGAGCAACTCGATTATATCTGCTCTTATCTTATATTTCCCTAAACCAATGTATCAACAAATTCTATTTAGAAACAACAATAGAAATCGGGGAAATGCCATGTACGCCAATCAGGATAGAGATGTACTCTCAACGCCGAACCGTGGAACTCACCCACCGTAAGAATACAATTTAATACATAGTGAAGCAGTTAAATCAAATGTAATTTTTAAGACGAACACGTCCCACACTGAAACCATCCGGCACCATTGTGTCAAAGGCCCAAGAGTTTGTGGATATATACCGGTACCCACCGACTCGCCCCGACCCCATTTACCCACAGCCCACTCCAGATAAAACGGCAGCTAAGTGCCGGAAGGACGTTTGCTTGTTACCAGACTGTTACTGCGGAGGCAAGGAAATACCGGGTAAGTGCAAGTACAGTTAAGTAGATCACGATTCTGATGCAGGAAACGGCGATCGCAAATGACGCATACAATTAAATAATTAATGTAATGCCAACAAATGTGTAGGCGGCTTGAGCGCCTCGGAGACCCCTCAAATTGTACTTATGACATTTGACGATGCCGTCAATACGATAAATATCGATCTTTACGAGGAACTCTTCAATAATAAGTCGCGGAAAAATCCTAACGGTTGTCCTTGGCGCGGAACCTTTTATCTATCGCACGAGTGGACGGACTACGGCATGGTACAGGATCTGTACTCACAGGGACATGAAATGGCGTCTCACACCGTTTCGTAAGTTGCGTTAGACAGCGTCCTTATCAGCAAAGGTCACATCCTCCAAAAGCGCCTCTCTCGTTCATAGTCTGCATCGGTTTTTTGCTCGCTTTTACTTAAGATGGCTACATGTTCTTAGCCCGCAGCTCTTTTTTCTCTACATATTTTCATCCACATTCCATTTGCATTGCTAGGCGACCTTCCCGTTGAAAGCATCCCTCAGATCGTTCTTTTGACTTTTGATGATTCCGTAAATGACTTAAACAAGCAGTTGTACACGGATCTTTTCGAGAAGGGTCGCGTCAATCCCAACGGCTGTCCCATCACAGCTACTTTTTACGTCTCCCACGAATGGACCGACTACAGTCAGGTGCAGAATCTCTACGCCGATGGACATGAAATGGCCTCGCATACAGTTTCGTAAGTATATGAAACTAGAAGCTTGAACCCGACACAGAAGTACACAACAATGAACACAACTAGAAGCAGCACTATATCACAGTATTTATGTAGTTAGAAAAATCAACCTCAATGCACCGATATACCATCTCGAAACTAATCAAAACCACACCGCTGTGCTAACAAAGATTTAACCGCATCTTCCTGTTTAATAATCACAAACACATTCATCTACAGACATAGCTTTGGCGAGCAATTCTCGCAGAAAAAGTGGACCCGCGAAATTGCCGGACAGCGGGAGATCCTTGCTGCTTACGGCGGCGTGAAGCTATCAGACGTGCGAGGCATGCGCGCACCATTCCTCTCAGTGGGCGGTAACAAAATGTACAAAATGCTGTACGACTCAAACTTCACCTACGACTCGTCCATGCCTGTCTACGAGAACCGACCACCCTCCTGGCCCTACACCCTGGATTACAAGATATTCCACGACTGCATGATTCCGCCCTGCCCAACTCGCTCCTACCCTGGGGTATGGCAAGTACCTATGGTCATGTGGCAGGATCTAAACGGAGGCAGATGCTCGATGGGCGATGCCTGTTCGAACCCCAGCGATGCGGATGGAGTAACAAAGATGATTATGAAGAACTTTGAACGTCATTACACCACCAACAGGTACGATTAGAGCAATACTTATCGCGCGCTAGAGTCGAATGAAGCGTATCCGCAGGGATAACCAGACCTGAATGCCTCTATTGAAACGCTTATCGGATACTTTTGTCTAGGCTCTAACAATTTTTGTATTTACAGAGCACCTTTCGGCCTGTTTTACCACGCTGCATGGTTTACCCAGCCCCACCACAAGGAGGGCTTCATTAAATTCCTTGACGCCATCAATGCCATGCAGGATGTATGGATCATAACCAACTGGCAGGCGCTACAGTGGGTGCGAGATCCTACACCGACATCTCGCATTAACTCATTCCAGCCATTCCAGTGCGATTACTCAGTAAGTATACGCAGTTCGTGATCAGGTAACAGTAATTCAGATACATAATAAACTTCGACTACCAACTAGGATCGGCCAAAACGATGCAACAACCCGAAAGTGTGTAATCTGTGGCACAAGTCTGGAGTCCGGTACATGAAAACATGTCAGCCATGCCCTGACATTTACCCCTGGACTGGAAAATCTGGAATCCGATCTTCCCGCATCGATAACGAAGTTGAAGAACCGGCGGCGTAAGACTCGGCATCGCTAGTATCGCATGGAACTTTTTGGGGATTAAGATCTAGGGCTAGCAGTAGGCAAGAAGAATCACTCAGCAATCAAAAATGCCCAAGTGTTAAAGCCACTATTCATTCGAGCTCAAAATACGGAATTCACTCGTTAAAATGTTTTCATTTAATTTAATACTTTTAGCTAATTTTTTAAATGACCATAGTTAATTTTTTGGAGCATGTTATTACAAATTATTTATTCCCTCTTATATACTCAATACCTATCTTTATATTCCTATAGATTTTTACGTATACAGTTATTCTTGAAGTTGCACACGCAATTGAAGCAGGACTCTTGTAAACGTAAATCAATTAGGCGTAGGATTGTAGACTAAGAAGTACTAATAAATTGCGTGTTTGGTGCACCGAGTCCTTCGATGGCATAACAAAATACTTAGTAGGATTTGGATGCACCAAGTCCTTGGTTTCCGCCACGGAACGCATTTAAAAATTAGGCTAGTATACTTTTTCGTTTAACTTGTGATAAAGAGTTACAGCTGAATTTATGTATTAATAGATGTGCAGAAGCCTTTAATCACGTGTTCCCTTTTTCATTTTAATTAATAAAGTGTTTTTGAACGCAAGTCGGAATTGGGTGCATTGAAAAGATAAGTTCTTATAACTTATTTTCGCACTCATTTGTATTATTCCATAAATTTATCTAAGGTTATTAGGAAAAGAATCACATACATACTTCTGTCATTTTTTTTTTATTATTCACCACAACCTATAGTGTAAATTTTGTCAAATTATCTTCGTAGAAGCCACCACCGCCTAACCTAACCCATCTTCGAAATTCATAAAGTCAGAGAGAATTTAATAAGTTAATTGAATTCTTAGTCTTTACTTATCGATTACCCACGGCAGTCAAAAAATGAATATACAAAACAAGGATAGGATCAAGAGATAGATAAATAAGTCGAAACGATTGCCAATACTTAGCCGCTTTTCCGAAAAGTTAAAAAACATTTGATTCAGTTAAATAAAACGACTTGTAAGCCTGTCAACTGTAGTTTACCATGTAAGGTATAAAGTATTAAGGGGATTCAACATGCAATAATTAGAAATGATAATCAAGTAGGTCGAGTTGCATATATTATAAGGGCATATACAAATAGTGAGCTAAACTATATACCACAGGGCGCAATATAAGAAAATCTTTGGAGCAACGAGTGAATTAAGTATTTTGTGCTAATGTTTGTACAAAACGATAAACCTATGTATGAATGTACTCACGTATGCTTGCAATAAATTGTAATATTTAAATTGTAAACTCTTTTTGTAATCTGAATGACAAATCGAAAGTATACCAACACAGTTTTCATATATGCGCCACTCGAAACATGTGGTGCAGGTGTTACAAATAATATACTCGTGATTGGGACAATATTGAGCTCTATATAATTTGTTAAGGTGATGAACCCTTGCGTGCAAGCTTTCGAGCTGTAAAAAGGTATAAAAAGAACTACAGCCTTACAACTGCAAACACATCGAGCTCAAGACTTGTACTCGCTATGTCGGAAACTTGGATAGTTTGGGTCTTATTGACGACTCAATGGTTTGTCAGTGGAGGGGCCCACGGATTTGATTATAAAGAAAAGTGTATTAGCCGATGGCTCATTGACCGTTATCAATTGAACGAAGAAATCTACGGGCCGGTAAGCTGCAGTGCTAAAAATGGGACTCAATTACGTCAAAAGCGACGTGTTGACCCGACATTTCACGGCAATCCAAAGCCGCGAGGAGAGCTTTTGGCCAGTAAATTCCATGTAAATTCGTACAACTTTGATCAGACTAACTCTTTGGTTGGGCTGGTTAACAAAATTGCTCAAGAGTACCTAAATAAATGTCCACCGGTCATATATTATGACAGTTTTGTGGAAAAATCAGATGGACTTATTCTTGAGAATTTGTTTAAGGTAAGTTCACTTAAGGACATTGGACAATTGGAGACTGAATGTTGTATCACTACAATCTAATTTCTTTGGCAGACTATCCCAATAACTTTCTACCATGGCGAAATTAATCCAAGCTACGAGGCGAAAAATTCCCGTTTCACAAGCCACATTGATACCAATTGCAAAAGTTACATTCTGTTTCTTTCGGACCCCCTAATGACGCGAAAGATTTTAGGTCCTCAAACGGAAAGTCGTGTGGTCCTTGTCTCGAGGTCGACACAATGGAGGCTTCGGGATTTTTTGTCATCGGAACTGTCCTCAAACATAGTAAATTTACTGGTTATTGGAGAGTCGCTGATGGCTGATCCAATGCGCGTGAGTATAAATGAATATTCAATAATAATATTTGTATGAAATTGGACTAACCTTTGTCACAGGAGCGTCCTTACGTTTTGTACACGCACAAACTTTACGCAGATGGCTTGGGCTCGAATACCCCAGTGGTGCTCACCAGCTGGATAAAGGGTGCTCTGTCGAGACCACACATCAATCTTTTTCCGCCGAAGTTTCAATTTGGCTTTGCGGGACACAGATTCCAAATTTCTGCCGCTAATCAGCCGCCTTTCATCTTTCGCATCCGCAGTTTAGACTCCTCAGGAATGAGCCAGTTACGCTGGGACGGAGTGGAATTCCGACTACTGAGTATGATATCGAAGCGCTTAAACTTTTCGGTAGATATCACTGAGACCCCAACACGGGCCTTTACGCGGGGAGTAGTCGACACTATCCAGGAACAGATTGTGGAGAGGACAGTAGACATTGGGATGTCCGGTATATACATAACTGAGGAAAGACTGCAGGACTCCGACATGTCGGTGGGACACTCACGCGATTGTGCAGCCTTTATAACACTCGCCTCGAAGGCACTGCCCAAATACAGAGCCATCATGGGCCCGTTTCAGTGGCCCGTTTGGGTCGCTCTTATTTGCGTGTACCTTGGAGGGATATTCCCGATCGTCTTCACTGACCGTTTGACACTAAGCCATTTGATGGGTAACTGGGGAGAGGTAGAGAACATGTTTTGGTATGTGTTCGGCATGTTCACGAACGCTTTTACCTTCACCGGCAAATACTCGTGGAGCAATACCCAGAAGAACTCCACACGCCTCCTAATTGGGGCCTATTGGCTCTTTACAATTATAATTACATCTTGCTACACCGGTTCAATCATTGCATTCGTAACATTGCCAGCGTTTCCCGATACTGTTGATTCTGTGATGGACCTGCTGGGACTGTTTTTTCGTGTTGGAACCCTGGGTGAGAAAACGTCAAGGTAGATTAAATTCATTAATAATATTTGGGGTGCTTACGAAAAGACAATGGCGGCTGGGAGACCTGGTTTCAAAACTCCACTCACGTTCCCACGTCTAGGCTGTACAAGAAGATGGAGTTTGTCGGGACGCTGGAGGAGGGTATTGGCAACGTTACACAGAGTTTCTTTTGGAACTATGCCTTTCTGGGCTCCAAGTCTCAACTCGAATACCTGGTGCAGTCAAATTTTTCAGATGAGTAAGACCGATCCTTATTGTACTTTTCCTGCTTACCAACAAACACGATTTTACAGAAATATTTCGCGCCGATCGGCGCTCCATTTGAGTGAAGAGTGTTTCGCTCTCTTCCAAATAGGATTTCTTTTTCCCCGGGAGTCCGTGTATAAGCGCAAGATCGACTCGATGATCTTGCTGGCCCAGCAAAGCGGTCTCATTGCCAAGATCAATAACGAGGTAAGTTGGGTTATGCAGCGCTCGTCCTCAGGTCGCCTGCTGCAAGCCAGTTCATCGAATTCTTTGCGGGAAATAATCCAGGAGGAGCGCCAACTGACCACGGCGGACACAGAGGGAATGTTTCTGCTGATGGCACTCGGCTACTTCCTAGGGGCCACCGCCCTGGTTTCCGAAATCGTGGGTGGCATAACAAACAAGTGCCGTCAAATAATCAAGAGATCCCGCAAGTCAGCCTCCAGCTCTTGGTCCTCCCGCCACAGTTCTGCGGCAAGTGGGGCGGTAGAGCGCACGGAGGCCGAGCAACTGGCGCACGAAGAACGAAAGGCCACAAGGCGCGACGCCGCCGAGGATTGTGAAAAGATGAGTTTCGGAATGCGCGAGTTTAATCTTACCCGCACCACGCTGCGAGAGCTTTACGGGAGCTATGGTAGACCAAATCAGAGCTATGGACAGCAGGCCATCGATCACCCCAAGTTGCCTTCTAGTGACGAAAAATGCAATTACTTGGAAGATGAAGAATCCCGTGAGGCTATTGCTTCTTTGGAGCGTTTAGACGATTTTATGGCTATGATGGATACGATGGATAGCGAAAGTGATCATCAGCAACATGAATTCAGCCCCGACGAATTGTTTGGACCCAACCCATCACATGGGGCACCGCCTGAAAATCTATAAACAGTAAATTAGAAAAATGTTCTTTCTTAATTTCACATTGCTGATTTAAGTGCACTTCAAAGTCATATGATTTAGCTAAAAAGATATTATATGTTAAAGGACTAACACACTGAACAAATTTAAGTTAAAGAAACGCAAATAAACTTTCAACTAATGTAATATTATAGCATCGGGAAATATTTTATGAATTAAAAATCACTTTAAAATAGTACATTACAAAACAATTCAACGTCTTTCCTTGCATCTGACCCATGTTAATCCTAATATTTCCTACAAATTGCTAAGCAGTCAGAAAATAATAGTTTTTACCTGAACCAAGACTTTCATATCAGATCATCAATATTATTACGGTAGTTTGAAAGTCTGGCAGTGTCCTTGAAATTTGCCAGGGATCTTGTCTAGATCGAGCATCAGTACAGAACTAACTTTAATTAGTATGCCCCACACATGTCTTGCGCTCAATTTCATTGCTTTTCATAAGCACGAGATATTTCTGGGTACTCGCTTTCCTAAAAAAGATAGTATAAATAATAAGTTAGATAAAATAATGTAATAAAAGGGAAATACAATTTTTGTGTACAGTTTTAAGTATGTAATTAATAATAATTTGGAATATAATTACACTACTACCGATGGTTATAAATAATCTAATGCTTTTATTAAGACAGTGAGATGGCCTTTATTTCTATACATACATCTATACATACATATGTACATACCTACATATATACTTAAACGTGAAGTTAATTTGGTTTTTTGTACATACCTGGGAAATTTTGACATCGTCAAGCCCGTACTCCTTAGGGTGCTTCAGGGCAAATCGAGATGCTACTTTGCTATATGGTGTGCGTTGATAGCCTTGGCCGCTCTTTCAGCCAGAAATATGTTGCGCGCTTTCTGGGAAGACAGTTTGGATATTCGTTGTCCGTCCGCCAAGAAGACGCGCCCTGCACGAGAAACAATTGGCACGAGCCCGTTGTGAGCGATCAGTGGGCATCGGCTACGCAGCATCTCATCGGCGAGATCTATTAGGGTCACAATATTTACTTTAAAATTCACAAATATGGCGGTCGCGTCGCATAGGTAGCTTGATTTCAGGATTCGCGAAAGCCCTTTGGTTTTTGTACATACCTGGGAAATTTTGACATCGTCAAGCCCGTACTCCTTAGGGTGCTTCAGGGCAAATCGAGATGCTACTTTGCTATATGGTGTGCGTTGATAGCCTTGGCCGCTCTTTCAGCCAGAAATATGTTGCGCGCTTCCTGGGAAGACAGTTTTGATATTCGTTGTCCGTCCGCCAAGAAGACGCGCCCTGCACGAGAAACAATTGGCACGAGCCCGTTGTGAGCGATCAGTGGTGCATCGGCTACGCAGCATCTCATCGGCGAGATCTATAAGGGTCACAATATTTAGCTATTAACTTAAAAATACACAAATATGGCGGCCGCGTCGCATAGGTAGCTTGATTTCAGGAAACGCGAAAGCACGATTGCATTGCGATAAATTACTGAAACATTTAAATACCGCAAAATACCAAATCGATTTCAGGGCGCCGCGTGTCATTACTTTTTGACCCATCAAACAATTGAGAGTTGTTGTATATAATATATATAAGTGTACCTCTCTTCTCCAGGACGATGACCAGCAGAAGAAGCTGCAAGGAATAAGATGCCTTTCCTCCTAGAACTACTTTATCCAGGTTTGATTCATGCTGATTTCTCTTTACTCTAGGCATGTGGGACTGCGCAAACCGACTTTAACAGACCTTAAAAAACACCGGAGCTTTTTTTCCCCCAATATTGTTTTATTACTTTTTTCCACCTGCTCCTCTCTGTGCATCAGTTTAAACGTTTAAATAGAGAAAAGTTATTTCTGTAGCACCGCGCTAGTAGTTTTTATTACTTACAGAATTGGCACCATTAGTCTTTGTTTAATTAGGAATCTTTTCAATCAAAAATTACCTAAAATTACACACCGGAGCAAGCAATACAATTTGAATTCTTCGCGCGCGTAATAAATCGAGGCAAAAATACTAAAACATCGATAGGTGAGGTGGGTGTCTTTGCTAACTATCATAGAGTTTCGATATTATTAAAAACATCGATAAGCTGCAAATAATATCGATGTGAAAATTTCTGAGGGCCGCACGGTATTTTTAGGGTAAGATATTAATGTTTAGATACAACGTTTTCTTAAATTGGCAGAACTGTAAGTCCTCTGCCAATAAAACGTTGTATCTTAACATTTCTGTTAGAAAAACCATGAAATCTAACATTTAGGAGCGCCAAATTGGTGTAAGGGGGAAACTGGTTTAAGAGACGGGCGCCCTCTATGGAAACATGTGCGAGCTGACAATTGCTAATTGGAACGAAATACAATCGCTGTGGAATATCGATGGCGGGATTTTTTAGGGGGAACTATCGACTGTTTGAGTTTTTTAGGGGTAGGCTGAATTTTTATCTGAGAGCCGGTGTAACGTATAACTGACACTTACTTTTGCCTTACGTTTTGACGCAACGCTGTTTGGTGATGGGAGAAAAACATCGATTGGAATGCTGAATTTCATCTGGCAACATCGGTGATGGGAAAAACATCGATTGGAAGGCTGAATTTCATCTGGCAACATCGGTGATGGGAAAAACATCGATTGGAAAACATCTGGCAACGGGCACACTGCCACCGATCGCGACTTTGTTTGTGTTGTGTTAATTATGACGCGCATTTTGCGCTGAAAACCGTTCCCGTCTAACAAAAAGTGGCCAGCTCCACGCCCGATATAGCCCCTGTGTTTTCTATTATCTGTGTTCGTCATACCTGCTTAATTTTCCAAGCGACGGCAAATGTGATTAGTGCGGGCGTCCCTCGAAACACATACATATGTATATAAGTGGGTGTGTCACACAAGAGAGTTCCAGCCACCGCCTTAATTGCGCAAAGACAGATAAATAAGTAAGAGACTAACATAGCTTTTGGCTAACTAATCTAACTTATCAAAGTGTACCCACAAAAATGGGTTTCTTGGTGGACAGGCGTAGGCGGTGAGTCAGCCACGCAAACAGTCTGCAGTCGTCATTTTATAAACACGCATATTTTGCGTGTGTGTGTGTGTGTATCTGATGAACGGATGCCGGCGTTAAATTGCAATACTACCATTGCGATCGGGAATGTACTTGAAATTAGGTCATCACCTTGCGCCACAAAGTTGTTGGCCCCACTTGACTGGTATTGGTTATCAGCCAAACTATCGCGACAGAAATGGTAAATCGCTGATATGCCGTTTATTATTCAGGTGCCTCTTTCTTCGCTTACTCACGGATACATACAGTATACTAATTTCATGTGCAACGCAGCATAGCGAGTTCATTAACATGGAATACATACACATTAGCAAGAGTGCGGATCGAGCGGGTACATCTTGCATCTCACTTTTCCGAGTATTTTGCTGGATAGAAAATAAATCATATTTTGGTTATTACTGTACGCTTTAATGGGGTTTCGCCTGTGTATCTAGTTACCTGAAAATTTACATGCGTACATACAAAGCGTTCGACCAACAGCCGCCTACGAACCATTTCTTGACGTCGAGTGAAAATATCACCACAACTTGTTTGGCAAGTCTTGTAGGCCAAGTTCTAGCTGACTCCAATGGATTTTTATGCTAGAGATTTTTAAAATCTCATTCGATTGTCGGTCCTAGCATTTTACCCAAGTAAAATTGTTGTAAAGTCAAACCTTCGCCACTAGATTTTCCCAGAAGTTGAATTAATTTCTGACTTATAAATTAATTAGAATTCATTTATCAAAACTAAATGTTATCGTATTTATTATTTCCAGCTTGATTTAAATAAAGCCGCTTTTAAAAGTACATCCGTTCAACGAATCCCCTAGAAGTCTTGTAAAATATGTTGAAGTTTATCCGCGGAAAGGGTCAGCAGCCCAGTGTGGAAAGACAACGCCTACAGAAGGACCTTTTTGCTTATCGAAAGGTATGTATATATTGCTTAAAGCTTGTAACAGCCACACCTAGTTTCCGTTTCTTTTTCGTTAATGCCAGTGAGTAAATTTAGTTTCTGACACATTCGCTAGGAATCTTTTGGGTGGTACACTTGAAATCTAAACTGTGCCGATAAAAAGAAAAATATGGGGCCCAATATTTATGAAAAGAAAAATATGGGGCCCAATGATTAAAAGCAAATACTTTTGTTTATATGTTTAAAAAAAAGAAAAAGAAATATTTTATAAATTTTCAATTTAATATAAAAACGACACAACATTTTATTAAAGCGCTTTTTTTAAGATTTTAAAAATACATTATACATTTTATTTTAATTGGACTAAATTTAAGAACATAATAAAGAAGTCTGTCTGTCGCGTATAAATTGGCATGTATTGATTAACTTGCTTGCCGAAGCTAGCATTCTTTCTTGTTATCAAACAAGAACCAAACTAGTGACGATCGCACCTTGAATATTATACTTCGATATGAACTGGTTAGAGCTTGTTACAAAAATATACCAGAGCTGCTCAACAGAACCATACATCCTACACTAGTCAAAGGAACAGTAGAATTGTGTTTCTATTGTGTAATTAAAGAGCATTTTCAAATTAGTCATCAATGTATCATTAAGCAAAAGCACCCAGTGCAATCAGGCCAAACTTAGTCCCCAGTTCCATGAAGGGAGTGTAGTTGATAAGATTAGCTTTATTTGTTTAATGGGCTGGGTAAATGCCTAGGCTTCACAAACACCTCCATATCATACGAAACAAAATATGTTGATTGTTTAAGTAGATAGGAGCAGTAAAAAATGATAAGATTAAAACAACCTAAAAAGTACAGAGAAAGAGAATTTATGCACCTGTATCTGGGTTAAAGGGTTATTTTCATTTTATTTTAGTTTAGAGTTTTTTGAATACTATCATAAAGTTTCAATATGAATTTGTGTTTTTCTAGCCTCGCTGTTAAAATTAAATCTTCGGCGTTTTTTGAAATATAATCTTAGAAATATAAGTTTTTCAATTATGCTGAGATCAAGTCGAAGGACTCGTATACACATATAATTTCTCTTAGACCTATTATTATGTCTACATTTTTAAAACAAAAATGTTTTCTAAATATCCGTTTTTCAATTATGCTGAGATCAAGTCAAAGGTCCCAATTACCAGGACTTGAATTTATTTCAGAAAAAATCGAATTACTATCTACATTTAAAATCTTTGCAATACTTATCAGATTATTTTTAATTTAATAGTGTATATTATTATGTCTAAATTTTTAAAACAAAATTGTATTTATAAATGTTTTCTAAATTTGAATTTAATTTAGAAAAAATCTAATTATTATTTACATTTAAAATTTGTGCAATACTTATGAGATTAATTTTTAATTTAATAATGTGTAATTAAATCTTCGGCGTTTTTTGAAATATAATCTTAGAAATATCTGTTTTTCAATTATGCTGAGATCAAGTCAAAGGTCTCAATTACCAGGACTTGAATTTATTCGAATTACTGTCTACATTTACAATTTTTGCAATACTTATCAGATTATTTTTAATTTAATAGTGTATATTTACTTCGGCTGAATAAAGCTGTACATTATAATTTAACTAGGTTTTATAATTTTGGTCAAATCATAATGAAGAGAAAAATATATATTCAGCCACGTTATTATAGGCTACACACAAAAAAATCGATTGGATTGACAATTATTTTTTAATTTTACCAAGCTTTTTTTTTGTGTGTACTTTTCTATATATTTTTATTTAACACTGGTTTTCACATATTTTTAAAATTATATTTTTCGTTTAGACCGCACAGCATGGCTTCCCTCACAAGCCTTCGGCCCTTGCATATGATCCTGTATCAAAACTTATGGCAATTGGAACGCAAACGGGGGCCATAAAGGTTTTCGGCCAACCCGGAGTTGAACTTTATGGACAGCATACATTGGTGAACAACTCTGCATCGGAGCTCAACGTTCAACTGCTCGAATGGGTTTATGGAACTGGTCGCATACTTTCGTTAACAGCAGCTAACCAATTAATTTTGTGGGAGCCTGTGGGAACGACTTTGCTCCCAATCAAAACACTTCCCTTCGATGGCAAACTGAAGAAAGTTTCATCGCTATGCTGTTCCTTAAATAAAGATTTGCTTTGGATTGGAACCGAAGGCGGAAACATCTATCAACTTGATTTAAACACATTTACAATAAAGGAACCTGTAATCTACCATGATGTGGTGTTAGAGCAGGTGCCACCAGCGTACAAGCTAAATCCTGGAGCAATTGAGTCAATTCGCCAGCTTCCAAACGCCCCTAACAAGCTGCTCGTTGCGTACAACCGAGGCCTTTGTGTCTTATGGGATTTCGAAACAAGCTCCGTGGAACGAGCATACATAGCCCCCGGACATGGACAAAGTGTTGGTCTTTCAGTGAATTCCGGAGGATCTGAATTCAGCTGGTATCACGCTGATGGCTCGTATGCCACATGGAGCATAGATAACGAGAAACCGCCATCCAACGTTAACTATGTTCCATATGGTCCTGATCCGTGCAAGAGCATAAATCGTCTGTACAAAGGCGAGCGAGGGTAAATATCAATAACAACTGGAAAAGAATATTTGTTATTTATGAATATTTTTTTTAGATCTAACGATGTGATTGTTTTTTCCGGTGGCATGCCACGTTCAGCATATGGTGATCATAATTGCGTATCCGTACACGCCAGCGATGGACTCAAAGTGTGTCTTGATTTTACATCTAAAGTCATTGACTTTTTTGTAACATACAAAAACAATACTGATGTCGCAGAAGTGCTTATTGTACTACTTGAGGAAGAACTCTGCGCATACGATCTCACTGACTCTAATATTTCCGCAATTAAAGCGCCCTATCTTCACTCGGTGCACGCATCAGCTGTTACCTGCAATTACCTTGCTTCTCAAGTCACGCAGTCCGTATATGAGAGCATTTTACGAGCAGGCGACGAACAAGACATTCACTACAGCAATATTGATTGGCCTATCACTGGCGGTGTTCTTCCCGATTCAGGAGAATCTGATGAAGAGGATACTGCTAAGTTGTACGAGATTCTGTTGACTGGGCATGAAGATGGTTCTGTTAAGTTTTGGGATTGTACTGGAGTGTTGCTCAAACCAATTTATAATTTTAAAACGGGCAGCATTTTCGGAAGTGAACACGAATTTCGGGACGATGCAGTAGCAGACATCAGTGCGGATCAACTCGATGAAGGAGAACCGCCATTTCGAAAGGCGGGCCTTTTTGATCCTTACTCCGATGATCCTCGATTGGCAGTGAAAAAAATAGCATTTTGTCCAAAAACCGGGCAGCTCATTGTTGGAGGCACAGCGGGTCAAATTGTTATAGCTAACTTTGATGACGCCTCGGAAAAGGTTTCTTTAAAATACAGTTCTATGAATTTGGTCAGCGACCGTGATGGGTTTGTGTGGAAAGGTCACGATCAGCTTAACGTGCGCCCAAACTTATTGGAAGGGGATGCGATTCCTTTAACTGAAAATAGCGTTACTATATCAGGAGTGCTGCAGGTTTTGCCTCCAGCCAGCATTACTTGCATGGCACTTGAGGCGAATTGGGGCCTCGTATCCGGTGGAACTGCTCACGGCTTAGTGCTCTTTGACTTCAAAAACTTTGTTCCAGTATTTCATCGCTGCACATTAAATCCAAATGATCTTACTGGAGCAGGTGAGCAGCTGTCGCGTCGCAAGTCATTTAAGAAATCATTGCGGGAGTCATTTAGAAAGCTTCGCAAGGGTCGATCGACCAGGAACAACCCCAGCAATCAAGTGCCAACAACGGTGAGTAGCATACTAGTTAAACAGAATTAGTAAATATACACTTTATATTTTTTTTCTGTCAGTGTATATGCATATACTAGTAAATTCATTTAAAAATGTATTTTTCAGCTAGAGGCACGTCCTGTTGAGCGGCAAATAGAAGCACGTTGTGCTGACGACGGTCTGGGATCAATGGTGCGATGTTTACTATTTGCTAAAACTTATGTTACTAATGGTGAGTTACTTTTTTATCAAGACCCCAAGACTAATCGCTATAATCAAGTTACAGTTTTTAATTGTTTTTACTAATTTTCTTATTGTATTTTCAGTCAACATAACATCGCCCACTTTATGGTCAGCAACAAATGCCAGTACTGTCTCCGTTTTCCTGTTGCATTTGCCCCCAGCGCAGACCGCTGCAACTGCAGTACCGTCGGCAAGTGGCAATGCACCACAGACTCCGCGTCGCATTTCCGCGCAGCTTGCCAAAGAAATTCAATTAAAACATCGTGCCCCAGTGGTGGGAATTTCTATCTTTGACCAGGCGGGAAGCCCTGTCGATCAACTGAACGCAGGAGAAAACGGTAGCCCACCGCATCGTCTACTTATCGCTTCCGAGGAACAGTTTAAAGTGTTTTCACTTCCACAATTAAAGCCAATAAACAAATATAAGCTTACCGCTAACGAGGGTGCTCGGATTCGTCGCACACACTTTGGCTCGTTTAGTTGTCGCATATCCCCGGAGTTACTGCAAAATATGCAGGGTAGTAGCCCAACCAAATCCACACGCTCGCATGGCGATGGAGAAGGGTCTGCAAATATCAGTACGACTGCTGGTCGTGGAGATGTGTATCACGAAACTGCTCTGATCTGTCTAACTAATATGGGCGACATTATGGTTTTATCAGTCCCTGAATTGAAAAGACAGCTGAATGCCGCTGCTGTGCGGCGGGAAGACATTAAGTAAGCCGCAAATCCTGCTATCAGTAAAAAAATACATTTTTCCTAATGCCAATTCGTTATTTTGCAGTGGAATTTCGTCGCTTTGTTTTACCAACTCTGGGGAAGCCCTGTACATGATGTCTTCCTCCGAATTGCAACGCATTGCATTAGCCACGTCCACAGTGGTGCAACCCACAGGCATTGTTGAAGTAGAACCTTTGGAAACTGAAGAGTCGGAACTGGTTGAAAAGGATGATGAAAGCGATAAAGAAACATGTACAAATTCTGAAGTTGTCAACACACTAGACGTTAAAGATCCACCAGTCGCTACTATTCGCGCTAAACCTGTAGAAGGAAATCTTGATAGAAGTAGTCTTCATCTAACCAATGGAATATGCAATACAAGTTCACCAAATCAAGCCAACGAGACTATCACCAGCTCCATTGGTGATATAACTGTTGACTCGGTGCGTGATCATTTAAATCTTACGACAACCACGTTGTGTTCCACGACTACAGAGGAGACTGTTGGTGAGTAACGGTGCTTCAAAGGATTAACCCCATTTGCTTGATTGTCTTGTTTTGTTTTGTATATATGTTTCGTTGTGCAATGTTGGCTATCAATTCAGTTATTAAATCAACTCAATTTAATTAATTTAATTTTTGATTTTAGATATGCGCACGAACCGACAATAATTGCAGTTTTTTGCTAGCTTATAAGCCCGGCCCACCTTATATTTAAAGATTAACATGACTCTTCTAACACTTTTAATATAACTAATAAACATTTCTACATAAATGTAGGTCGCCTATCAGTGCTTAGCACACAAACAAACAAAGCTACTACCACCGTGAACGTGAACGATATTCCGGATATTAATATTTCCAACTTAGGAGACTTGGCATCGAAGAGGTGAGTTTTTACAAGAATCATTAGAACTCTATTAATTATCCTAATTACTCAATAGCAGCAACACGACGGAAACGAGTACTAGTTCTGTAGTAATAAAATCTGTTATTACGAGCATATCTCACGAAAAGACGAACGGAGAAAGCGAAAAAGGATCGACAAAAACTACTGCGCCCGAAGAAAGTCAATTTTAATAACTACAAGCAGGTGTTCAAGTACTCGAACATGACAATATACAAACTAAGAACATTTTTTAAAATTGGTTTAACAACGTAATACGGAAATGCGTATAAAAAACAGAGACACCATCAGAAGATGCTCTCCCAGAAAAATACTTTTTATTATAGCTATAGTGCATTATCCTGACCGCAACTGTTTATTATTACCTATGTATATGTTTACGTATTTTCACACAGTGACTTCACACATAATTATTGTGGCAAAAATCAATCCAAAAGAAACAATTGCATTTTTAAAAATATATATATCTGTACACCACGTAATTTTTTAATCAATATAATTTTAAGAATGCATTTCTTACAATCTTTTTGCTTTTACAAGTATTTAAAAGAATTTATATATTTTTTACATCTTACTCTTTAAAAGTTGATAAATGTGCGTGCTGCTTGTTACATTACCATTTAAAAACTACAAAAAAATCTTTTCCCTGTTTTCAAATATTATTTTTGTAAATATGAAATTCTGTTTTAATATAAATCAAGCAATTTCGTTTTCTAAATATTAAAATTCTAATGAATTGGAAAACAGGTTTTAAAAAGTACAAAGTGAAACAATTATGCCTTATCAACAATGACTAAATTTATATCTGATTTTATAAAGTATTAAAGAAACGTGTACATCCATAGATTAACATATAAACTGTTTAATAATTATTTAACCAATATAATGAGTGATTTTATAAATGAGAATTGCACCGAAAAGTCAAGAACCTGTGCGGACTATTTTTATCTGGGATATCTGAATGTTTCAGAAATTTTAACAAATATTAAGGGGGTAAATCCTTGCACTTAATAAAAAACAGAAAAAAATTTTTTTACTGTAAATGTGTCCAGAATGCACTGTGAAAATTTCAAATCGATCGGACTAAAAAAAATATCAGCTTTGCAAGTTGCGTTTTCAGGTAATTTACTCCAGAACATAGCAGAAAAATTACGTTTTTCTCGAAACCACGTTTTTAAGTCCGTATTTATCGGTATTTCGAAACGGCTCAAACGATAACGCATTTTTGATTTTGAAAGATTTTTATCGATCTTTCAAAATCAAAAATGCGTTATCGTTTAAATTAAAAGCTAGTGCATACCCAGTGGAATGTCTCTAAGCATCATCCACTATCTCGCTCTATTGCCGCTCTCCATGCACTCGATCAGAAGTTGCTGCGCATTAAGAAGTTAACGGCGCTTTTTTGCCATTCCGCTTTGTCTTCGTCAGTGAACAGATCTAGCGATCTCAGTTGTTCTTCTGCCAAGTGCGCGACCGCACTCGACGCGGGACTGAACACACACTTCCGACTATACGCTTACAAAACATATAATCCGCACGCTTTAGTCCCCTAGGCTACCGATATCAAGAAGCATGACTGCCCGATAGCTACAAGAGAGGAATTCGGCCCTTTTCCTCTCATTTTTTCGATGTCTTTTCCTCACGTCCCTCTTCCACAACATAAAAACTGAGATTGACTTTGACTGGGAATACTAGAATCAACACTGCTTTCATCTTGATATCAAGAAGAAAAAAGTGAGAATACGAATACTAAAATCAAGATCGGTCGATGTTGATTTTTTTCGTTCTCAATTTTTCTGGGTGTATGTACTTGCAAATGTGTGTGGATATTTACCAGGAAATTTTAATGATAAAATACTTATAAACATGGTCGTTTTTTTTACTTGAAATATTTTTTTCGTAAAAATTTACCCGAAAACTTTTTGAATTTTAACAACTTTTCTACATATTTATAAATGAAATACATATTCTAAGAATGTGAAGAAGACTTACCCAATTTTTAAAAGGCTTACATCATTTTTTTGCATATGAACATTAGGGCGGTCCAAATTTGTACGTCGCGGTTGACCAATCGGAACAATTATAATAAATTATACGCTGTTGCAAAACAAGAAATGTATCAATAAGACATCATTTAATAATTCAAAATAAAAAATATTAAAAAAATATTAATTTGTAATGTTGTTTCCATTTACGACTTTCACAGGACTTGCTATAAAAAATTTGATATAAAAACTAGGCGCTGACTTAAAAAAACCGATTGAAGGTAATAATTAAAATTAAAATAAATATTCCAAAAAACAAATTTTGTTTGTAAATGTAATTAAAATAAATATTACAAAATCAAACAAACATTTTTTTTTTTTGGGGTAGAGCCTAAAAAAAATTGTATTATAAAATAAGATTAAAAAAAAAAACAAATAAAAAAGAAGCTGTCGATAACAATAAATCAGACGGAGTTATAACTTTTTAGAGGGATTTCTTTTAAATCGCTTGAAATCAGATACACGTAATTACGTATTTACTAAATATTATATGTTAAAAAAATTATAGGGATATCATGAATGTTACGGAAAAATATTGAACACCTTTCGGTTTGTAAAAGAGCTTTTAATGCAGTCGTAAGGGTCTGTCTTTTATTTTAGTCTAGCTATTTATTGCCGCCCACTGTACGATTTCCAATAAAATCCTGCAAAAACTACTCACTGCTGTATAAAAATACTTGTATGCATATGTATATTTAAATGTGTTTATACATGTGCACACGCGCCCGCAACAATATTTGCGGTGCGCTTTGATTCGCTACCGATTCTCTATCTCTCTCTACTTCTCCCGTCAATTCATACAGTGGGACGCTTACGCTAAGTCTTAGATGTATAACGTTTTTTCAATTAATAATATTATTAAGCACATACATTTTACTCGAATGCACTGTGCATTTCCTCTCTTTCTGCTCCTCAGCAATTCTCCATCTCTTTTACCCATAAATTCGTACAGTGGGACGCGTAGAATAAATTTAAGAAATACAATTTTTAAAAAAGTAATAATGTGTTGTATGTATAGACAATTAAAAAATATCCATTTTAATTTGGATATATACGTATTAAAAAATATATATACATATACTTCTATAACATATGCATACATTTTTAAAAATATTGCAAAGATATTGCATTGAAATTTACTTTACTACAGTGGTAGAACCCTTGTCATTTATTTTTATCAACCTTTTCATTCCCGCCCACTGTTCGATTTCCATTGAAATTTAGCACAGACGGAGGACAAAAACGGTAGAAAAATAAAACAAACTTTACCGTTTTATGCGCTCTGAGAGCAAAACGAATGACGTCTTTCAATCATGTGTACACGCGCCCACAAACACAATTGCTCTGGGTGTCGCTGTCGATGATCCCCTCTCTCTCTGCTCACCATCGATTCGCCATTTTTATCTACCTCTCCCAACAACTCGTACAGTGGGACGCGTATTTGCAGGGCAATCTCAGTGTGATGCGAGAAATAATTGTGTATACAAGTTAATGTATATTTAAACGCGATTATGCATGTGTACACGCGCCCAAAAACCCCCTCTCTCACACACTGCTCGCGAGCGATTCTCCATCCCTCTCTCTACGACTCCCCAAAACTCGTACAGTGGGACGCGTAGGATAAGTTTTAAAAATACAAATATTTTCAAACAAACTTTATCATTAAACACTGAGTTTTTAAAAAATTCACTGGCTGTTAAAATTACAATCTAAAATAAATGTTGTTATCGCTTTTATGTGGTTTATTTTTTTCCAACTATTTATTGCCGCCCACTGTGCGATTTCCAATAAAATCCAGAAAATACTTCTGACTGCTGTATATACATACTTGTACACATGTATTTAAATGTGTTTATACATGTGTGCAAATTACGACTGAAAAACTGATGAAAAAGTGTATCTTCTGGCTAATATTTAAATCCTTATTTTCTACCCTAAAATATCTGTTTTTTACGAAACAAAGGAAACAATAGGTCAAATATGAAATGTCATATTTTGTTAAGCTCGAAACTAATTATAAATAGATTTTCGTTCAAATCTGGACATTTTAATTTTTGGCCATAAGGAAATAAGGTCATTATGTACATTATGTAAAAAGAAACTCACCACTAAAATTTTCTACAAAATATTCACACGCATTCGCAAGTACATAACGACCTTATTTACTTATTTCCGCATCACGCGCTGAGAGCACACAAATATAACGGCAAATAAAGCGCAAAAATAAGTAAATAAGGTCATTATGTACTTGCGAAGAATCGCAGGGAAAACAGAATGAAAAAAAAAGAAACTACCGCGATCAAAAGTATTTCACCATTAAAATTATCTAGAAAATATTCACACACATTCGCAAGTACATAACGGCCTTATTTACTTATTTCCGCATCACGCTCTGAGAGCACACAAATATAACGGCAAATAAAGCGCAAAAATAAGTAAATAAGGTCATTATGTACTTGCAAAGAATCGCAGGGAAAACAGAATGAAAAAAAAGAAACTACCGCGATCAAAAGTATTTCCCCAGTAAAATTTCCTAGAAATATTTACACACATTCGCAAGTACATAACATGCAAGTACATAACAATGTGAAGAAGACTTACCCAATTATTAAAAGGCTTATATCTTTTTTTGCATATGTACATACATATACACATACAAATAGCCGGCGCGACGCGATAGGCCGGAACGGCGCCAGAACTGAATGTTTTCCAGCAACAAAACGATTTTCGATTGAATTTTTTAACGCATGCGGAAAAAACATTCGGGGCTTCTAGGAAATAGTTACAATCTTTTTTCTTTTGTTTTAAACACTTATACATATTTGTATGTGCATCTTTAATTTCACGGGAAACGGAAAAAGATCACAAAACGCGCAACGTAAAATTTTAGAAATGCAAAAAACCCTTGAGTTAGTCTCAAATTAACTTTTTTCATAATTTATTGTACTGATTTAAACGATTTCCTACCCGCTAAGAAAAATGAACCGGTCGCGCACTTGGCAGAAGAACAACTGAGATCGCTAGATCTGTTCACTGACGAAGACAAAGCGGAATGGCAAAAAAGCGCCGTTAACTTCTTAATGCGCAGCAACTTCTGATCGAGTGCATGGAGAGCGGCAATAGAGCGAGATAGTGGATGATGCTTAGAGACATTCCACTGGGTATGCACTAGCTTTTAATTTAAACGATAACGCATTTTTGATTTTGAAAGATTTTTATCGATCTACATAATGACCTTATTTACTTATTTTTGCGCTTTATTTGCCGTTATATTTGTGTGCTCTCAGAGCGTGATGCGGAAATAAGTAAATAAGGCCGTTATGTACTTGCGAATGTGTGTGAATATTTTCTAGATAATTTTAATGGTGAAATACTTTTGATCGCGGTAGTTTCTTTTTTTTTCATTCTGTTTTCCCTGCGATTCTTCGCAAGTACATAATGACCTTATTTACTTATTTTTGCGCTTTATTTGCCGTTATATTTGTGTGCTCTCAGCGCGTGATGCGGAAATAAGTAAATAAGGTCGTTATGTACTTGCGAATGCGTGTGAATATTTTGTAGAAAATTTTAGTGGTGAGTTTCTTTTTACATAATGTACATAATGACCTTATTTCCTTATGGCCAAAAATTAAAATGTCCAGATTTGAACGAAAATCTATTTATAATTAGTTTCGAGCTTAACAAAATATGACATTTCATATTTGACCTATTGTTTCCTTTGTTTCGTAAAAAACAGATATTTTAGGGTAGAAAATAAGGATTTAAATATTAGCCAGAAGATACACTTTTTCATCAGTTTTTCAGTCGTAATTTGCACACATGTATAAACACATTTAAATACATGTGTACAAGTATGTATATACAGCAGTCAGAAGTATTTTCTGGATTTTATTGGAAATCGCACAGTGGGCGGCAATAAATAGTTGGAAAAAAATAAACCACATAAAAGCGATAACAACATTTATTTTAGATTGTAATTTTAACAGCCAGTGAATTTTTTAAAAACTCAGTGTTTAATAATAAAGTTTGTTTGAAAATATTTGTATTTTAAAAACTTATCCTACGCGTCCTGTACGAGTTTTGGGGAGTCGTAGAGAGAGGGATGGAGAATCGCTCGCGAGCAGTGTGTGAGAGAGGGGGTTTTTGGGCGCGTGTACACATGCATAATCGCGTTTAAATATACATTAACTTGTATACACAATTATTTCTCGCATCACACTGAGATTGCCCTGCAAATACGCGTCCCACTGTACGAGTTGTTGGGAGAGGTAGATAAAAATGGCGAATCGATGGTGAGCAGAGAGAGAGGGGATCATCGACAGCGACACCCAGAGCAATTGTGTTTGTGGGCGCGTGTACACATGATTGAAAGACGTCATTCGTTTTGCTCTCAGAGCGCATAAAACGGTAAAGTTTGTTTTATTTTTCTACCGTTTTTGTCCTCCGTCTGTGCTAAATTTCAATGGAAATCGAACAGTGGGCGGGAATGAAAAGGTTGATAAAAATAAATGACAAGGGTTCTACCACTGTAGTAAAGTAAATTTCAATGCAATATCTTTGCAATATTTTTAAAAATGTATGCATATGTTATAGAAGTGTATGTATATATATTTTTTAATACGTATATATCCAAATTAAAATGGATATTTTTTAATTGTCTATACATACAACACATTATTACTTTTTTAAAAATTGTATTTCTTAAATTTATTCTACGCGTCCCACTGTACGAATTTATGGGTAAAAGAGATGGAGAATTGCTGAGGAGCAGAAAGAGAGGAAATGCACAGTGCATTCGAGTAAAATGTATGTGCTTAATAATATTATTAATTGAAAAAACGTTATACATCTAAGACTTAGCGTAAGCGTCCCACTGTATGAATTGACGGGAGAAGTAGAGAGAGATAGAGAATCGGTAGCGAATCAAAGCGCACCGCAAATATTGTTGCGGGCGCGTGTGCACATGTATAAACACATTTAAATATACATATGCATACAAGTATTTTTATACAGCAGTGAGTAGTTTTTGCAGGATTTTATTGGAAATCGTACAGTGGGCGGCAATAAATAGCTAGACTAAAATAAAAGACAGACCCTTACGACTGCATTAAAAGCTCTTTTACAAACCGAAAGGTGTTCAATATTTTTCCGTAACATTCATGATATCCCTATAATTTTTTTAACATATAATATTTAGTAAATACGTAATTACGTGTATCTGATTTCAAGCGATTTAAAAGAAATCCCTCTAAAAAGTTATAACTCCGTCTGATTTATTGTTATCGACAGCTTCTTTTTTATTTGTTTTTTTTTTTTAATCTTATTTTATAATACAATTTTTTTTAGGCTCTACCCCAAAAAAAAAAATGTTTGTTTGATTTTGTAATATTTATTTTAATTACATTTACAAACAAAATTTGTTTTTTGGAATATTTATTTTAATTTTAATTATTACCTTCAATCGGTTTTATTAAGTCAGCGCCTAGTTTTTATATCAAATTTTTTATAGCAAGTCCTGTGAAAGTCGTAAATGGAAACAACATTACAAATTAATATTTTTTTAATATTTTTTATTTTGAATTATTAAATGATGTCTTATTGATACATTTCTTGTTTTGCAACAGCGTATAATTTATTATAATTGTTCCGATTGGTCAACCGCGACGTACAAATTTGGACCGCCCTAATGTTCATATGCAAAAAAATGATGTAAGCCTTTTAAAAATTGGGTAAGTCTTCTTCACATTCTTAGAATATGTATTTCATTTATAAATATGTAGAAAAGTTGTTAAAATTCAAAAAGTTTTCGGGTAAATTTTTACGAAAAAAATATTTCAAGTAAAAAAAACGACCATGTTTATAAGTATTTTATCATTAAAATTTCCTGGTAAATATCCACACACATTTGCAAGTACATACACCCAGAAAAATTGAGAACGAAAAAAATCAACATCGACCGATCTTGATTTTAGTATTCGTATTCTCACTTTTTTCTTCTTGATATCAAGATGAAAGCAGTGTTGATTCTAGTATTCCCAGTCAAAGTCAATCTCAGTTTTTATGTTGTGGAAGAGGGACGTGAGGAAAAGACATCGAAAAAATGAGAGGAAAAGGGCCGAATTCCTCTCTTGTAGCTATCGGGCAGTCATGCTTCTTGATATCGGTAGCCTAGGGGACTAAAGCGTGCGGATTATATGTTTTGTAAGCGTATAGTCGGAAGTGTGTGTTCAGTCCCGCGTCGAGGCGGAAATTCTTTGCGTTTTTTTTTTTTACTCATTAATATTAATATTAGGATTTTGTTAATCTAACACAAATAATGGCTTAATAAGAGTAAAAACCAAGAACCCAAGAGAACAAAATGTGATTGAACTTTGTACAGCGCCTCATGTGATGCTTCCATGGCGCAGCTGGTAGAGTGTTTGACTGCAAACTGTGAGGCAACGGGTTCGATTCCCACGACCGACCAAAGGTGTTTTTCCCAAGATAGTAAGTTATTTGAATTTTATATTTATCATTTGTTAATTATATAATAATTTCAGTTATTGTTTCAGTTAAAATTTGAAACTAAATGTGTTCTTATATACGAACATAGTATAGGGTGACGTCATCCATGTGTTTAAATAAAGGAAAGAAAAATAAGTTGTGAAACGGGGGGAACCAACAACAACACCGACGGGGACAGGAGGGGGTGCAAGAGGCAAAATTCCCGATTCCTCAATTATTTTTTTTTCTTCTTATTCAATTTGTATCTTAAAATCGACATCGATTCGATGTTGAAACCGAGAAGACGTCATCTCGATATCGATAGCACACATACTCAAAAACCATTCTCAAAACCGAGATGACATCGATGTTGATTTTAGTATTTTCGATCTCGGCTAGGTTTTGTGATCGAAAATACTAAAATCAACATCGATGAGAACGGTTTTTTTTCTCGGTGTAAGACCTTATATACTTATTTCCGCGCTTTATTTGCCGTTATATTTGTGTGCTCTCAGAGCGTGATGCGGAAATAAGTTAATAAGGCCGTTATGTACTTGCGAATGTGTGTGAATATTTTCTAGGAAATTTTAATGGTGAAATACTTTTGATCACGGTTGTTTCTTTTTCTTTCATTCTGTTTTCCCTGCGATTCTTCGAAAGTACTTAATGACCTTATTTACTTATTTCTGCGCTTTATTTGCCGTTATATTTGTGTGCTCTCAGAGCGTGATGCGGAAATAAGTAAATAAGGCCGTTATGTACTTGCGAATGTGTGTGAATATTTTCTAGGTACACTTGCCAGAAAAAGTATGCGTACAAATATTTTCCGCAACTTTAGAGCTTAAAAAAACGTCTTAAAAAAATTCGTAAAAATGTCGTTTTAATTTTAACATTTAGTACACATATTAAGCTTTAATTTGACGTAACTTATTAATTTCTAGCACCTTTACTTTTCCTAATATAAACAAAAATGTAAAAATTGACCGGATTTCGCATCAGAAAAAGTATGCGTACAAATGCATATAGTATTAGAAAAAGCCATATTTTGGGCAAAGTACATCAAGTTTAGTACGGAGTTTGATACCCTTTATGTTTTACAACTTCAGTCTACATATTCGGCATCGATTGGACCAATGTCCTTGCATCCTTCGCCGTTATTTGATTCCATTCCTCGACATTAAGTTTTTTCAGCATATCCTTGGATGCAAGGTTGTGAAGGTGAGTCCTGCCCTCCAGGACATCACAAAAATGCTTTTCGGGATTGAGATATACTATTGTAATAGAGAATGTAGCTGTTTTACACATAAAAGCTTTGTTTTGTGGGCGCAATGTTTAGGTTCGTTGTCCTCTTGCTACCAAAAGTCATTTCGAGTCCCACTTTCAGGGCGCTTTAATTTGTTGTCTTAAAGTGCATAAAACAACCAACAAAACGAGGTATCGTTTATTAAAATCGGTCAACAACTTAACGAGAAATGGCTAGCCATATAACCAAACAAACAACTGCTTTGGCGTAATGCACGAATTTCATACGAATTTCAAAAAAAACTAACCTTCTATCTAAATAAGAAAGTTTTTGCAAGAAATCATGATGTAACCCCTTATAAAAAATGCGATAATTAGTGAAAAATCTAATTTTCCAAAAAGTGATGGGGATCGTTAGTTTAGGTTTGTTAGCTAGTCAAAACAGTCGGTCGCTAAGCTGTCGGCCTTGATTTGTAAAAATTACTACTGAAAAAGTGTATTTTTTGCCTAAAATTTGAGTCCTTATTTTCCACACTAAAACATCCGTTTTTTTGCCCAAATATGGAATGTTATACCTTGTTGATCTCGTAGCTTAATTCTCAATCGATTTGCGTTCAATTCTGGACATTTTAATTTTTGGTAATTTTTTGCAAGAAATCATGATGTAACCCCTTATAAAAAATGCGATAATTAGTGAAGTCATTAACATTAAGTTTTCCTCATTTTTCACCCTAAAACATCCGTTTTTTTGCCGAAGCAAAAGGAATAATAGCCCAAATATGGAATGTTATACCTTGTTGAGCTCGTAGCTTAATTCTCAATCGATTTGCGTTCAATTCTGGACATTTTAATTTTTGGTAATTTTTTGCAAGAAATCATGATGTAACCCCTTATAAAAAATGCGATAATTAGTGAAAAATCTAATTTTCCAAAAAGTGATGGGGATCGTTAGTTTAGGTTTGTTAGCTAGTCAAAACAGTCGGGCGCTAAGTTGTCGGCCTTGATTTGTAAAAATTACTACTGAAAAAGTGTATTTTTTGCCTAAAATTTGAGTCCTTATTTTCCACACTAAAACATCCGTTTTTTTGCCCAAATATGGAATGTTATACCTTGTTGATCTCGTAGCTTAATTCTCAATCGATTTGCGTTCAATTCTGGACATTTTAATTTTTGGTAATTTTTTGCAAGAAATCTTGATGTAACCCCTTATAAAAAATGCGATAATTAGTGAAAAATCTAATTTTCCAAAAAGTGATGGGGATCGTTAGTTTAGGTTTGTTAGCTAGTCAAAACAGTCGGTCGCTAAGCTGTCGGCCTTGATTTGTAAAAATTACTACTGAAAAAGTGTATTTTTTGCCTAAAATTTGAGTCCTTATTTTCCACCCTAAAACATCCGTTTTTTTTGCCCAAATATGAAATGTTATACCTTGTTGATCTCGTAGCTTAATTCTCAATCGATTTGCGTTCAATTCTGGACATTTTAATTTTTGGTAATTTTTTGCAAGAAATCATGATGTAACCCCTTATAAAAAATGCGATAATTAGTGAAAAATCTAATTTTCCAAAAAGTGATGGGGAACGTTAGTTTAGGTTTGTTAGCTAGTCAAAACAGTCGGGCGCTAAGTTGCCGGCCTTGATTTGTAAAAATTACTACTGAAAAAGTGTATTTTTTGCCTAAAATTTGAGTCCTCATATTCCACTCTAAAACATCCGTTTTTTTTGCCGAAGCAAAGGGAATAATAGCCCAAATATGGAATGTTATACCTTGTTGACCTCGTAGCTTAATTCTCAATCGATTTGCGTTCAATTCTGGACATTTTAATTTTGGAATTTTTTGCAAGAAATCATGATGTAACCCCTTATAAAAAATGCGATAATTAGTGAAGTCATTAACATTAAGTTTTCCTCATTTTTCACCCTAAAACATCCGTTTTTTTGCCGAAGCAAAAGGAATAATAGCCCAAATATGGAATGTTATACCTTGTTGAGCTCGTAGCTTAATTCTCAATCGATTTGCGTTCAATTCTGGACATTTTAATTTTTGGGAAATTTTTGCAAGAAATCATGATGTAACCCCTTATAAAAAATGCGATAATTAGTGAAAAATCTAATTTTCCAAAAAGTGATGGGGATCGTTAGTGTAGGGTTGTTAGCTAGTCAAAACAGTCGGTCGCTAAGCTGTCGGCCTTGATTTGTAAAAATTACTACTGAAAAAGTGTATTTTTTGCCTAAAATTTGAGTCCTTATTTTCCACACTAAAACATCCGTTTTTTTGCCCAAATATGGAATGTTATACCTTGTTGATCTCGTAGCTTAATTCTCAATCGATTTGCGTTCAATTCTGGACATTTTAATTTTTGGTAATTTTTTGCAAGAAATCATGATGTAACCCCTTATAAAAAATGCGATAATTAGTGAAAAATCTAATTTTCCAAAAAGTGATGGGGATCGTTAGTTTAGGTTTGTTAGCTAGTCAAAACAGTCGGGCGCTAAGTTGTCGGCCTTTATTTGTAAAAATTACTACTGAAAAAGTGTATTTTTTGCCTAAAATTTGAGTCCTTATTTTCCACACTAAAACATCCGTTTTTTTGCCCAAATATGGAATGTTATACCTTGTTGATCTCGTAGCTTAATTCTCAATCGATTTGCGTTCAATTCTGGACATTTTAATTTTTGGTAATTTTTTGCAAGAAATCATGATGTAACCCCTTATAAAAAATGCGATAATTAGTGAAGTCATTAACATTAAGTTTTCCTCATTTTTCACCCTAAAACATCCGTTTTTTTGCCGAAGCAAAAGGAATAATAGCCCAAATATGGAATGTTATACCTTGTTGAGCTCGTAGCTTAATTCTCAATCGATTTGCGTTCAATTCTGGACATTTTAATTTTTGGTAATTTTTTGCAAGAAATCATGATGTAACCCCTTATAAAAAATGCGATAATTAGTGAAAAATCTAATTTTCCAAAAAGTGATGGGGATCGTTAGTTTAGGTTTGTTAGCTAGTCAAAACAGTCGGGCGCTAAGTTGTCGGCCTTGATTTGTAAAAATTACTACTGAAAAAGTGTATTTTTTGCCTAAAATTTGAGTCCTTATTTTCCACACTAAAACATCCGTTTTTTTGCCCAAATATGGAATGTTATACCTTGTTGATCTCGTAGCTTAATTCTCAATCGATTTGCGTTCAATTCTGGACATTTTAATTTTTGGTAATTTTTTGCAAGAAATCATGATGTAACCCCTTATAAAAAATGCGATAATTAGTGAAGTCATTAACATTAAGTTTTCCTCATTTTTCACCCTAAAACATCCGTTTTTTTGCCGAAGCAAAAGGAATAATAGCCCAAATATGGAATGTTATACCTTGTTGAGCTCGTAGCTTAATTCTCAATCGATTTGCGTTCAATTCTGGACATTTTAATTTTTGGTAATTTTTTGCAAGAAATCATGATGTAACCCCTTATAAAAAATGCGATAATTAGTGAAAAATCTAATTTTCCAAAAAGTGATGGGGATCGTTAGTTTAGGTTTGTTAGCTAGTCAAAACAGTCGGGCGCTAAGTTGTCGGCCTTGATTTGTAAAAATTACTACTGAAAAAGTGTATTTTTTGCCTAAAATTTGAGTCCTTATTTTCCACACTAAAACATCCGTTTTTTTGCCCAAATATGGAATGTTATACCTTGTTGATCTCGTAGCTTAATTCTCAATCGATTTGCGTTCAATTCTGGACATTTTAATTTTTGGTAATTTTTTGCAAGAAATCTTGATGTAACCCCTTATAAAAAATGCGATAATTAGTGAAAAATCTAATTTTCCAAAAAGTGATGGGGATCGTTAGTTTAGGTTTGTTAGCTAGTCAAAACAGTCGGTCGCTAAGCTGTCGGCCTTGATTTGTAAAAATTACTACTGAAAAAGTGTATTTTTTGCCTAAAATTTGAGTCCTTATTTTCCACCCTAAAACATCCGTTTTTTTGCCGAAGCAAAGGGAATAATAGCCCAAATATGGAATGTTTTACCTTGTTGACCTCGTAGCTTAATTCTCAATCGATTTGCCTTCAATTCTGGACATTTTAATTTTTGGTAATTTTTTGCAAGAAATCATGATGTAACCCCTTATAAAAAAATTCGATAATTAGTGAAAAATCTAATTTTCCAAAAAGTGATGGGGATCGTTAGCTTAGGTTTGTTAGCTAGTCAAAACAGTCGGGCGCTAAGTTGTCGGCCTTGATTTGTAAAAATTACTACTGAAAAAGTGTATTTTTTGCCTAAAATTTGAGTCCTTATTTTCCACACTAAAACATCCGTTTTTTTGCCCAAATATGGAATGTTATACCTTGTTGATCTCGTAGCTTAATTCTCAATCGATTTGCGTTCAATTCTGGACATTTTAATTTTTGGTAATTTTTTGCAAGAAATCATGATGTAACCCCTTATAAAAAATGCGATAACACTATGCAGCATCAAAAATTAACCTCGATGAATGCTATATTTTTGGATTCGTTACGACTTCCCAAGTTAAACTGCGTTTTCCAAAGAGTTCCCCGACGCAAGGATTCTTAGCAAAAGGACCTCAAAGTTCAAAAAATGCTGAAATTGACCAACTTTGCGGAGCTCTCAGAGGCAAATGGATGCATGGCTTGGTTCGAAGTTAAAGTTTTTTAAAAGATACACCCTTTATCTTTCAAACCCCATACATAAAATAATTTTAGGATTTTTTTTAAGGCAGAAATAAATTCCAAAAAACAACTGAAAAACATACAGCTGCGGTCAAAATAGTAGCAGTGTTGCCGCCTTGTGTTTTTAAAAGTTTCATGTTGTAATTTTTTCTTATCCAATTAGTCTAATAGTAAAATTATAATCAGTACAATATTACCAGGAAAAGATCAATTACAACAACAAACTTTTAAATACACCGGGCGGCAACACTACTACCATTTTGACCGCAGCTGTATACTTTTATGTTTTTTGACTATGTTTTCTAGAATTTGTTTCTGCCTTAAAAAAAATCTTAAAAATTTTTTAAGTATGGGGTTTAAAAGATAAAGGGTGTATCTTTTAAAAAACTTTAACATCGAATCAAACCATGCATCCATTTGCCTCTGAGAGCTCCGCAAAGTTGGCCAATTTCAGCATTTTTCGAACTTTGAGGTCCTTTTGCTAAGAATCCTTACGTCGGGGAACTTTTTGGAAAACGCAGTTTAACTTGGGAATTCGTAACGAATACAAAAATATAGCATCCATCGAGGTAAATTTAAAAGCACTAAAAATGCTGCACAGTGTAATTAGTGAAAAATCTAATTTTCCAAAAAGTGATGGGGATCGTTAGTTTAGGTTTGTTAGCTAGTCAAAACAGTCGGGCGCTAAGTTGTCGGCCTTGATTTGTAAAAATTACTACTGAAAAAGTGTATTTTTTGCCTAAAATTTGAGTCCTTATTTTCCACACTAAAACATCCGTTTTTTTGCCCAAATATGGAATGTTATACCTTGTTGATCTCGTAGCTTAATTCTCAATCGATTTGCGTTCAATTCTGGACATTTTAATTTTTGGTAATTTTTTGCAAGAAATCTTGATGTAACCCCTTATAAAAAATGCGATAATTAGTGAAAAATCTAATTTTCCAAAAAGTGATGGGGATCGTTAGTTTAGGTTTGTTAGCTAGTCAAAACAGTCGGTCGCTAAGCTGTCGGCCTTGATTTGTAAAAATTACTACTGAAAAAGTGTATTTTTTGCCTAAAATTTGAGTCCTTATTTTCCACCCTAAAACATCCGTTTTTTTTGCCCAAATATGAAATGTTATACCTTGTTGATCTCGTAGCTTAATTCTCAATCGATTTGCGTTCAATTCTGGACATTTTAATTTTTGGTAATTTTTTGCAAGAAATCTTGATGTAACCCCTTATAAAAAATGCGATAATTAGTGAAAAATCTAATTTTCCAAAAAGTGATGGGGAACGTTAGTTTAGGTTTGTTAGCTAGTCAAAACAGTCGGGCGCTAAGTTGCCGGCCTTGATTTGTAAAAATTACTACTGAAAAAGTGTATTTTTTGCCTAAAATTTGAGTCCTCATATTCCACTCTAAAACATCCGTTTTTTTTGCCGAAGCAAAGGGAATAATAGCCCAAATATGGAATGTTATACCTTGTTGACCTCGTAGCTTAATTCTCAATCGATTTGCCTTCAATTCTGGACATTTTAATTTTTGGTAATTTTTTGCAAGAAATCATGATGTAACCCCTTATAAAAAAATTCGATAATTAGTGAAAAATCTAATTTTCCAAAAAGTGATGGGGATCGTTAGTTTAGGTTTGTTAGCTAGTCAAAACAGTCGGTCGCTAAGCTGTCGGCCTTGATTTGTAAAAATTACTACTGAAAAAGTGTATTTGCCTAAATTTGAGTCCTTACTTACTACCCTAAAACATCCGTTTTTTTTGCCGAAGCAAAGGAAATAATAGCCCAAATATGGAATGTCATTCCTTGTTAAACTCGTAGCTTAGATCTTAATCGATCTGCGTTCAAGCCTTAGCTGTGATTTGTCCAAACTGCGACTGAAAAACTGATGAAAAAGGGTATTTTTTGACTAAAACTCGAATCTTTATTTTTCAACCTCAAAATATCCGTTTTTTTTGCCGAAGCAAAGGGAATAATAGCCCAAATAAGGAATGTTATACCTTGTTGAGCTCGTAGCTTAATTCTCAATCGATTTGCGTTCAATTCTGGACATTTTAATTTTTGGTAATTTTTTGCAAGAAATCATGATGTAACCCCTTATAAAAAATGCGATAATTAGTGAAAAATCTAATTTTCCAAAAAGTGATGGGGATCGTTAGTTTAGGTTTGTTAGCTAGTCAAAACAGTCGGGCGCTAAGTTGTCGGCCTTGATTTGTAAAAATTACTACTGAAAAAGTGTATTTTTTGCCTAAAATTTGAGTCCTTATTTTCCACACTAAAACATCCGTTTTTTTGCCCAAATATGGAATGTTATACCTTGTTGATCTCGTAGCTTAATTCTCAATCGATTTGCGTTCAATTCTGGACATTTTAATTTTTGGTAATTTTTTGCAAGAAATCATGATGTAACCCCTTATAAAAAATGCGATAATTAGTGAAAAATCTAATTTTCCAAAAAGTGATGGGGATCGTTAGTTTAGGTTTGTTAGCTAGTCAAAACAGTCGGTCGCTAAGCTGTCGGCCTTGATTTGTAAAAATTACTACTGAAAAAGTGTATTTTTTGCCTAAAATTTGAGTCCTTATTTTCCACACTAAAACATCCGTTTTTTTTGCCCAAATATGGAATGTTATACCTTGTTGATCTCGTAGCTTAATTCTCAATCGATTTGCGTTCAATTCTGGACATTTTAATTTTTGGTAATTTTTTGCAAGAAATCATGATGTAACCCCTTATAAAAAATGCGATAATTAGTGAAAAATCTAATTTTTCAAAAAGTGATGGGGATCGTTAGTTTAGGTTTGTTAGCTAGTCAAAACAGTCGGTCGCTAAGCTGTCGGACTTGATTTTTAAAAATTACTACTGAAAAAGTGTATTTGCCTAAATTTGAGTCCTTACTTACTACCCTAAAACATCCGTTTTTTTTGCCGAAGCAAAGGAAATAATAGCCCAAATATGGAATGTCATTCCTTGTTAAACTCGTAGCTTAGATCTTAATCGATCTGCGTTCAAGCCTTAGCTGTGATTTGTCCAAACTGCGACTGAAAAACTGATGAAAAAGGGTATTTTTTGACTAAAACTCGAATCTTTATTTTTCAACCTCAAAATATCCGTTTTTTTTGCCGAAGCAAAGGGAATAATAGCCCAAATAAGGAATGTTATACCTTGTTGAGCTCGTAGCTTAATTCTCAATCGATTTGCGTTCAATTCTGGACATTTTAATTTTTGGGAATTTTTTGCAAGAAATCATGATGTAACCCCTTATATAAAAATTGGGATAATTAGTAAAAAAATCTAATTTTCCAAAAAGTGATGGGGATCGTTAGTTTAGGTTTGTTAGCTAGTCAAAACAGTCGGTCGCTAAGCTGTCGGCCTTGATTTGTAAAAATTACTACTGAAAAAGTGTATTTTTTGCCTAAAATTTGAGTCCTTATTTTCCACACTGAAACATCCGTTTTTTTGCTCAAATATGGAATGTTATACCTTGTTGATCTCGTAGCTTAATTCTCAATCGATTTGCGTTCAATTCTGGACATTTTAATTTTTGGTAATTTTTTGCAAGAAATCATGATGTAACCCCTTATAAAAAATGCGATAATTAGTGAAAAATCTAATTTTCCAAAAAGTGATGGGGAACGTTAGTTTAGGTTTGTTAGCTAGTCAAAACAGTCGGGCGCTAAGTTGTCGGCCTTGATTTGTAAAAATTACTACTGAAAAAGTGTATTTTTTGCCTAAAATTTGAGTCCTTATTTTCCACACTGAAACATCCGTTTTTTTGCTCAAATATGGAATGTTATACCTTGTTGATCTCGTAGCTTAATTCTCAATAGATTTGCGTTCAATTCTGGACATTTTAATTTTTGGTAATTTTTTGCAAGAAATCATGATGTAACCCCTTATAAAAAATGCGATAATTAGTGAAAAATCTAATTTTCCAAAAAGTGATGGGGAACGTTAGTTTAGGTTTGTTAGCTAGTCAAAACAGTCGGGCGCTAAGTTGCCGGCCTTGATTTGTAAAAATTACTACTGAAAAAGTGTATTTTTTGCCTAAAATTTGAGTCCTTATTTTCCACACTAAAACATCCGTTTTTTTGCCCAAATATGGAATGTTATACCTTGTTGATCTCGTAGCTTAATTCTCAATCGATTTGCGTTCAATTCTGGACATTTTAATTTTTGGTAATTTTTTGCAAGAAATCATGATGTAACCCCTTATAAAAAATGCGATAATTAGTGAAAAATCTAATTTTCCAAAAAGTGATGGGGATCGTTAGTTTAGGTTTGTAAGCTAGTAAAAACAGTCGGTCGCTAAGCTGTCGGCCTTGATTTGTAAAAATTACTACTGAAAAAGTGTATTTTTTGCCTAAATTTGAGTCCTTACTTACTACCCTAAAACATACGTTTTTTTTGCAGAAGCAAAGGAAATAATAGCCCAAATATGAAATGTCATTCCTTGTTAAACTCGTAGCTTAGATCTTAATCGATCTGCGTTCAAGCCTTAGCTGTGATTTGTCCAAACTGCGACTGAAAAACTCATGAAAAAGTGTATTTTTTGACTAAAACTCGAATCTTTATTTTTCAACCTCAAAATATCCGTTTTTTTGCCGAAGCAAAGGGAATAATAGCCCAAATAAGGAATGTTATACCTTGTTGAGCTCGTAGCTTAATTCTCAATCGATTTGCGTTCAATTCTGGACATTTTAATTTTTGGGAATTTTTTGCAAGAAATCATGATGTAACCCCTTATATAAAAATTGGGATAATTAGTAAAAAAATCTAATTTTCCAAAAAGTGATGGGGATCGTTAGTTTAGGTTTGTTAGCTAGTCAAAACAGTCGGTCGCTAAGCTGTCGGCCTTGATTTGTAAAAATTACTACTGAAAAAGTGTATTTTTTGCCTAAAATTTGAGTCCTTATTTTCCACACTGAAACATCCGTTTTTTTGCTCAAATATGGAATGTTATACCTTGTTGATCTCGTAGCTTAATTCTCAATCGATTTGCGTTCAATTCTGGACATTTTAATTTTTGGTAATTTTTTGCAAGAAATCATGATGTAACCCCTTATAAAAAATGCGATAATTAGTGAAAAATCTAATTTTCCAAAAAGTGATGGGGAACGTTAGTTTAGGTTTGTTAGCTAGTCAAAACAGTCGGGCGCTAAGTTGTCGGCCTTGATTTGTAAAAATTACTACTGAAAAAGTGTATTTTTTGCCTAAAATTTGAGTCCTTATTTTCCACACTGAAACATCCGTTTTTTTGCTCAAATATGGAATGTTATACCTTGTTGATCTCGTAGCTTAATTCTCAATCGATTTGCGTTCAATTCTGGACATTTTAATTTTTGGTAATTTTTTGCAAGAAATCATGATGTAACCCCTTATAAAAAATGCGATAATTAGTGAAAAATCTAATTTTCCAAAAAGTGATGGGGAACGTTAGCTTAGGTTTGTTAGCTAGTCAAAACAGTCGGGCGCTAAGTTGCCGGCCTTGATTTGTAAAAATTACTACTGAAAAAGTGTATTTTTTGCCTAAAATTTGAGTCCTTATTTTCCACACTAAAACATCCGTTTTTTTGCCCAAATATGGAATGTTATACCTTGTTGATCTCGTAGCTTAATTCTCAATCGATTTGCGTTCAATTCTGGACATTTTAATTTTTGGTAATTTTTTGCAAGAAATCATGATGTAACCCCTTATAAAAAATGCGATAATTAGTGAAAAATCTAATTTTCCAAAAAGTGATGGGGATCGTTAGTTTAGGTTTGTAAGCTAGTAAAAACAGTCGGTCGCTAAGCTGTCGGCCTTGATTTGTAAAAATTACTACTGAAAAAGTGTATTTTTTGCCTAAATTTGAGTCCTTACTTACTACCCTAAAACATACGTTTTTTTTGCCGAAGCAAAGGAAATAATAGCCCAAATATGAAATGTCATTCCTTGTTAAACTCGTAGCTTAGATCTTAATCGATCTGCGTTCAAGCCTTAGCTGTGATTTGTCCAAACTGCGACTGAAAAACTCATGAAAAAGTGTATTTTTTGACTAAAACTCGAATCTTTATTTTTCAACCTCAAAATATCCGTTTTTTTTGCCGAAGCAAAGGGAATAATAGCCCAAATAAGGAATGTTATACCTTGTTGAGCTCGTAGCTTAATTCTCAATCGATTTGCGTTCAATTCTGGACATTTTAATTTTTGGGAATTTTTTGCAAGAAATCATGATGTAACCCCTTATAAAAAATGCGATAATTAGTGAAAAATCTAATTTTCCAAAAAGTGATGGGGATCGTTAGTTTAGGTTTGTTAGCTAGTCAAAACAGTCGGTCGCTAAGCTGTCGGCCTTGATTTGTAAAAATTACTACTGAAAAAGTGTATTTTTTGCCTAAAATTTGAGTCCTTATTTTCCACACTAAAACATCCGTTTTTTTGCCCAAATATGGAATGTTATACCTTGTTGAGCTCGTAGCTTAATTCTCAATCGATTTGCGTTCAATTCTGGACATTTTAATTTTTGGTAATTTTTTGCAAGAAATCATGATGTAACCCCTTATAAAAAATGCGATAATTAGTGAAAAATCTAATTTTCCAAAAAGTGATGGGGAACGTTAGTTTAGGTTTGTTAGCTAGTCAAAACAGTCGGGCGCTAAGTTGTCGGCCTTGATTTGTAAAAATTACTACTGAAAAAGTGTATTTTTTGCCTAAAATTTGAGTCCTTATTTTCCACACTGAAACATCCGTTTTTTTGCTCAAATATGGAATGTTATACCTTGTTGATCTCGTAGCTTAATTCTCAATCGATTTGCGTTCAATTCTGGACATTTTAATTTTTGGTAATTTTTTGCAAGAAATCATGATGTAACCCCTTATAAAAAATGCGATAATTAGTGAAAAATCTAATTTTCCAAAAAGTGATGGGGAACGTTAGCTTAGGTTTGTTAGCTAGTCAAAACAGTCGGGCGCTAAGTTGCCGGCCTTGATTTGTAAAAATTACTACTGAAAAAGTGTATTTTTTGCCTAAAATTTGAGTCCTTATTTTCCACACTAAAACATCCGTTTTTTTGCCCAAATATGGAATGTTATACCTTGTTGATCTCGTAGCTTAATTCTCAATCGATTTGCGTTCAATTCTGGACATTTTAATTTTTGGTAATTTTTTGCAAGAAATCATGATGTAACCCCTTATAAAAAATGCGATAATTAGTGAAAAATCTAATTTTCCAAAAAGTGATGGGGATCGTTAGTTTAGGTTTGTAAGCTAGTAAAAACAGTCGGTCGCTAAGCTGTCGGCCTTGATTTGTAAAAATTACTACTGAAAAAGTGTATTTTTTGCCTAAATTTGAGTCCTTACTTACTACCCTAAAACATACGTTTTTTTTGCCGAAGCAAAGGAAATAATAGCCCAAATATGAAATGTCATTCCTTGTTAAACTCGTAGCTTAGATCTTAATCGATCTGCGTTCAAGCCTTAGCTGTGATTTGTCCAAACTGCGACTGAAAAACTCATGAAAAAGTGTATTTTTTGACTAAAACTCGAATCTTTATTTTTCAACCTCAAAATATCCGTTTTTTTGCCGAAGCAAAGGGAATAATAGCCCAAATAAGGAATGTTATACCTTGTTGAGCTCGTAGCTTAATTCTCAATCGATTTGCGTTCAATTCTGGACATTTTAATTTTTGGGAATTTTTTGCAAGAAATCATGATGTAACCCCTTATATAAAAATTGGGATAATTAGTAAAAAATCTAATTTTCCAAAAAGTGATGGGGATCGTTAGTTTAGGTTTGTTAGCTAGTCAAAACAGTCGGTCGCTAAGCTGTCGGCCTTGATTTGTAAAAATTACTACTGAAACAGTGTATTTTTTGCCTAAAATTTGAGTCCTTATTTTCCACCTTTAAAACATCCGTTTTTTTGCCCAAAGATGGAATGTTATACCTTGTTGAGCTCGTAGCTTAATTCTCAATCGATTTGCGTTCAATTCTGGACATTTTAATTTTTGGTAATTTTTTGCAAGAAATCATGATGTAACCCCTTATAAAAAATGCGATAATTAGTGAAAAATCTAATTTTCCAAAAAGTGATGGGGATCGTTAGTTTAGGTTTGTTAGCTAGTCAAAACAGTCGGTCGCTAAGCTGTCGGCCTTGATTTGTAAAAATTACTACTGAAAAAGTGTATTTTTTGCCTAAATTTGAGTCCTTACTTACTACCCTAAAACATACGTTTTTTTTGCCGAAGCAAAGGAAATAATAGCCCAAATATGAAATGTCATTCCTTGTTAAACTCGTAGCTTAGATCTTAATCGATCTGCGTTCAAGCCTTAGCTGTGATTTGTCCAAACTGCGACTGAAAAACTCATGAAAAAGTGTATTTTTTGACTAAAACTCGAATCTTTATTTTTCAACCTCAAAATATCCGTTTTTTTGCCGAAGCAAAGGGAATAATAGCCCAAATAAGGAATGTTATACCTTGTTGAGCTCGTAGCTTAATTCTCAATCGATTTGCGTTCAATTCTGGACATTTTAATTTTTGGGAATTTTTTGCAAGAAATCATGATGTAACCCCTTATATAAAAATTGGGATAATTAGTGAAAAAACTAATTTTTCAAAAAGTGATGGGGATCGTTAGTTTAGGTTTGTTAGCTAGTCAAAACAGTCGGTCGCTAAGCTGTCGGCCTTGATTTGTAAAAATTACTACTGAAACAGTGTATTTTTTGCCTAAAATTTGAGTCCTTATTTTCCACCTTTAAAACATCCGTTTTTTTGCCCAAAGATGGAATGTTATACCTTGTTGAGCTCGTAGCTTAATTCTCAATCGATTTGCGTTCAATTCTGGACATTTTAATTTTTGGTAATTTTTTGCAAGAAATCATGATGTAACCCCTTATAAAAAATGCGATAATTAGTGAAAAATCTAATTTTCCAAAAAGTGATGGGGATCGTTAGTTTAGGTTTGTTAGCTAGTCAAAACAGTCGGTCGCTAAGCTGTCGGCCTTGATTTGTAAAAATTACTACTGAAAAAGTGTATTTTTTGCCTAAAATTTGAGTCCTTATTTTCCACACTAAAACATCCGTTTTTTTGCCCAAATATGGAATGTTATACCTTGTTGAGCTCGTAGCTTAATTCTCAATCGATTTGCGTTCAATTCTGGACATTTTAATTTTTGGGAATTTTTTGCAAGAAATCATGATGTAACCCCTTATAAAAAATGCGATAATTAGTGAAAAATCTAATTTTTCAAAAAGTGATGGGGATCGTTAGTTTAGGTTTGTTAGCTAGTCAAAACAGTCGGTCGCTAAGCTGTCGGACTTGATTTGTAAAAATTACTACTAAAAAAGTGTATTTGCCTAAATTTGAGTCCTTACTTACTACCCTAAAACATCCGTTTTTTTTGCCGAAGCAAAGGAAATAATAGCCCAAATATGGAATGTCATTCCTTGTTAAACTCGTAGCTTAGATCTTAATCGATCTGCGTTCAAGCCTTAGCTGTGATTTGTCCAAACTGCGACTGAAAAACTGATGAAAAAGGGTATTTTTTGACTAAAACTCGAATCTTTATTTTTCAACCTCAAAATATCCGTTTTTTTGCCGAAGCAAAGGGAATAATAGCCCAAATAAGGAATGTTATACCTTGTTGAGCTCGTAGCTTAATTCTCAATCGATTTGCGTTCAATTCTGGACATTTTAATTTTTGGGAATTTTTTGCAAGAAATCATGATGTAACCCCTTATAAAAAATGCGATAATTAGTGAAAAAACTAATTTTTCAAAAAGTGATGGGGATCGTTAGTTTAGGTTTGTTAGCTAGTCAAAACAGTCGGTCGCTAAGCTGTCGGCCTTGATTTGTAAAAATTACTACTGAAAAAGTGTATTTTTTGCCTAAAATTTGAGTCCTTATTTTCCACACTAAAACATCCGTTTTTTTTGCCCAAATATGGAATGTTATACCTTGTTGATCTCGTAGCTTAATTCTCAATCGATTTGTGTTCAATTCTGGACATTTTAATTTTTGGTAATTTTTTGCAAGAAATCATGATGTAACCCCTTATAAAAAATGCGATAATTAGTGAAAAATCTAATTTTCCAAAAAGTGATGGGGATCGTTAGTTTAGGTTTGTTAGCTAGTCAAAACAGTCGGTCGCTAAGCTGTCGGCCTTGATTTGTAAAAATTACTACTGAGAAAGTGTATTTTTTGCCTAAAATTTGAGTCCTTACTTACTACCCTAAAACATCCGTTTTTTTTGCCGAAGCAAAGGAAATAATAGCCCAAATATGGAATGTCATTCCTTGTTAAACTCGTAGCTTAGATCTTAATCGATCTGCGTTCAAGCCGTAGCTGTGATTTGTCCAAACTGCGACTGAAAAACTGATGAAAAAGGGTATTTTTTGACTAAAACTCGAATCTTTATTTTTCAACCTCAAAACATCCGTTTTTTTGCCGAAGCAAAGGGAATAATAGCCCAAATATGGAATGTTTTACCTTGTTGACCTCGTAGCTTAATTCTCAATCGATTTGCCTTCAATTCTGGACATTTTAATTTTTGGTAATTTTTTGCAAGAAATCATGATGTAACCCCTTATAAAAAAGGCGATAATTAGTGAAAAATCTAATTTTCCAAAAAGTGATGGGGATCGTTAGTTTAGGTTTGTTAGCTAGTCAAAACAGTCGGGCGCTAAGCTTTCGGCCTTGATTTGTAAAAATTACTACTGAAAAAGTGTATTTTTTGCCTAAAATTTGAGTCCTCATTTTCCACCCTAAAACATCCGTTTTTTTGCCGAAGCAAAGGGAATAATAGCCCAAATATGGAATGTTTTACCTTGTTGACCTCGTAGCTTAATTCTCAATCGATTTGCCTTCAATTCTGGACATTTTAATTTTTGGTAATTTTTTGCAAGAAATCATGATGTAACCCCTTATAAAAAATGCGATAATTAGTGAAAAATCTAATTTTCCAAAAAGTGATGGGGATCGTTAGTTTAGGTTTGTTAGCTAGTCAAAACAGTCGGGCGCTAAGCTGTCGGCCTTGATTTGTAAAAATTACTACTGAAAAAGTGTATTTTTTGCCTAAAATTTGAGTCCTCATTTTCCACCCTAAAACATCCGTTTTTTTGCCGAAGCAAAGGGAATAATAGCCCAAATATGGAATGTTTTACCTTGTTGACCTCGTAGCTTAATTCTCAATCGATTTGCCTTCAATTCTGGACATTTTAATTTTTGGTAATTTTTTGCAAGAAATCATGATGTAACCCCTTATAAAAAATTCGATAATTAGTGAAAAATCTAATTTTCCAAAAAGTGATGGGGATCGTTAGTTTAGGTTTGTTAGCTAGTCAAAACAGTCGGGCGCTAAGCTGTCGGCCTTGATTTGTAAAAATTACTACTGAAACAGTGTATTTTTTGCCTAAAATTTGAGTCCTTATTTTCCACCTTTAAAACATCCGTTTTTTTGCCCAAAGATGGAATGTTATACCTTGTTGAGCTCGTAGCTTAATTCTCAATCGATTTGCGTTCAATTCTGGACATTTTAATTTTTGATAATTTTTTGCAAGAAATCATGATGTAACCCCTTATAAAAAATGCGATAATTAGTGAAAAATCAAATTTTTCAAAAAGTGATGGGGATTGTTTGTTTAGGTTTGTTAGCTAGTCAAAACAGTCGGTCGCTAAGCTGTCGGCCTTGATTTGTAAAAATTACTACTGAAACAGTGTATTTTTTGCCTAAAATTTGAGTCCTTATTTTCCAACTTTAAAACATCCGTTTTTTTGCCCAAAGATGGAATGTTATACCTTGTTGAGCTCGTAGCTTAATTCTCAATCGATTTGCGTTCAATTCTGGACATTTTAATTTTTGGTAATTTTTTGCAAGAAATCATGATGTAACCCCTTATAAAAAATGCGATAATTAGTGAAAAATCTAATTTTCCAAAAAGTGATGGGGATCGTTAGTTTAGGTTTGTTAGCTAGTCAAAACAGTCGGGCGCTAAGCTGTCGGCCTTGATTTGTAAAAATTACTACTGAAAAAGTGTATTTTTTGCCTAAAATTTGAGTCCTCATTTTCCACCCTAAAACATCCGTTTTTTTGCCGAAGCAAAGGGAATAATAGCCCAAATATGGAATGTTTTACCTTGTTGACCTCGTAGCTTAATTCTCAATCGATTTGCCTTCAATTCTGGACATTTTAATTTTTGGTAATTTTTTGCAAGAAATCATGATGTAACGCCTTATAAAAAATGCGATAATTAGTGAAAAATCTAATTTTCCAAAAAGTGATGGGGATCGTTAGTTTAGGTTTATTAGCTAGTCAAAACAGTCGGGCGCTAAGCTGTCGGCCTTGTTTTGTCAAAATTACGACTGAAAAAGTGTATTTTTTGCCTAAAATTTGAGTCCTTATTTTCCACCCTAAAACATCCGTTTTTTTGCCGAAGCAAAGGAAATAATAGCCCAAATATGAAATGTCATTCCTTGTTAAACTCGTAGCTTAGATCTTAATCGATCTGCGTTCAAGCCTTAGCTGTGATTTGTCCAAACTGCGACTGAAAAACTCATGAAAAAGTGTATTTTTTGACTAAAACTCGAATCTTTATTTTTCAACCTCAAAATATCCGTTTTTTTGCCGAAGCAAAGGGAATAATAGCCCAAATAAGGAATGTTATACCTTGTTGAGCTCGTAGCTTAATTCTCAATCGATTTGCGTTCAATTCTGGACATTTTAATTTTTGGTAATTTTTTGCAAGAAATCATGATGTAACCCCTTATAAAAAATGCGATAATTAGTGAAAAATCTAATTTTCCAAAAAGTGATGGGGAACGTTAGTTTAGGTTTGTTAGCTAGTCAAAACAGTCGGGCGCTAAGTTGCCGGCCTTGATTTGTAAAAATTACTACTGAAAAAGTGTATTTTTTGCCTAAAATTTGAGTCCTTATTTTCCACACTAAAACATCCGTTTTTTTGCCCAAATATGGAATGTTATACCTTGTTGATCTCGTAGCTTAATTCTCAATCGATTTGCGTTCAATTCTGGACATTTTAATTTTTGGTAATTTTTTTGCAAGAAATCATGATGTAACCCCTTATAAAAAATGCGATAATTAGTGAAAAATCTAATTTTCCAAAAAGTGATGGGGATCGTTAGTTTAGGTTTGTAAGCTAGTAAAAACAGTCGGTCGCTAAGCTGTCGGCCTTGATTTGTAAAAATTACTACTGAAAAAGTGTATTTTTTGCCTAAATTTGAGTCCTTACTTACTACCCTAAAACATACGTTTATTTTGCCGAAGCAAAGGAAATAATAGCCCAAATATGAAATGTCATTCCTTGTTAAACTCGTAGCTTAGATCTTAATCGATCTGCGTTCAAGCCTTAGCTGTGATTTGTCCAAACTGCGACTGAAAAACTCATGAAAAAGTGTATTTTTTGACTAAAACTCGAATCTTTATTTTTCAACCTCAAAATATCCGTTTTTTTGCCGAAGCAAAGGGAATAATAGCCCAAATAAGGAATGTTATACCTTGTTGAGCTCGTAGCTTAATTCTCAATCGATTTGCGTTCAATTCTGGACATTTTAATTTTTGGGAATTTTTTGCAAGAAATCATGATGTAACCCCTTATATAAAAATTGGGATAATTAGTAAAAAATCTAATTTTCCAAAAAGTGATGGGGATCGTTAGTTTAGGTTTGTTAGCTAGTCAAAACAGTCGGTCGCTAAGCTGTCGGCCTTGATTTGTAAAAATTACTACTGAAACAGTGTATTTTTTGCCTAAAATTTGAGTCCTTATTTTCCACCTTTAAAACATCCGTTTTTTTGCCCAAAGATGGAATGTTATACCTTGTTGAGCTCGTAGCTTAATTCTCAATCGATTTGCGTTCAATTCTGGACATTTTAATTTTTGGTAATTTTTTGCAAGAAATCATGATGTAACCCCTTATAAAAAATGCGATAATTAGTGAAAAATCTAATTTTCCAAAAAGTGATGGGGATCGTTAGTTTAGGTTTGTTAGCTAGTCAAAACAGTCGGGCGCTAAGCTGTCGGCCTTGATTTGTAAAAATTACTACTGAAAAAGTGTATTTTTTGCCTAAAATTTGAGTCCTCATATTCCACCCTAAAACATCCGTTTTTTTGCCGAAGCAAAGGGAATAATAGCCCAAATATGGAATGTTTTACCTTGTTGACCTCGTAGCTTAATTCTCAATCGATTTGCGTTCAATTCTGGACATTTTAATTTTTGGGAATTTTTTGCAAGAAATCATGATGTAACCCCTTATATAAAAATTGGGATAATTAGTAAAAAATCTAATTTTCCAAAAAGTGATGGGGATCGTTAGTTTAGGTTTGTTAGCTAGTCAAAACAGTCGGTCGCTAAGCTGTCGGCCTTGATTTGTAAAAATTACTACTGAAACAGTGTATTTTTTGCCTAAAATTTGAGTCCTTATTTTCCACCTTTAAAACATCCGTTTTTTTGCCCAAAGATGGAATGTTATACCTTGTTGAGCTCGTAGCTTAATTCTCAATCGATTTGCGTTCAATTCTGGACATTTTAATTTTTGGTAATTTTTTGCAAGAAATCATGATGTAACCCCTTATAAAAAATGCGATAATTAGTGAAAAATCTAATTTTCCAAAAAGTGATGGGGATCGTTAGTTTAGGTTTGTTAGCTAGTCAAAACAGTCGGTCGCTAAGCTGTCGGCCTTGATTTGTAAAAATTACTACTGAAGAAGTGTATTTTTTGCCTAAAATTTGAGTCCTTATTTTCCACACTAAAACATCCGTTTTTTTGCCCAAATATGGAATGTTATACCTTGTTGAGCTCGTAGCTTAATTCTCAATCGATTTGCGTTCAATTCTGGACATTTTAATTTTTGGGAATTTTTTGCAAGAAATCATGATGTAACCCCTTATAAAAAATGCGATAATTAGTGAAAAATCTAATTTTTCAAAAAGTGATGGGGATCGTTAGTTTAGGTTTGTTAGCTAGTCAAAACAGTCGGTCGCTAAGCTGTCGGACTTGATTTGTAAAAATTACTACTGAAAAAGTGTATTTGCCTAAATTTGAGTCCTTACTTACTACCCTAAAACATCCGTTTTTTTTTGCCGAAGCAAAGGAAATAATAGCCCAAATATGGAATGTCATTCCTTGTTAAACTCGTAGCTTAGATCTTAATCGATCTGCGTTCAAGCCTTAGCTGTGATTTGTCCAAACTGCGACTGAAAAACTGATGAAAAAGGGTATTTTTTGACTAAAACTCGAATCTTTATTTTTCAACCTCAAAATATCCGTTTTTTTTGCCGAAGCAAAGGGAATAATAGCCCAAATAAGGAATGTTATACCTTGTTGAGCTCGTAGCTTAATTCTCAATCGATTTGCGTTTAATTCTGGACATTTTAATTTTTGGGAATTTTTTGCAAGAAATCATGATGTAACCCCTTATAAAAAATGCGATAATTAGTGAAAAAACTAATTTTTCAAAAAGTGATGGGGATCGTTAGTTTAGGTTTGTTAGCTAGTCAAAACAGTCGGTCGCTAAGCTGTCGGCCTTGATTTGTAAAAATTACTACTGAAAAAGTGTATTTTTTGCCTAAAATTTGAGTCCTTATTTTCCACACTAAAACATCCGTTTTTTTGCCCAAATATGGAATGTTATACCTTGTTGATCTCGTAGCTTAATTCTCAATCGATTTGTGTTCAATTCTGGACATTTTAATTTTTGGTAATTTTTTGCAAGAAATCATGATGTAACCCCTTATAAAAAATGCGATAATTAGTGAAAAATCTAATTTTCCAAAAAGTGATGGGGATCGTTAGTTTAGGTTTGTTAGCTAGTCAAAACAGTCGGTCGCTAAGCTGTCGGCCTTGATTTGTAAAAATTACTACTGAAAAAGTGTATTTTTTGCCTAAAATTTGAGTCCTTATTTTCCACACTAAAACATCCGTTTTTTTGCCCAAATATGGAATGTTATACCTTGTTGAGCTCGTAGCTTAATTCTCAATCGATTTGCGTTCAATTCTGGACATTTTAATTTTTGGGAATTTTTTGCAAGAAATCATGATGTAACCCCTTATAAAAAATGCGATAATTAGTGAAAAATCTAATTTTTCAAAAAGTGATGGGGATCGTTAGTTTAGGTTTGTTAGCTAGTCAAAACAGTCGGTCGCTAAGCTGTCGGACTTGATTTGTAAAAATTACTACTGAAAAAGTGTATTTGCCTAAATTTGAGTCCTTACTTACTACCCTAAAACATCCGTTTTTTTTGCCGAAGCAAAGGAAATAATAGCCCAAATATGGAATGTCATTCCTTGTTAAACTCGTAGCTTAGATCTTAATCGATCTGCGTTCAAGCCTTAGCTGTGATTTGTCCAAACTGCGACTGAAAAACTGATGAAAAAGTGTATTTTTTGACTAAAACTCGAATCTTTATTTTTCAACCTCAAAATATCCGTTTTTTTGCCGAAGCAAAGGGAATAATAGCCCAAATAAGGAATGTTATACCTTGTTGAGCTCGTAGCTTAATTCTCAATCGATTTGCGTTCAATTCTGGACATTTTAATTTTTGGGAATTTTTTGCAAGAAATCATGATGTAACCCCTTATAAAAAATGCGATAATTAGTGAAAAAACTAATTTTTCAAAAAGTGATGGGGATCGTTAGTTTAGGTTTGTTAGCTAGTCAAAACAGTCGGTCGCTAAGTTGTCGGCCTTGATTTGTAAAAATTACTACTGAAAAAGTGTATTTTTTGCCTAAAATTTGAGTCCTTATTTTCCACACTAAAACATCCGTTTTTTTGCCCAAATATGGAATGTTATACCTTGTTGATCTCGTAGCTTAATTCTCAATCGATTTGCGTTCAATTCTGGACATTTTAATTTTTGGTAATTTTTTGCAAGAAATCATGATGTAACCCCTTATAAAAAATGCGATTATTAGTGAAAAATCTAATTTTCCAAAAAGTGATGGGGGTCGTTAGTTTAGGTTTGTTAGCTAATCAAAACAGTCGGTCGCTAAGCTGTCGGCCTTGATTTGTAAAAATTACTACTGAGAAAGTGTATTTTTTGCCTAAAATTTGAGTCCTTATTTTCCACACTAAAACATCCGTTTTTTTGCCCAAATATGGAATGTTATACCTTGTTGAGCTCGTAGCTTAATTCTCAATCGATTTGCGTTCAATTCTGGACATTTTAATTTTTGGTAATTTTTTGCAAGAAATCATGATGTAACCCCTTATAAAAAATGCGATAATTAGTGAAAAATCTAATTTTCCAAAAAGTGATGGGGATCGTTAGTTTAGGTTTGTTAGCTAGTCAAAACAGTCGGGCGCTAAGTTGTCGGCCTTGATTTGTAAAAATTACTACTGAAAAAGTGTATTTTTTGCCTAAAATTTGAGTCCTTATTTTCCACACTAAAACATCCGTTTTTTTGCCCAAATATGGAATGTTATACCTTGTTGATCTCGTAGCTTAATTCTCAATCGATTTGCGTTCAATTCTGGACATTTTAATTTTTGGTAATTTTTTGCAAGAAATCATGATGTAACCCCTTATAAAAAATGCGATAATTAGTGAAGTCATTAACATTAAGTTTTCCTCATTTTTCACCCTAAAACATCCGTTTTTTTGCCGAAGCAAAAGGAATAATAGCCCAAATATGGAATGTTATACCTTGTTGAGCTCGTAGCTTAATTCTCAATCGATTTGCGTTCAATTCTGGACATTTTAATTTTTGGGAATTTTTTGCAAGAAATCATGATGTAACCCCTTATATAAAAATTGGGATAATTAGTAAAAAATCTAATTTTCCAAAAAGTGATGGGGATCGTTAGTTTAGGTTTGTTAGCTAGTCAAAACAGTCGGTCGCTAAGCTGTCGGCCTTGATTTGTAAAAATTACTACTGAAAAAGTGTATTTTTTGCCTAAAATTTGAGTCCTTATTTTCCACACTGAAACATCCGCTTTTTTGCTCAAATATGGAATGTTATACCTTGTTGATCTCGTAGCTTAATTCTCAATCGATTTGCGTTCAATTCTGGACATTTTAATTTTTGGTAATTTTTTGCAAGAAATCATGATGTAACCCCTTATAAAAAATGCGATAATTAGTGAAAAATCTAATTTTCCAAAAAGTGATGGGGAACGTTAGTTTAGGTTTGTTAGCTAGTCAAAACAGTCGGGCGCTAAGTTGTCGGCCTTGATTTGTAAAAATTACTACTGAAAAAGTGTATTTTTTGCCTAAAATTTGAGTCCTTATTTTCCACACTGAAACATCCGTTTTTTTGCTCAAATATGGAATGTTATACCTTGTTGATCTCGTAGCTTAATTCTCAATCGATTTGCGTTCAATTCTGGACATTTTAATTTTTGGTAATTTTTTGCAAGAAATCATGATGTAACCCCTTATAAAAAATGCGATAATTAGTGAAAAATCTAATTTTCCAAAAAGTGATGGGGATCGTTAGTTTAGGTTTGTAAGCTAGTAAAAACAGTCGGTCGCTAAGCTGTCGGCCTTGATTTGTAAAAATTACTACTGAAAAAGTGTATTTTTTGCCTAAATTTGAGTCCTTACTTACTACCCTAAAACATACGTTTTTTTTGCCGAAGCAAAGGAAATAATAGCCCAAATATGAAATGTCATTCCTTGTTAAACTCGTAGCTTAGATCTTAATCGATCTGCGTTCAAGCCTTAGCTGTGATTTGTCCAAACTGCGACTGAAAAACTGATGAAAAAGTGTATTTTTTGACTAAAACTCGAATCTTTATTTTTCAACCTCAAAATATCCGTTTTTTTGCCGAAGCAAAGGGAATAATAGCCCAAATAAGGAATGTTATACCTTGTTGAGCTCGTAGCTTAATTCTCAATCGATTTGCGTTTAATTCTGGACATTTTAATTTTTGGGAATTTTTTGCAAGAAATCATGATGTAACCCCTTATAAAAAATGCGATAATTAGTGAAAAAACTAATTTTTCAAAAAGTGATGGGGATCGTTAGTTTAGGTTTGTTAGCTAGTCAAAACAGTCGGTCGCTAAGCTGTCGGCCTTGATTTGTAAAAATTACTACTGAAAAAGTGTATTTTTTGCCTAAAATTTGAGTCCTTATTTTCCACACTAAAACATCCGTTTTTTTGCCCAAATATGGAATGTTATACCTTGTTGATCTCGTAGCTTAATTCTCAATCGATTTGTGTTCAATTCTGGACATTTTAATTTTTGGTAATTTTTTGCAAGAAATCATGATGTAACCCCTTATAAAAAATGCGATAATTAGTGAAAAATCTAATTTTCCAAAAAGTGATGGGGATCGTTAGTTTAGGTTTGTTAGCTAGTCAAAACAGTCGGTCGCTAAGCTGTCGGCCTTGATTTGTAAAAATTACTACTGAAAAAGTGTATTTTTTGCCTAAAATTTGAGTCCTTATTTTCCACACTAAAACATCCGTTTTTTTGCCCAAATATGGAATGTTATACCTTGTTGAGCTCGTAGCTTAATTCTCAATCGATTTGCGTTCAATTCTGGACATTTTAATTTTTGGTAATTTTTTGCAAGAAATCATGATGTAACCCCTTATAAAAAATGCGATAATTAGTGAAAAATCTAATTTTCCAAAAAGTGATGGGGATCGTTAGTTTAGGTTTGTTAGGTAGTCAAAACAGTCGGTCGCTAAGCTGTCGGCCTTGATTTGTAAAAATTACTACTGAAAAAGTGTATTTTTTGCCTAAAATTTGAGTCCTTATTTTCCACACTAAAACATCCGTTTTTTTGCCCAAATATGGAATGTTATACCTTGTTGAGCTCGTAGCTTAATTCTCAATCGATTTGCGTTCAATTCTGGACATTTTAATTTTTGGGAATTTTTTGCAAGAAATCATGATGTAACCCCTTATAAAAAATGCGATAATTAGTGAAAAATCTAATTTTTCAAAAAGTGATGGGGATCGTTAGTTTAGGTTTGTTAGCTAGTCAAAACAGTCGGTCGCTAAGCTGTCGGACTTGATTTGTAAAAATTACTACTGAAAAAGTGTATTTGCCTAAATTTGAGTCCTTACTTACTACCCTAAAACATCCGTTTTTTTTGCCGAAGCAAAGGAAATAATAGCCCAAATATGGAATGTCATTCCTTGTTAAACTCGTAGCTTAGATCTTAATCGATCTGCGTTCAAGCCTTAGCTGTGATTTGTCCAAACTGCGACTGAAAAACTGATGAAAAAGTGTATTTTTTGACTAAAACTCGAATCTTTATTTTTCAACCTCAAAATATCCGTTTTTTTGCCGAAGCAAAGGGAATAATAGCCCAAATAAGGAATGTTATACCTTGTTGAGCTCGTAGCTTAATTCTCAATCGATTTGCGTTCAATTCTGGACATTTTAATTTTTGGGAATTTTTTGCAAGAAATCATGATGTAACCCCTTATAAAAAATGCGATAATTAGTGAAAAAACTAATTTTTCAAAAAGTGATGGGGATCGTTAGTTTAGGTTTGTTAGCTAGTCAAAACAGTCGGTCGCTAAGTTGTCGGCCTTGATTTGTAAAAATTACTACTGAAAAAGTGTATTTTTTGCCTAAAATTTGAGTCCTTATTTTCCACACTAAAACATCCGTTTTTTTGCCCAAATATGGAATGTTATACCTTGTTGATCTCGTAGCTTAATTCTCAATCGATTTGCGTTCAATTCTGGACATTTTAATTTTTGGTAATTTTTTGCAAGAAATCATGATGTAACCCCTTATAAAAAATGCGATTATTAGTGAAAAATCTAATTTTCCAAAAAGTGATGGGGGTCGTTAGTTTAGGTTTGTTAGCTAATCAAAACAGTCGGTCGCTAAGCTGTCGGCCTTGATTTGTAAAAATTACTACTGAGAAAGTGTATTTTTTGCCTAAAATTTGAGTCCTTATTTTCCACACTAAAACATCCGTTTTTTTGCCCAAATATGGAATGTTATACCTTGTTGAGCTCGTAGCTTAATTCTCAATCGATTTGCGTTCAATTCTGGACATTTTAATTTTTGGTAATTTTTTGCAAGAAATCATGATGTAACCCCTTATAAAAAATGCGATAATTAGTGAAAAATCTAATTTTCCAAAAAGTGATGGGGATCGTTAGTTTAGGTTTGTTAGGTAGTCAAAACAGTCGGTCGCTAAGCTGTCGGCCTTGATTTGTAAAAATTACTACTGAAAAAGTGTATTTTTTGCCTAAAATTTGAGTCCTTATTTTCCACACTAAAACATCCGTTTTTTTGCCCAAATATGGAATGTTATACCTTGTTGAGCTCGTAGCTTAATTCTCAATCGATTTGCGTTCAATTCTGGACATTTTAATTTTTGGTAATTTTTTGCAAGAAATCATGATGTAACCCCTTATAAAAAATGCGATTATTAGTGAAAAATCTAATTTTCCAAAAAGTGATGGGGGTCGTTAGTTTAGGTTTGTTAGCTAATCAAAACAGTCGGTCGCTAAGCTGTCGGCCTTGATTTGTAAAAATTACTACTGAGAAAGTGTATTTTTTGCCTAAAATTTGAGTCCTTATTTTCCACACTAAAACATCCGTTTTTTTGCCCAAATATGGAATGTTATACCTTGTTGAGCTCGTAGCTTAATTCTCAATCGATTTGCGTTCAATTCTGGACATTTTAATTTTTGGTAATTTTTTGCAAGAAATCATGATGTAACCCCTTATAAAAAATGCGATAATTAGTGAAAAATCTAATTTTCCAAAAAGTGATGGGGATCGTTAGTTTAGGTTTGTTAGCTAGTCAAAACAGTCGGGCGCTAAGTTGTCGGCCTTGATTTGTAAAAATTACTACTGAAAAAGTGTATTTTTTGCCTAAAATTTGAGTCCTTATTTTCCACACTAAAACATCCGTTTTTTTGCCCAAATATGGAATGTTATACCTTGTTGATCTCGTAGCTTAATTCTCAATCGATTTGCGTTCAATTCTGGACATTTTAATTTTTGGTAATTTTTTGCAAGAAATCATGATGTAACCCCTTATAAAAAATGCGATAATTAGTGAAGTCATTAACATTAAGTTTTCCTCATTTTTCACCCTAAAACATCCGTTTTTTTGCCGAAGCAAAAGGAATAATAGCCCAAATATGGAATGTTATACCTTGTTGAGCTCGTAGCTTAATTCTCAATCGATTTGCGTTCAATTCTGGACATTTTAATTTTTGGGAATTTTTTGCAAGAAATCATGATGTAACCCCTTATATAAAAATTGGGATAATTAGTAAAAAATCTAATTTTCCAAAAAGTGATGGGGATCGTTAGTTTAGGTTTGTTAGCTAGTCAAAACAGTCGGTCGCTAAGCTGTCGGCCTTGATTTGTAAAAATTACTACTGAAAAAGTGTATTTTTTGCCTAAAATTTGAGTCCTTATTTTCCACACTGAAACATCCGCTTTTTTGCTCAAATATGGAATGTTATACCTTGTTGATCTCGTAGCTTAATTCTCAATCGATTTGCGTTCAATTCTGGACATTTTAATTTTTGGTAATTTTTTGCAAGAAATCATGATGTAACCCCTTATAAAAAATGCGATAATTAGTGAAAAATCTAATTTTCCAAAAAGTGATGGGGAACGTTAGTTTAGGTTTGTTAGCTAGTCAAAACAGTCGGGCGCTAAGTTGTCGGCCTTGATTTGTAAAAATTACTACTGAAAAAGTGTATTTTTTGCCTAAAATTTGAGTCCTTATTTTCCACACTGAAACATCCGTTTTTTTGCTCAAATATGGAATGTTATACCTTGTTGATCTCGTAGCTTAATTCTCAATCGATTTGCGTTCAATTCTGGACATTTTAATTTTTGGTAATTTTTTGCAAGAAATCATGATGTAACCCCTTATAAAAAATGCGATAATTAGTGAAAAATCTAATTTTCCAAAAAGTGATGGGGATCGTTAGTTTAGGTTTGTAAGCTAGTAAAAACAGTCGGTCGCTAAGCTGTCGGCCTTGATTTGTAAAAATTACTACTGAAAAAGTGTATTTTTTGCCTAAATTTGAGTCCTTACTTACTACCCTAAAACATACGTTTTTTTTGCCGAAGCAAAGGAAATAATAGCCCAAATATGAAATGTCATTCCTTGTTAAACTCGTAGCTTAGATCTTAATCGATCTGCGTTCAAGCCTTAGCTGTGATTTGTCCAAACTGCGACTGAAAAACTCATGAAAAAGTGTATTTTTTGACTAAAACTCGAATCTTTATTTTTCAACCTCAAAATATCCGTTTTTTTGCCGAAGCAAAGGGAATAATAGCCCAAATAAGGAATGTTATACCTTGTTGAGCTCGTAGCTTAATTCTCAATCGATTTGCGTTCAATTCTGGACATTTTAATTTTTGGGAATTTTTTGCAAGAAATCATGATGTAACCCCTTATATAAAAATTGGGATAATTAGTAAAAAATCTAATTTTCCAAAAAGTGATGGGGATCGTTAGTTTAGGTTTGTTAGCTAGTCAAAACAGTCGGTCGCTAAGCTGTCGGCCTTGATTTGTAAAAATTACTACTGAAACAGTGTATTTTTTGCCTAAAATTTGAGTCCTTATTTTCCACCTTTAAAACATCCGTTTTTTTGCCCAAAGATGGAATGTTATACCTTGTTGAGCTCGTAGCTTAATTCTCAATCGATTTGCGTTCAATTCTGGACATTTTAATTTTTGGTAATTTTTTGCAAGAAATCATGATGTAACCCCTTATAAAAAATGCGATAATTAGTGAAAAATCTAATTTTCCAAAAAGTGATGGGGATCGTTAGTTTAGGTTTGTTAGCTAGTCAAAACAGTCGGGCGCTAAGCTGTCGGCCTTGATTTGTAAAAATTACTACTGAAAAAGTGTATTTTTTGCCTAAAATTTGAGTCCTCATTTTCCACCCTAAAACATCCGTTTTTTTGCCGAAGCAAAGGGAATAATAGCCCAAATATGGAATGTTTTACCTTGTTGAGCTCGTAGCTTAATTCTCAATCGATTTGCGTTCAATTCTGGACATTTTAATTTTTGGGAATTTTTTGCAAGAAATCATGATGTAACCCCTTATATAAAAATTGGGATAATTAGTAAAAAATCTAATTTTCCAAAAAGTGATGGGGATCGTTAGTTTAGGTTTGTTAGCTAGTCAAAACAGTCGGTCGCTAAGCTGTCGGCCTTGATTTGTAAAAATTACTACTGAAACAGTGTATTTTTTGCCTAAAATTTGAGTCCTTATTTTCCACACTAAAACATCCGTTTTTTTGCCCAAATATGGAATGTTATACCTTGTTGATCTCGTAGCTTAATTCTCAATCGATTTGCGTTCAATTCTGGACATTTTAATTTTTGGTAATTTTTTGCAAGAAATCATGATGTAACCCCTTATAAAAAATGCGATAATTAGTGAAAAATCTAATTTTCCAAAAAGTGATGGGGATCGTTAGTTTAGGTTTGTTAGCTAGTCAAAACAGTCGGGCGCTAAGCTGTCGGCCTTGATTTGTAAAAATTACTACTGAAAAAGTGTATTTTTTGCCTAAAATTTGAGTCCTCATTTTCCACCCTAAAACATCCGTTTTTTTGCCGAAGCAAAGGGAATAATAGCCCAAATATGGAATGTTTTACCTTGTTGACCTCGTAGCTTAATTCTCAATCGATTTGCCTTCAATTCTGGACATTTTAATTTTTGGTAATTTTTTGCAAGAAATCATGATGTAACCCCTTATAAAAAATGCGATAATTAGTGAAAAATCTAATTTTCCAAAAAGTGATGGGGATCGTTAGTTTAGGTTTGTTAGCTAGTCAAAACAGTCGGGCGCTAAGCTGTCGGCCTTGATTTGTCAAAATTACGACTGAAAAAGTGTATTTTTTGCCTAAAATTTGAGTCCTTATTTTCCACCCTAAAACATCCGTTTTTTTGCCGAAGCAAAGGGAATAATAGCCCAAATATGGAATGTTATACCTTGTTGAGCTCGTAGCTTAATTCTCAATCGATTTGCGTTCAATTCTGGACATTTTAATTTTTGATAATTTTTTGCAAGAAATCATGATGTAACCCCTTATAAAAAATTCGATAATTAGTGAAAAATCTAATTTTCCAAAAAGTGATGGGGATCGTTAGTTTAGGTTTGTTAGCTAGTCAAAACAGTCGGGCGCTAAGCTGTCGGCCTTGATTTGTCAAAATTACGACTGAAAAAGTGTATTTTTTGCCTAAAATTTGAGTCCTTATTTTCCACCCTAAAACATCCGTTTTTTTGCCGAAGCAAAGGGAATAATAGCCCAAATATGGAATGTTATACCTTGTTGAGCTCGTAGCTTAATTCTCAATCGATTTGCGTTCAATTCTGGACATTTTAATTTTTGATAATTTTTTGCAAGAAATCATGATGTAACCCCTTATAAAAAATGCGATAATTAGTGAAAAATCTAATTTTCCAAAAAGTGATGGGGATCGTTAGTTTAGGTTTGTTAGCTAGTCAAAACAGTCGGTCGCTAAGCTGTCGGACTTGATTTGTAAAAATTACTACTGAAAAAGTGTATTTTTTGCCTAAATTTGAGTCCTTACTTACTACCCTAAAACATCCGTTTTTTTTTGCCGAAGCAAAGGAAATAATAGCCCAAATATGGAATGTCATTCCTTGTTAAACTCGTAGCTTAGATCTTAATCGATCTGCGTTCAAGCCTTAGCTGTGATTTGTCCAAACTGCGACTGAAAAACTCATGAAAAAGTGTATTTTTTGACTAAAACTCGAATCTTTATTTTTCAACCTCAAAATATCCGTTTTTTTGCCGAAGCAAAGGGAATAATAGCCCAAATAAGGAATGTTATACCTTGTTGAGCTCGTAGCTTAATTCTCAATCGATTTGCGTTCAATTCTGGACATTTTAATTTTTGGGAATTTTTTGCAAGAAATCATGATGTAACCCCTTATATAAAAATTGGGATAATTAGTAAAAAATCTAATTTTCCAAAAAGTGATGGGGATCGTTAGTTTAGGTTTGTTAGCTAGTCAAAACAGTCGGTCGCTAAGCTGTCGGCCTTGATTTGTAAAAATTACTACTGAAAAAGTGTATTTTTTGCCTAAAATTTGAGTCCTTATTTTCCACACTGAAACATCCGTTTTTTTGCTCAAATATGGAATGTTATACCTTGTTGATCTCGTAGCTTAATTCTCAATCGATTTGCGTTCAATTCTGGACATTTTAATTTTTGGTAATTTTTTGCAAGAAATCATGATGTAACCCCTTATAAAAAATGCGATAATTAGTGAAAAATCTAATTTTCCAAAAAGTGATGGGGAACGTTAGTTTAGGTTTGTTAGCTAGTCAAAACAGTCGGGCGCTAAGTTGCCGGCCTTGATTTGTAAAAATTACTACTGAAAAAGTGTATTTTTTGCCTAAAATTTGAGTCCTTATTTTCCACACTAAAACATCCGTTTTTTTTGCCCAAATATGGAATGTTATACCTTGTTGATCTCGTAGCTTAATTCTCAATCGATTTGCGTTCAATTCTGGACATTTTAATTTTTGGTAATTTTTTGCAAGAAATCATGATGTAACCCCTTATAAAAAATGCGATAATTAGTGAAAAATCGAATTTTCCAAAAAGTGATGGGGATCGTTAGTTTAGGTTTGTAAGCTAGTAAAAACAGTCGGTCGCTAAGCTGTCGGCCTTGATTTGTAAAAATTACTACTGAAAAAGTGTATTTTTTGCCTAAAATTTGAGTCCTTATTATCCACCTTTAAAACATCCGTTTTTTTGCCCAAAGATGGAATGTTATACCTTGTTGAGCTCGTAGCTTAATTCTCAATCGATTTGCGTTCAATTCTGGACATTTTAATTTTTGGGAATTTTTTGCAAGAAATCATGATGTAACCCCTTATATAAAAATTGGGATAATTAGTAAAAAATCTAATTTTCCAAAAAGTGATGGGGATCGTTAGTTTAGGTTTGTTAGCTAGTCAAAACAGTCGGGCGCTAAGCTTTCGGCCTTGATTTGTAAAAATTACTACTGAAAAAGTGTATTTTTTGCCTAAAATTTGAGTCCTCATTTTCCACCCTAAAACATCCGTTTTTTTGCCGAAGCAAAGGGAATAATAGCCCAAATATGGAATGTTTTACCTTGTTGACCTCGTAGCTTAATTCTCAATCGATTTGCCTTCAATTCTGGACATTTTAATTTTTGGTAATTTTTTGCAAGAAATCATGATGTAACCCCTTATAAAAAATGCGATAATTAGTGAAAAATCTAATTTTCCAAAAAGTGATGGGGATCGTTAGTTTAGGTTTGTTAGCTAGTCAAAACAGTCGGGCGCTAAGCTGTCGGCCTTGATTTGTAAAAATTACTACTGAAAAAGTGTATTTTTTGCCTAAAATTTGAGTCCTCATTTTCCACCCTAAAACATCCGTTTTTTTGCCGAAGCAAAGGGAATAATAGCCCAAATATGGAATGTTTTACCTTGTTGACCTCGTAGCTTAATTCTCAATCGATTTGCCTTCAATTCTGGACATTTTAATTTTTGGTAATTTTTTGCAAGAAATCATGATGTAACCCCTTATAAAAAATGCGATAATTAGTGAAAAATCTAATTTTCCAAAAAGTGATGGGGATCGTTAGTTTAGGTTTGTTAGCTAGTCAAAACAGTCGGGCGCTAAGCTGTCGGCCTTGATTTGTCAAAATTACGACTGAAAAAGTGTATTTTTTGCCTAAAATTTGAGTCCTTATTTTCCACCCTAAAACATCCGTTTTTTTGCCGAAGCAAAGGGAATAATAGCCCAAATATGGAATGTTATACCTTGTTGACCTCGTAGCTTAATTCTCAATCGATTTGCCTTCAATTCTGGACATTTTAATATTTGGTAATTTTTTGCAAGAAATCATGATGTAACCCCTTATAAAAAATTCGATAATTAGTGAAAAATCTAATTTTCCAAAAAGTGATGGGGATCGTTAGTTTAGGTTTGTTAGCTAGTCAAAACAGTCGGTCGCTAAGCTGTCGGCCTTGATTTGTAAAAATTACTACTGAAACAGTGTATTTTTTGCCTAAAATTTGAGTCCTTATTATCCACCTTTAAAACATCCGTTTTTTTGCCCAAAGATGGAATGTTATACCTTGTTGAGCTCGTAGCTTAATTCTCAATCGATTTGCGTTCAATTCTGGACATTTTAATTTTTGGTAATTTTTTGCAAGAAATCATGATGTAACCCCTTATAAAAAATGCGATAATTAGTGAAAAATCTAATTTTCCAAAAAGTGATGGGGATCGTTAGTTTAGGTTTGTTAGCTAGTCAAAACAGTCGGGCGCTAAGCTTTCGGCCTTGATTTGTAAAAATTACTACTGAAAAAGTGTATTTTTTGCCTAAAATTTGAGTCCTCATTTTCCACCCTAAAACATCCGTTTTTTTGCCGAAGCAAAGGGAATAATAGCCCAAATATGGAATGTTTTACCTTGTTGACCTCGTAGCTTAATTCTCAATCGATTTGCCTTCAATTCTGGACATTTTAATTTTTGGTAATTTTTTGCAAGAAATCATGATGTAACCCCTTATAAAAAATGCGATAATTAGTGAAAAATCTAATTTTCCAAAAAGTGATGGGGATCGTTAGTTTAGGTTTGTTAGCTAGTCAAAACAGTCGGGCGCTAAGCTGTCGGCCTTGATTTGTAAAAATTACTACTGAAAAAGTGTATTTTTTGCCTAAAATTTGAGTCCTCATTTTCCACCCTAAAACATCCGTTTTTTTGCCGAAGCAAAGGGAATAATAGCCCAAATATGGAATGTTTTACCTTGTTGACCTCGTAGCTTAATTCTCAATCGATTTGCCTTCAATTCTGGACATTTTAATTTTTGGTAATTTTTTGCAAGAAATCATGATGTAACCCCTTATAAAAAATGCGATAATTAGTGAAAAATCTAATTTTCCAAAAAGTGATGGGGATCGTTAGTTTAGGTTTGTTAGCTAGTCAAAACAGTCGGGCGCTAAGCTGTCGGCCTTGATTTGTCAAAATTACGACTGAAAAAGTGTATTTTTTGCCTAAAATTTGAGTCCTTATTTTCCACCCTAAAACATCCGTTTTTTTTCCGAAGCAAAGGGAATAATAGCCCAAATATGGAATGTTATACCTTGTTGACCTCGTAGCTTAATTCTCAATCGATTTGCCTTCAATTCTGGACATTTTAATATTTGGTAATTTTTTGCAAGAAATCATGATGTAACCCCTTATAAAAAATTCGATAATTAGTGAAAAATCTAATTTTCCAAAAAGTGATGGGGATCGTTAGTTTAGGTTTGTTAGCTAGTCAAAACAGTCGGGCGCTAAGCTGTCGGCCTTGATTTGTAAAAATTACTACTGAAACAGTGTATTTTTTGCCTAAAATTTGAGTCCTTATTTTCCACCTTTAAAACATCCGTTTTTTTGCCCAAAGATGGAATGTTATACCTTGTTGAGCTCGTAGCTTAATTCTCAATCGATTTGCGTTCAATTCTGGACATTTTAATTTTTGATAATTTTTTGCAAGAAATCATGATGTAACCCCTTATAAAAAATGCGATAATTAGTGAAAAATCAAATTTTCCAAAAAGTGATGGGGATCGTTAGTTTAGGTTTATTAGCTAGTCAAAACAGTCGGGCGCTAAGCTGTCGGCCTTGATTTGTCAAAATTACGACTGAAAAAGTGTATTTTTTGCCTAAAATTTGAGTCCTTATTTTCCACCCTAAAACATCCGTTTTTTTGCCGAAGCAAAGGGAATAATAGCCCAAATATGGAATGTTATACCTTGTTGACCTCGTAGCTTAATTCTCAATCGATTTGCGTTCAATTCTGGACATTTTAATTTTTGGGAATTTTTTGCAAGAAATCATGATGTAACCCCTTATAAAAAATGCGATAATTAGTGAAAAATCTAATTTTCCAAAAAGTGATGGGGATCGTTAGTTTAGGTTTGTAAGCTAGTAAAAACAGTCGGTCGCTAAGCTGTCGGCCTTGATTTGTAAAAATTACTACTGAAAAAGTGTATTTTTTGCCTAAATTTGAGTCCTTACTTACTACCCTAAAACATACGTTTTTTTTGCCGAAGCAAAGGAAATAATAGCCCAAATATGAAATGTCATTCCTTGTTAAACTCGTAGCTTAGATCTTAATCGATCTGCGTTCAAGCCTTAGCTGTGATTTGTCCAAACTGCGACTGAAAAACTCATGAAAAAGTGTATTTTTTGACTAAAACTCGAATCTTTATTTTTCAACCTCAAAATATCCGTTTTTTTGCCGAAGCAAAGGGAATAATAGCCCAAATAAGGAATGTTATACCTTGTTGAGCTCGTAGCTTAATTCTCAATCGATTTGCGTTCAATTCTGGACATTTTAATTTTTGGGAATTTTTTGCAAGAAATCATGATGTAACCCCTTATAAAAAATGCGATAATTAGTGAAAAATCAAATTTTCCAAAAAGTGATGGGGATCGTTAGTTTAGGTTTATTAGCTAGTCAAAACAGTCGGGCGCTAAGCTGTCGGCCTTGATTTGTAAAAATTACTACTGAAAAAGTGTATTTTTTGCCTAAAATTTGAGTCCTTATTTTCCACACTGAAACATCCGTTTTTTTGCTCAAATATGGAATGTTATACCTTGTTGATCTCGTAGCTTAATTCTCAATCGATTTGCGTTCAATTCTGGACATTTTAATTTTTGGGAATTTTTTGCAAGAAATCATGATGTAACCCCTTATAAAAAATGCGATAATTAGTGAAAAATCAAATTTTCCAAAAAGTGATGGGGATCGTTAGTTTAGGTTTATTAGCTAGTCAAAACAGTCGGGCGCTAAGCTGTCGGCCTTGATTTGTAAAAATTACTACTGAAACAGTGTATTTTTTGCCTAAAATTTGAGTCCTTATTTTCCACCTTTAAAACATCCGTTTTTTTGCCCAAAGATGGAATGTTATACCTTGTTGAGCTCGTAGCTTAATTCTCAATCGATTTGCGTTCAATTCTGGACATTTTAATTTTTGATAATTTTTTGCAAGAAATCATGATGTAACCCCTTATAAAAAATGCGATAATTAGTGAAAAATCAAATTTTCCAAAAAGTGATGGGGATCGTTAGTTTAGGTTTATTAGCTAGTCAAAACAGTCGGGCGCTAAGCTGTCGGCCTTGATTTGTCAAAATTACGACTGAAAAAGTGTATTTTTTGCCTAAAATTTGAGTCCTTATTTTCCACCCTAAAACATCCGTTTTTTTGCCGAAGCAAAGGGAATAATAGCCCAAATATGGAATGTTATACCTTGTTGACCTCGTAGCTTAATTCTCAATCGATTTGCGTTCAATTCTGGACATTTTAATTTTTGGGAATTTTTTGCAAGAAATCATGATGTAACCCCTTATAAAAAATGCGATAATTAGTGAAAAATCAAATTTTCCAAAAAGTGATGGGGATCGTTAGTTTAGGTTTATTAGCTAGTCAAAACAGTCGGGCGCTAAGCTGTCGGCCTTGATTTGTAAAAATTACTACTGAAACAGTGTATTTTTTGCCTAAAATTTGAGTCCTTATTTTCCACCTTTAAAACATCCGTTTTTTTGCCCAAAGATGGAATGTTATACCTTGTTGAGCTCGTAGCTTAATTCTCAATCGATTTGCGTTCAATTCTGGACATTTTAATTTTTGATAATTTTTTGCAAGAAATCATGATGTAACCCCTTATAAAAAATGCGATAATTAGTGAAAAATCAAATTTTCCAAAAAGTGATGGGGATCGTTAGTTTAGGTTTATTAGCTAGTCAAAACAGTCGGGCGCTAAGCTGTCGGCCTTGATTTGTAAAAATTACTACTGAAAAAGTGTATTTTTTGCCTAAAATTTGAGTCCTTATTTTCCACACTGAAACATCCGTTTTTTTGCTCAAATATGGAATGTTATACCTTGTTGATCTCGTAGCTTAATTCTCAATCGATTTGCGTTCAATTCTGGACATTTTAATTTTTGGTAATTTTTTGCAAGAAATCATGATGTAACCCCTTATAAAAAATGCGATAATTAGTGAAAAATCTAATTTTCCAAAAAGTGATGGGGAACGTTAGCTTAGGTTTGTTAGCTAGTCAAAACAGTCGGGCGCTAAGTTGCCGGCCTTGATTTGTAAAAATTACTACTGAAAAAGTGTATTTTTTGCCTAAAATTTGAGTCCTTATTTTCCACACTAAAACATCCGTTTTTTTGCCCAAATATGGAATGTTATACCTTGTTGATCTCGTAGCTTAATTCTCAATCGATTTGCGTTCAATTCTGGACATTTTAATTTTTGGTAATTTTTTGCAAGAAATCATGATGTAACCCCTTATAAAAAATGCGATAATTAGTGAAAAATCTAATTTTCCAAAAAGTGATGGGGATCGTTAGTTTAGGTTTGTAAGCTAGTAAAAACAGTCGGTCGCTAAGCTGTCGGCCTTGATTTGTAAAAATTACTACTGAAAAAGTGTATTTTTTGCCTAAATTTGAGTCCTTACTTACTACCCTAAAACATACGTTTTTTTTGCCGAAGCAAAGGAAATAATAGCCCAAATAAGGAATGTTATACCTTGTTGAGCTCGTAGCTTAATTCTCAATCGATTTGCGTTCAATTCTGGACATTTTAATTTTTGGGAATTTTTTGCAAGAAATCATGATGTAACCCCTTATATAAAAATTGGGATAATTAGTAAAAAATCTAATTTTCCAAAAAGTGATGGGGATCGTTAGTTTAGGTTTGTTAGCTAGTCAAAACAGTCGGTCGCTAAGCTGTCGGCCTTGATTTGTAAAAATTACTACTGAAACAGTGTATTTTTTGCCTAAAATTTGAGTCCTTATTTTCCACCTTTAAAACATCCGTTTTTTTGCCCAAAGATGGAATGTTATACCTTGTTGAGCTCGTAGCTTAATTCTCAATCGATTTGCGTTCAATTCTGGACATTTTAATTTTTGGTAATTTTTTGCAAGAAATCATGATGTAACCCCTTATAAAAAATGCGATAATTAGTGAAAAATCTAATTTTCCAAAAAGTGATGGGGATCGTTAGTTTAGGTTTGTTAGCTAGTCAAAACAGTCGGGCGCTAAGTTGTCGGCCTTGATTTGTAAAAATTACTACTGAAAAAGTGTATTTTTTGCCTAAAATTTGAGTCCTTATTTTCCACACTGAAACATCCGTTTTTTTGCTCAAATATGGAATGTTATACCTTGTTGATCTCGTAGCTTAATTCTCAATCGATTTGCGTTCAATTCTGGACATTTTAATTTTTGGTAATTTTTTGCAAGAAATCATGATGTAACCCCTTATAAAAAATGCGATAATTAGTGAAAAATCTAATTTTCCAAAAAGTGATGGGGAACGTTAGCTTAGGTTTGTTAGCTAGTCAAAACAGTCGGGCGCTAAGTTGCCGGCCTTGATTTGTAAAAATTACTACTGAAAAAGTGTATTTTTTGCCTAAAATTTGAGTCCTTATTTTCCACACTAAAACATCCGTTTTTTTGCCCAAATATGGAATGTTATACCTTGTTGATCTCGTAGCTTAATTCTCAATCGATTTGCGTTCAATTCTGGACATTTTAATTTTTGGTAATTTTTTGCAAGAAATCATGATGTAACCCCTTATATAAAAATTGGGATAATTAGTAAAAAATCTAATTTTCCAAAAAGTGATGGGGATCGTTAGTTTAGGTTTGTTAGCTAGTCAAAACAGTCGGTCGCTAAGCTGTCGGCCTTGATTTGTAAAAATTACTACTGAAACAGTGTATTTTTTGCCTAAAATTTGAGTCCTTATTTTCCACCTTTAAAACATCCGTTTTTTTGCCCAAAGATGGAATGTTATACCTTGTTGAGCTCGTAGCTTAATTCTCAATCGATTTGCGTTCAATTCTGGACATTTTAATTTTTGGTAATTTTTTGCAAGAAATCATGATGTAACCCCTTATAAAAAATGCGATAATTAGTGAAAAATCTAATTTTCCAAAAAGTGATGGGGATCGTTAGTTTAGGTTTGTTAGCTAGTCAAAACAGTCGGGCGCTAAGTTGTCGGCCTTGATTTGTAAAAATTACTACTGAAAAAGTGTATTTTTTGCCTAAAATTTGAGTCCTTATTTTCCACACTGAAACATCCGTTTTTTTGCTCAAATATGGAATGTTATACCTTGTTGATCTCGTAGCTTAATTCTCAATCGATTTGCGTTCAATTCTGGACATTTTAATTTTTGGTAATTTTTTGCAAGAAATCATGATGTAACCCCTTATAAAAAATGCGATAATTAGTGAAAAATCTAATTTTCCAAAAAGTGATGGGGATCGTTAGTTTAGGTTTGTAAGCTAGTAAAAACAGTCGGTCGCTAAGCTGTCGGCCTTGATTTGTAAAAATTACTACTGAAAAAGTGTATTTTTTGCCTAAATTTGAGTCCTTACTTACTACCCTAAAACATACGTTTTTTTTGCCGAAGCAAAGGAAATAATAGCCCAAATATGAAATGTCATTCCTTGTTAAACTCGTAGCTTAGATCTTAATCGATCTGCGTTCAAGCCTTAGCTGTGATTTGTCCAAACTGCGACTGAAAAACTCATGAAAAAGTGTATTTTTTGACTAAAACTCGAATCTTTATTTTTCAACCTCAAAATATCCGTTTTTTTTGCCGAAGCAAAGGGAATAATAGCCCAAATAAGGAATGTTATACCTTGTTGAGCTCGTAGCTTAATTCTCAATCGATTTGCGTTCAATTCTGGACATTTTAATTTTTGGGAATTTTTTGCAAGAAATCATGATGTAACCCCTTATATAAAAATTGGGATAATTAGTAAAAAATCTAATTTTCCAAAAAGTGATGGGGATCGTTAGTTTAGGTTTGTTAGCTAGTCAAAACAGTCGGTCGCTAAGCTGTCGGCCTTGATTTGTAAAAATTACTACTGAAACAGTGTATTTTTTGCCTAAAATTTGAGTCCTTATTTTCCACCTTTAAAACATCCGTTTTTTTGCCCAAAGATGGAATGTTATACCTTGTTGAGCTCGTAGCTTAATTCTCAATCGATTTGCGTTCAATTCTGGACATTTTAATTTTTGGTAATTTTTTGCAAGAAATCATGATGTAACCCCTTATAAAAAATGCGATAATTAGTGAAAAATCTAATTTTCCAAAAAGTGATGGGGATCGTTAGTTTAGGTTTGTTAGCTAGTCAAAACAGTCGGTCGCTAAGCTGTCGGCCTTGATTTGTAAAAATTACTACTGAAAAAGTGTATTTTTTGCCTAAAATTTGAGTCCTTATTTTCCACACTAAAACATCCGTTTTTTTGCCCAAATATGGAATGTTATACCTTGTTGAGCTCGTAGCTTAATTCTCAATCGATTTGCGTTCAATTCTGGACATTTTAATTTTTGGTAATTTTTTGCAAGAAATCATGATGTAACCCCTTATAAAAAATGCGATAATTAGTGAAAAATCTAATTTTTCAAAAAGTGATGGGGATCGTTAGTTTAGGTTTGTTAGCTAGTCAAAACAGTCGGTCGCTAAGCTGTCGGACTTGATTTGTAAAAATTACTACTAAAAAAGTGTATTTGCCTAAATTTGAGTCCTTACTTACTACCCTAAAACATCCGTTTTTTTTGCCGAAGCAAAGGAAATAATAGCCCAAATATGGAATGTCATTCCTTGTTAAACTCGTAGCTTAGATCTTAATCGATCTGCGTTCAAGCCTTAGCTGTGATTTGTCCAAACTGCGACTGAAAAACTGATGAAAAAGGGTATTTTTTGACTAAAACTCGAATCTTTATTTTTCAACCTCAAAATATCCGTTTTTTTGCCGAAGCAAAGGGAATAATAGCCCAAATAAGGAATGTTATACCTTGTTGAGCTCGTAGCTTAATTCTCAATCGATTTGCGTTCAATTCTGGACATTTTAATTTTTGGGAATTTTTTGCAAGAAATCATGATGTAACCCCTTATAAAAAATGCGATAATTAGTGAAAAAACTAATTTTTCAAAAAGTGATGGGGATCGTTAGTTTAGGTTTGTTAGCTAGTCAAAACAGTCGGTCGCTAAGCTGTCGGCCTTGATTTGTAAAAATTACTACTGAAAAAGTGTATTTTTTGCCTAAAATTTGAGTCCTTATTTTCCACACTAAAACATCCGTTTTTTTTGCCCAAATATGGAATGTTATACCTTGTTGATCTCGTAGCTTAATTCTCAATCGATTTGTGTTCAATTCTGGACATTTTAATTTTTGGTAATTTTTTGCAAGAAATCATGATGTAACCCCTTATAAAAAATGCGATAATTAGTGAAAAATCTAATTTTCCAAAAAGTGATGGGGATCGTTAGTTTAGGTTTGTTAGCTAGTCAAAACAGTCGGTCGCTAAGCTGTCGGCCTTGATTTGTAAAAATTACTACTGAAAAAGTGTATTTTTTGCCTAAAATTTGAGTCCTTATTTTCCACACTAAAACATCCGTTTTTTTGCCCAAATATGGAATGTTATACCTTGTTGATCTCGTAGCTTAATTCTCAATCGATTTGCGTTCAATTCTGGACATTTTAATTTTTGGTAATTTTTTGCAAGAAATCATGATGTAACCCCTTATAAAAAATGCGATTATTAGTGAAAAATCTAATTTTCCAAAAAGTGATGGGGATCGTTAGTTTAGGTTTGTTAGCTAATCAAAACAGTCGGTCGCTAAGCTGTCGGCCTTGATTTGTAAAAATTACTACTGAGAAAGTGTATTTTTTGCATAAAATTTGAGTCCTTACTTACTACCCTAAAACATCCGTTTTTTTTGCCGAAGCAAAGGAAATAATAGCCCAAATATGGAATGTCATTCCTTGTTAAACTCGTAGCTTAGATCTTAATCGATCTGCGTTCAAGCCGTAGCTGTGATTTGTCCAAACTGCGACTGAAAAACTGATGAAAAAGGGTATTTTTTGACTAAAACTCGAATCTTTATTTTTCAACCTCAAAATATCCGTTTTTTTGCCGAAGCAAAGGGAATAATAGCCCAAATAAGGAATGTTATACCTTGTTGAGCTCGTAGCTTAATTCTCAATCGATTTGCGTTCAATTCTGGACATTTTAATTTTTGGTAATTTTTTGCAAGAAATCATGATGTAACCCCTTATAAAAAATGCGATAATTAGTGAAAAAACTAATTTTTCAAAAAGTGATGGGGATCGTTAGTTTAGGTTTGTTAGCTAGTCAAAACAGTCGGTCGCTAAGTTGTCGGCCTTGATTTGTAAAAATTACTACTGAAAAAGTGTATTTTTTGCCTAAAATTTGAGTCCTTATTTTCCACACTAAAACATCCGTTTTTTTGCCCAAATATGGAATGTTATACCTTGTTGATCTCGTAGCTTAATTCTCAATCGATTTGCGTTCAATTCTGGACATTTTAATTTTTGTAATTTTTTGCAAGAAATCATGATGTAACCCCTTATAAAAAATGCGATTATTAGTGAAAAATCTAATTTTCCAAAAAGTGATGGGGATCGTTAGTTTAGGTTTGTTAGCTAATCAAAACAGTCGGTCGCTAAGCTGTCGGCCTTGATTTGTAAAAATTACTACTGAGAAAGTGTATTTTTTGCCTAAAATTTGAGTCCTTATTTTCCACACTAAAACATCCGTTTTTTTGCCCAAATATGGAATGTTATACCTTGTTGAGCTCGTAGCTTAATTCTCAATCGATTTGCGTTCAATTCTGGACATTTTAATTTTTGGTAATTTTTTGCAAGAAATCATGATGTAACCCCTTATAAAAAATGCGATAATTAGTGAAAAATCTAATTTTCCAAAAAGTGATGGGGATCGTTAGTTTAGGTTTGTTAGCTAGTCAAAACAGTCGGGCGCTAAGTTGTCGGCCTTGATTTGTAAAAATTACTACTGAAAAAGTGTATTTTTTGCCTAAAATTTGAGTCCTTATTTTCCACACTAAAACATCCGTTTTTTTGCCCAAATATGGAATGTTATACCTTGTTGATCTCGTAGCTTAATTCTCAATCGATTTGCGTTCAATTCTGGACATTTTAATTTTTCGTAATTTTTTGCAAGAAATCATGATGTAACCCCTTATAAAAAATGCGATAATTAGTGAAGTCATTAACATTAAGTTTTCCTCATTTTTCACCCTAAAACATCCGTTTTTTTGCCGAAGCAAAAGGAATAATAGCCCAAATATGGAATGTTATACCTTGTTGAGCTCGTAGCTTAATTCTCAATCGATTTGCGTTCAATTCTGGACATTTTAATTTTTGGGAATTTTTTGCAAGAAATCATGATGTAACCCCTTATAAAAAATGCGATAATTAGTGAAAAATCTAATTTTTCAAAAAGTGATGGGGATCGTTAGTTTAGGTTTGTTAGCTAGTCAAAACAGTCGGTCGCTAAGCTGTCGGACTTGATTTGTAAAAATTACTACTGAAAAAGTGTATTTTTTGCCTAAATTTGAGTCCTTACTTACTACCCTAAAACATCCGTTTTTTTTTGCCGAAGCAAAGGAAATAATAGCCCAAATATGGAATGTCATTCCTTGTTAAACTCGTAGCTTAGATCTTAATCGATCTGCGTTCAAGCCTTAGCTGTGATTTGTCCAAACTGCGACTGAAAAACTCATGAAAAAGTGTATTTTTTGACTAAAACTCGAATCTTTATTTTTCAACCTCAAAATATCCGTTTTTTTGCCGAAGCAAAGGGAATAATAGCCCAAATAAGGAATGTTATACCTTGTTGAGCTCGTAGCTTAATTCTCAATCGATTTGCGTTCAATTCTGGACATTTTAATTTTTGGGAATTTTTTGCAAGAAATCATGATGTAACCCCTTATATAAAAATTGGGATAATTAGTAAAAAATCTAATTTTCCAAAAAGTGATGGGGATCGTTAGTTTAGGTTTGTTAGCTAGTCAAAACAGTCGGTCGCTAAGCTGTCGGCCTTGATTTGTAAAAATTACTACTGAAAAAGTGTATTTTTTGCCTAAAATTTGAGTCCTTATTTTCCACACTGAAACATCCGTTTTTTTTGCTCAAATATGGAATGTTATACCTTGTTGATCTCGTAGCTTAATTCTCAATCGATTTGCGTTCAATTCTGGACATTTTAATTTTTGGTAATTTTTTGCAAGAAATCATGATGTAACCCCTTATAAAAAATGCGATAATTAGTGAAAAATCTAATTTTCCAAAAAGTGATGGGGAACGTTAGTTTAGGTTTGTTAGCTAGTCAAAACAGTCGGGCGCTAAGTTGTCGGCCTTGATTTGTAAAAATTACTACTGAAAAAGTGTATTTTTTGCCTAAAATTTGAGTCCTTATTTTCCACACTGAAACATCCGTTTTTTTGCTCAAATATGGAATGTTATACCTTGTTGATCTCGTAGCTTAATTCTCAATCGATTTGCGTTCAATTCTGGACATTTTAATTTTTGGTAATTTTTTGCAAGAAATCATGATGTAACCCCTTATAAAAAATGCGATAATTAGTGAAAAATCTAATTTTCCAAAAAGTGATGGGGATCGTTAGTTTAGGTTTGTAAGCTAGTAAAAACAGTCGGTCGCTAAGCTGTCGGCCTTGATTTGTAAAAATTACTACTGAAAAAGTGTATTTTTTGCCTAAATTTGAGTCCTTACTTACTACCCTAAAACATACGTTTTTTTTGCCGAAGCAAAGGAAATAATAGCCCAAATATGAAATGTCATTCCTTGTTAAACTCGTAGCTTAGATCTTAATCGATCTGCGTTCAAGCCTTAGCTGTGATTTGTCCAAACTGCGACTGAAAAACTCATGAAAAAGTGTATTTTTTGACTAAAACTCGAATCTTTATTTTTCAACCTCAAAATATCCGTTTTTTTGCCGAAGCAAAGGGAATAATAGCCCAAATAAGGAATGTTATACCTTGTTGAGCTCGTAGCTTAATTCTCAATCGATTTGCGTTCAATTCTGGACATTTTAATTTTTGGGAATTTTTTGCAAGAAATCATGATGTAACCCCTTATATAAAAATTGGGATAATTAGTAAAAAATCTAATTTTCCAAAAAGTGATGGGGAACGTTAGTTTAGGTTTGTTAGCTAGTCAAAACAGTCGGGCGCTAAGTTGTCGGCCTTGATTTGTAAAAATTACTACTGAAAAAGTGTATTTTTTGCCTAAAATTTGAGTCCTTATTTTCCACACTGAAACATCCGTTTTTTTTGCTCAAATATGGAATGTTATACCTTGTTGATCTCGTAGCTTAATTCTCAATCGATTTGCGTTCAATTCTGGACATTTTAATTTTTGGTAATTTTTTGCAAGAAATCATGATGTAACCCCTTATAAAAAATGCGATAATTAGTGAAAAATCTAATTTTCCAAAAAGTGATGGGGAACGTTAGTTTAGGTTTGTTAGCTAGTCAAAACAGTCGGGCGCTAAGTTGTCGGCCTTGATTTGTAAAAATTACTACTGAAAAAGTGTATTTTTTGCCTAAAATTTGAGTCCTTATTTTCCACACTGAAACATCCGTTTTTTTGCTCAAATATGGAATGTTATACCTTGTTGATCTCGTAGCTTAATTCTCAATCGATTTGCGTTCAATTCTGGACATTTTAATTTTTGGGAATTTTTTGCAAGAAATCATGATGTAACCCCTTATAAAAAATGCGATAATTAGTGAAAAATCTAATTTTCCAAAAAGTGATGGGGATCGTTAGTTTAGGTTTGTTAGCTAGTCAAAACAGTCGGGCGCTAAGCTGTCGGCCTTGATTTGTAAAAATTACTACTGAAAAAGTGTATTTTTTGCCTAAAATTTGAGTCCTTATTTTCCACCCTAAAACATCCGTTTTTTTGCCCAAATATGAAATGTTATACCTTGTTGAGCTCGTAGCTTAATTCTCAATCGATTTGCGTTCAATTCTGGACATTTTAATTTTTGGTAATTTTTGCCAGAAATCATGATGTAACCCCTTATAAAAAATGCGATAATTAGTGAAAAATCAAATTTTTCAAAAAGTGATGGGGATTGTTTGTTTAGGTTTGTTAGCTAGTCAAAACAGTCGGTCGCTAAGCTGTCGGCCTTGATTTGTAAAAATTACTACTGAAACAGTGTATTTTTTGCCTAAAATTTGAGTCCTCATTTTCCACCCTAAAACATCCGTTTTTTTGCCGAAGCAAAGGGAATAATAGCCCAAATATGGAATGTTTTACCTTGTTGACCTCGTAGCTTAATTCTCAATCGATTTGCCTTCAATTCTGGACATTTTAATTTTTGGTAATTTTTTGCAAGAAATCATGATGTAACCCCTTATAAAAAAGGCGATAATTAGTGAAAAATCTAATTTTCCAAAAAGTGATGGGGATCGTTAGTTTAGGTTTGTTAGCTAGTCAAAACAGTCGGGCGCTAAGCTTTCGGCCTTGATTTGTAAAAATTACTACTGAAAAAGTGTATTTTTTGCCTAAAATTTGAGTCCTCATTTTCCACCCTAAAACATCCGTTTTTTTTGCCGAAGCAAAGGGAATAATAGCCCAAATATGGAATGTTTTACCTTGTTGACCTCGTAGCTTAATTCTCAATCGATTTGCCTTCAATTCTGGACATTTTAATTTTTGGTAATTTTTTGCAAGAAATCATGATGTAACGCCTTATAAAAAATGCGATAATTAGTGAAAAATCTAATTTTCCAAAAAGTGATGGGGATCGTTAGTTTAGGTTTATTAGCTAGTCAAAACAGTCGGGCGCTAAGCTGTCGGCCTTGATTTGTCAAAATTACGACTGAAAAAGTGTATTTTTTGCCTAAAATTTGAGTCCTTATTTTCCACCCTAAAACATCCGTTTTTTTTTCCGAAGCAAAGGGAATAATAGCCCAAATATGGAATGTTATACCTTGTTGACCTCGTAGCTTAATTCTCAATCGATTTGCCTTCAATTCTGGACATTTTAATTTTTGGTAATTTTTTGCAAGAAATCATGATGTAACGCCTTATAAAAAATGCGATAATTAGTGAAAAATCTAATTTTCCAAAAAGTGATGGGGATCGTTAGTTTAGGTTTATTAGCTAGTCAAAACAGTCGGGCGCTAAGCTGTCGGCCTTGATTTGTCAAAATTACGACTGAAAAAGTGTATTTTTTGCCTAAAATTTGAGTCCTTATTTTCCACCCTAAAACATCCGTTTTTTTGCCGAAGCAAAGGGAATAATAGCCCAAATATGGAATGTTATACCTTGTTGACCTCGTAGCTTAATTCTCAATCGATTTGCCTTCAATTCTGGACATTTTAATTTTTGGTAATTTTTTGCAAGAAATCATGATGTAACCCCTTATAAAAAATTCGATAATTAGTGAAAAATCTAATTTTCCAAAAAGTGATGGGGATCGTTAGTTTAGGTTTGTTAGCTAGTCAAAACAGTCGGGCGCTAAGCTGTCGGCCTTGATTTGTAAAAATTACTACTGAAAAAGTGTATCTTTTGCCTAAAATTTGAGTCCTCATTTTCCACCCTAAAACATCCGTTTTTTTGCCGAAGCAAAGGGAATAATAGCCCAAATATGGAATGTTTTACCTTGTTGACCTCGTAGCTTAATTCTCAATCGATTTGCCTTCAATTCTGGACATTTTAATTTTTGGTAATTTTTTGCAAGAAATCATGATGTAACGCCTTATAAAAAATGCGATAATTAGTGAAAAATCTAATTTTCCAAAAAGTGATGGGGATCGTTAGTTTAGGTTTATTAGCTAGTCAAAACAGTCGGGCGCTAAGCTGTCGGCCTTGATTTGTCAAAATTACGACTGAAAAAGTGTATTTTTTGCCTAAAATTTGAGTCCTTATTTTCCACCCTAAAACATCCGTTTTTTTGCCGAAGCAAAGGGAATAATAGCCCAAATATGGAATGTTATACCTTGTTGACCTCGTAGCTTAATTCTCAATCGATTTGCCTTCAATTCTGGACATTTTAATTTTTGGTAATTTTTTGCAAGAAATCATGATGTAACCCCTTATAAAAAATTCGATAATTAGTGAAAAATCTAATTTTCCAAAAAGTGATGGGGATCGTTAGTTTAGGTTTGTTAGCTAGTCAAAACAGTCGGGCGCTAAGCTGTCGGCCTTGATTTGTAAAAATTACTACTGAAAAAGTGTATTTTTTGCCTAAAATTTGAGTCCTCATTTTCCACCCTAAAACATCCGTTTTTTTGCCGAAGCAAAGGGAATAATAGCCCAAATATGGAATGTTTTACCTTGTTGACCTCGTAGCTTAATTCTCAATCGATTTGCCTTCAATTCTGGACATTTTAATTTTTGGTAATTTTTTGCAAGAAATCATGATGTAACGCCTTATAAAAAATGCGATAATTAGTGAAAAATCTAATTTTCCAAAAAGTGATGGGGATCGTTAGTTTAGGTTTATTAGCTAGTCAAAACAGTCGGGCGCTAAGCTGTCGGCCTTGATTTGTCAAAATTACGACTGAAAAAGTGTATTTTTTGCCTAAAATTTGAGTCCTTATTTTCCACCCTAAAACATCCGTTTTTTTGCCGAAGCAAAGGGAATAATAGCCCAAATATGGAATGTTATACCTTGTTGACCTCGTAGCTTAATTCTCAATCGATTTGCCTTCAATTCTGGACATTTTAATTTTTGGTAATTTTTTGCAAGAAATCATCAATCGATTTGCCTTCAATTCTGGACATTTTAATTTTTGGTAATTTTTTGCAAGAAATCATGATGTAACGCCTTATAAAAAATTCGATAATTAGTGAAAAATCTAATTTTCCAAAAAGTGATGGGGATCGTTAGTTTAGGTTTGTTAGCTAGTCAAAACAGTCGGGCGCTAAGTTGCCGGCCTTGATTTGTAAAAATTACTACTGAAAAAGTGTATTTTTTGCCTAAAATTTGAGTCCTTATTTTCCACACTAAAACATCCGTTTTTTTGCCCAAATATGGAATGTTATACCTTGTTGATCTCGTAGCTTAATTCTCAATCGATTTGCGTTCAATTCTGGACATTTTAATTTTTGGTAATTTTTTGCAAGAAATCATGATGTAACCCCTTATAAAAAATGCGATAATTAGTGAAAAATCTAATTTTCCAAAAAGTGATGGGGATCGTTAGTTTAGGTTTGTTAGCTAGTCAAAACAGTCGGGCGCTAAGCTGTCGGCCTTGATTTGTAAAAATTACTACTGAAAAAGTGTATTTTTTGCCTAAAATTTGAGTCCTTATTTTCCACACTAAAACATCCGTTTTTTTGCTCAAATATGGAATGTTATACCTTGTTGATCTCGTAGCTTAATTCTCAATCGATTTGCGTTCAATTCTGGACATTTTAATTTTTGGTAATTTTTTGCAAGAAATCATGATGTAACCCCTTATAAAAAATGCGATAATTAGTGAAAAATCTAATTTTCCAAAAAGTGATGGGGAACGTTAGTTTAGGTTTGTTAGCTAGTCAAAACAGTCGGGCGCTAAGTTGTCGGCCTTGATTTGTAAAAATTACTACTGAAAAAGTGTATTTTTTGCCTAAAATTTGAGTCCTTATTTTCCACACTAAAACATCCGTTTTTTTTGCCCAAATATGGAATGTTATACCTTGTTGATCTCGTAGCTTAATTCTCAATCGATTTGCGTTCAATTCTGGACATTTTAATTTTTGGTAATTTTTTGCAAGAAATCATGATGTAACCCCTTATAAAAAATGCGATAATTAGTGAAAAATCTAATTTTCCAAAAAGTGATGGGGATCGTTAGTTTAGGTTTGTTAGCTAGTCAAAACAGTCGGGCGCTAAGCTGTCGGCCTTGATTTGTAAAAATTACTACTGAAAAAGTGTATTTTTTGCCTAAAATTTGAGTCCTTATTTTCCACCCTAAAACATCCGTTTTTTTGCCCAAATATGAAATGTTATACCTTGTTGAGCTCGTAGCTTAATTCTCAATCGATTTGCGTTCAATTCTGGACATTTTAATTTTTGGTAATTTTTTGCAAGAAATCATGATGTAACCCCTTATAAAAAATGCGATAATTAGTGAAAAATCAAATTTTTCAAAAAGTGATGGGGATTGTTTGTTTAGGTTTGTTAGCTAGTCAAAACAGTCGGTCGCTAAGCTGTCGGCCTTGATTTGTAAAAATTACTACTGAAACAGTGTATTTTTTGCCTAAAATTTGAGTCCTCATTTTCCACCCTAAAACATCCGTTTTTTTGCCGAAGCAAAGGGAATAATAGCCCAAATATGGAATGTTTTACCTTGTTGACCTCGTAGCTTAATTCTCAATCGATTTGCCTTCAATTCTGGACATTTTAATTTTTGGTAATTTTTTGCAAGAAATCATGATGTAACCCCTTATAAAAAAGGCGATAATTAGTGAAAAATCTAATTTTCCAAAAAGTGATGGGGATCGTTAGTTTAGGTTTGTTAGCTAGTCAAAACAGTCGGGCGCTAAGCTTTCGGCCTTGATTTGTAAAAATTACTACTGAAAAAGTGTATTTTTTGCCTAAAATTTGAGTCCTCATTTTCCACCCTAAAACATCCGTTTTTTTTGCCGAAGCAAAGGGAATAATAGCCCAAATATGGAATGTTTTACCTTGTTGACCTCGTAGCTTAATTCTCAATCGATTTGCCTTCAATTCTGGACATTTTAATTTTTGGTAATTTTTTGCAAGAAATCATGATGTAACGCCTTATAAAAAATGCGATAATTAGTGAAAAATCTAATTTTCCAAAAAGTGATGGGGATCGTTAGTTTAGGTTTATTAGCTAGTCAAAACAGTCGGGCGCTAAGCTGTCGGCCTTGATTTGTCAAAATTACGACTGAAAAAGTGTATTTTTTGCCTAAAATTTGAGTCCTTATTTTCCACCCTAAAACATCCGTTTTTTTGCCGAAGCAAAGGGAATAATAGCCCAAATATGGAATGTTATACCTTGTTGACCTCGTAGCTTAATTCTCAATCGATTTGCCTTCAATTCTGGACATTTTAATTTTTGGTAATTTTTTGCAAGAAATCATGATGTAACGCCTTATAAAAAATGCGATAATTAGTGAAAAATCTAATTTTCCAAAAAGTGATGGGGATCGTTAGTTTAGGTTTATTAGCTAGTCAAAACAGTCGGGCGCTAAGCTGTCGGCCTTGATTTGTCAAAATTACGACTGAAAAAGTGTATTTTTTGCCTAAAATTTGAGTCCTTATTTTCCACCCTAAAACATCCGTTTTTTTGCCGAAGCAAAGGGAATAATAGCCCAAATATGGAATGTTATACCTTGTTGACCTCGTAGCTTAATTCTCAATCGATTTGCCTTCAATTCTGGACATTTTAATTTTTGGTAATTTTTTGCAAGAAATCATGATGTAACCCCTTATAAAAAATTCGATAATTAGTGAAAAATCTAATTTTCCAAAAAGTGATGGGGATCGTTAGTTTAGGTTTGTTAGCTAGTCAAAACAGTCGGGCGCTAAGCTGTCGGCCTTGATTTGTAAAAATTACTACTGAAAAAGTGTATCTTTTGCCTAAAATTTGAGTCCTCATTTTCCACCCTAAAACATCCGTTTTTTTGCCGAAGCAAAGGGAATAATAGCCCAAATATGGAATGTTTTACCTTGTTGACCTCGTAGCTTAATTCTCAATCGATTTGCCTTCAATTCTGGACATTTTAATTTTTGGTAATTTTTTGCAAGAAATCATGATGTAACGCCTTATAAAAAATGCGATAATTAGTGAAAAATCTAATTTTCCAAAAAGTGATGGGGATCGTTAGTTTAGGTTTATTAGCTAGTCAAAACAGTCGGGCGCTAAGCTGTCGGCCTTGATTTGTCAAAATTACGACTGAAAAAGTGTATTTTTTGCCTAAAATTTGAGTCCTTATTTTCCACCCTAAAACATCCGTTTTTTTGCCGAAGCAAAGGGAATAATAGCCCAAATATGGAATGTTATACCTTGTTGACCTCGTAGCTTAATTCTCAATCGATTTGCCTTCAATTCTGGACATTTTAATTTTTGGTAATTTTTTGCAAGAAATCATGATGTAACCCCTTATAAAAAATTCGATAATTAGTGAAAAATCTAATTTTCCAAAAAGTGATGGGGATCGTTAGTTTAGGTTTGTTAGCTAGTCAAAACAGTCGGGCGCTAAGTTGCCGGCCTTGATTTGTAAAAATTACTACTGAAAAAGTGTATTTTTTGCCTAAAATTTGAGTCCTTATTTTCCACACTAAAACATCCGTTTTTTTGCCCAAATATGGAATGTTATACCTTGTTGATCTCGTAGCTTAATTCTCAATCGATTTGCGTTCAATTCTGGACATTTTAATTTTTGGTAATTTTTTGCAAGAAATCATGATGTAACCCCTTATAAAAAATGCGATAATTAGTGAAAAATCTAATTTTCCAAAAAGTGATGGGGATCGTTAGTTTAGGTTTGTTAGCTAGTCAAAACAGTCGGGCGCTAAGCTGTCGGCCTTGATTTGTAAAAATTACTACTGAAAAAGTGTATTTTTTGCCTAAAATTTGAGTCCTCATTTTCCACCCTAAAACATCCGTTTTTTTGCCGAAGCAAAGGGAATAATAGCCCAAATATGGAATGTTTTACCTTGTTGACCTCGTAGCTTAATTCTCAATCGATTTGCCTTCAATTCTGGACATTTTAATTTTTGGTAATTTTTTGCAAGAAATCATGATGTAACCCCTTATAAAAAATTCGATAATTAGTGAAAAATCTAATTTTCCAAAAAGTGATGGGGATCGTTAGTTTAGGTTTGTTAGCTAGTCAAAACAGTCGGGCGCTAAGTTGCCGGCCTTGATTTGTAAAAATTACTACTGAAAAAGTGTATTTTTTGCCTAAAATTTGAGTCCTTATTTTCCACACTAAAACATCCGTTTTTTTGCCCAAATATGGAATGTTATACCTTGTTGATCTCGTAGCTTAATTCTCAATCGATTTGCGTTCAATTCTGGACATTTTAATTTTTGGTAATTTTTTGCAAGAAATCATGATGTAACCCCTTATAAAAAATGCGATAATTAGTGAAAAATCTAATTTTCCAAAAAGTGATGGGGATCGTTAGTTTAGGTTTGTTAGCTAGTCAAAACAGTCGGGCGCTAAGCTGTCGGCCTTGATTTGTAAAAATTACTACTGAAAAAGTGTATTTTTTGCCTAAAATTTGAGTCCTCATTTTCCACCCTAAAACATCCGTTTTTTTGCCGAAGCAAAGGGAATAATAGCCCAAATATGGAATGTTTTACCTTGTTGACCTCGTAGCTTAATTCTCAATCGATTTGCCTTCAATTCTGGACATTTTAATTTTTGGTAATTTTTTGCAAGAAATCATGATGTAACCCCTTATAAAAATGCGATAATTAGTGAAAAATCTAATTTTCCAAAAAGTGATGGGGATCGTTAGTTTAGGTTTGTTAGCTAGTCAAAACAGTCGGGCGCTAAGCTGTCGGCCTTGATTTGTCAAAATTACGACTGAAAAAGTGTATTTTTTGCCTAAAATTTGAGTCCTCATTTTCCACCCTAAAACATCCGTTTTTTTGCCGAAGCAAAGGGAATAATAGCCCAAATATGGAATGTTTTACCTTGTTGACCTCGTAGCTTAATTCTCAATCGATTTGCCTTCAATTCTGGACATTTTAATTTTTGGTAATTTTTTGCAAGAAATCATGATGTAACCCCTTATAAAAAATGCGATAATTAGTGAAAAATCTAATTTTCCAAAAAGTGATGGGGATCGTTAGTTTAGGTTTGTTAGCTAGTCAAAACAGTCGGGCGCTAAGCTGTCGGCCTTGATTTGTAAAAATTACTACTGAAAAAGTGTATTTTTTGCCTAAAATTTGAGTCCTTATTTTCCACACTAAAACATCCGTTTTTTTGCCCAAATATGGAATGTTATACCTTGTTGATCTCGTAGCTTAATTCTCAATCGATTTGCGTTCAATTCTGGACATTTTAATTTTTGGTAATTTTTTGCAAGAAATCATGATGTAACCCCTTATAAAAAATGCGATAATTAGTGAAAAATCTAATTTTCCAAAAAGTGATGGGGATCGTTAGTTTAGGTATGTTAGCTAGTCAAAACAGTCGGGCGCTAAGCTGTCGGCCTTGATTTGTAAAAATTACTACTGAAAAAGTGTATTTTTTGCCTAAAATTTGAGTCCTTATTTTCCACCCTAAAACATCCGTTTTTTTGCCCAAATATGAAATGTTATACCTTGTTGATCTCGTAGCTTAATTCTCAATCGATTTGCGTTCAATTCTGGACATTTTAATTTTTGGTAATTTTTTTGCAAGAAATCATGATGTAACCCCTTATAAAAAATGCGATAATTAGTGAAAAATCAAATTTTTCAAAAAGTGATGGGGATTGTTTGTTTAGGTTTGTTAGCTAGTCAAAACAGTCGGTCGCTAAGCTGTCGGCCTTGATTTGTAAAAATTACTACTGAAACAGTGTATTTTTTGCCTAAAATTTGAGTCCTTATTTTCCACCTTTAAAACATCCGTTTTTTTGCCCAAAGATGGAATGTTATACCTTGTTGAGCTCGTAGCTTAATTCTCAATCGATTTGCGTTCAATTTTTGGGATCGTTCTGGACATTTTAATTTTTGGTAATTTTTTGCAAGAAATCATGATGTAACGCCTTATAAAAAATGCGATAATTAGTGAAAAATCTAATTTTCCAAAAAGTGATGGGGATCGTTAGTTTAGGTTTGTTAGCTAGTCAAATTTTTATTTTTATTTTTAATTTTTGGTAATTTTTTGCAAGAAATCATTATGTAACCCCTTATAAAAAATGCGATAATTAGTGAAAAATCTAATTTTCCAAAAAGTGATGGGGAACGTTAGTTTAGGTTTGTTAGCTAGTCAAAACAGTCGGGCGCTAAGCTGTCGTCCTTGATTTGTAAAAATTACTACTGAAAAAGTGTATTTTTTGCCTAAAATTTGAGTCCTTATTTTCCACCCTAAAACATCCGTTTTTTTGCCCAAATATGAAATGTTTTACCTTGTTGACCTCGTAGCTTAATTCTCAATCGATTTGCCTTCAATTCTGGACATTTTAATTTTTGGTAATTTTTTGCAAGAAATCATGATGTAACGCCTTATAAAAAATGCGATAATTAGTGAAAAATCTAATTTTCCAAAAAGTGATGGGGATCGTTAGTTTAGGTTTATTAGCTAGTCAAAACAGTCGGGCGCTAAGCTGTCGGCCTTGATTTGTCAAAATTACGACTGAAAAAGTGTATTTTTTGCCTAAAATTTGAGTCCTTATTTTCCACCCTAAAACATCCGTTTTTTTGCCGAAGCAAAGGGAATAATAGCCCAAATATGGAATGTTTTACCTTGTTGACCTCGTAGCTTAATTCTCAATCGATTTGCCTTCAATTCTGGACATTTTAATTTTTGGTAATTTTTTGCAAGAAATCATGATGTAACGCCTTATAAAAAATGCGATAATTAGTGAAAAATCTAATTTTCCAAAAAGTGATGGGGATCGTTAGTTTAGGTTTATTAGCTAGTCAAAACAGTCGGGCGCTAAGCTGTCGGCCTTGATTTGTCAAAATTACGACTGAAAAAGTGTATTTTTTGCCTAAAATTTGAGTCCTTATTTTCCACCCTAAAACATCCGTTTTTTTGCCGAAGCAAAGGGAATAATAGCCCAAATATGGAATGTTATACCTTGTTGACCTCGTAGCTTAATTCTCAATCGATTTGCCTTCAATTCTGGACATTTTAATTTTTGGTAATTTTTTGCAAGAAATCATGATGTAACCCCTTATAAAAAATGCGATAATTAGTGAAAAATCTAATTTTCCAAAAAGTGATGGGGATCGTTAGTTTAGGTTTGTTAGCTAGTCAAAACAGTCGGGCGCTAAGCTGTCGGCCTTGATTTGTAAAAATTACTACTGAAAAAGTGTAGTTTTTGCCTAAAATTTGAGTCCTTATTTTCCACACTAAAACATCCGTTTTTTTGCCCAAATATGGAATGTTATACCTTGTTGATCTCTCAATCGATTTGCGTTCAATTCTGGACATTTTAATTTTTGGTAATTTTTTGCAAGAAATCATGATGTAACCCCTTATAAAAAATGCGATAATTAGTGAAAAATCTAATTTTCCAAAAAGTGATGGGGATCGTTAGTTTAGGTTTGTTAGCTAGTCAAAACAGTCGGGCGCTAAGCTGTCGGCCTTGATTTGTAAAAATTACTACTGAAAAAGTGTATTTTTTGCCTAAAATTTGAGTCCTTATTTTCCACCCTAAAACATCCGTTTTTTTGCCCAAATATGAAATGTTATACCTTGTTGATCTCGTAGCTTAATTCTCAATCGATTTGCGTTCAATTCTGGACATTTTAATTTTTGGTAATTTTTTGCAAGAAATCATGATGTAACCCCTTATAAAAAATGCGATAATTAGTGAAAAATCTAATTTTCCAAAAAGTGATGGGGATCGTTAGTTTAGGTTTGTTAGCTAGTCAAAACAGTCGGGCGCTAAGCTTTCGGCCTTGATTTGTAAAAATTACTACTGAAAAAGTGTATTTTTTGCCTAAAATTTGAGTCCTCATTTTCCACCCTAAAACATCCGTTTTTTTGCCGAAGCAAAGGGAATAATAGCCCAAATATGGAATGTTTTACCTTGTTGACCTCGTAGCTTAATTCTCAATCGATTTGCCTTCAATTCTGGACATTTTAATTTTTGGTAATTTTTTGCAAGAAATCATGATGTAACGCCTTATAAAAAATGCGATAATTAGTGAAAAATCTAATTTTCCAAAAAGTGATGGGGATCGTTAGTTTAGGTTTATTAGCTAGTCAAAACAGTCGGGCGCTAAGCTGTCGGCCTTGATTTGTCAAAATTACGACTGAAAAAGTGTATTTTTTGCCTAAAATTTGAGTCCTTATTTTCCACCCTAAAACATCCGTTTTTTTGCCGAAGCAAAGGGAATAATAGCCCAAATATGGAATGTTATACCTTGTTGAGCTCGTAGCTTAATTCTCAATCGATTTGCGTTCAATTCTGGACATTTTAATTTTTGGTAATTTTTTGCAAGAAATCATGATGTAACCCCTTATAAAAAATGCGATAATTAGTGAAAAATCTAATTTTCCAAAAAGTGATGGGGATCGTTAGTTTAGGTTTGTTAGCTAGTCAAAACAGTCGGGCGCTAAGCTGTCGGCCTTGATTTGTAAAAATTACTACTGAAAAAGTGTATTTTTTGCCTAAAATTTGAGTCCTTATTTTCCACCCTAAAACATCCGTTTTTTTGCCCAAATATGAAATGTTATACCTTGTTGATCTCGTAGCTTAATTCTCAATCGATTTGCGTTCAATTCTGGACATTTTAATTTTTGGTAATTTTTTTGCAAGAAATCATGATGTAACCCCTTATAAAAAATGCGATAATTAGTGAAAAATCAAATTTTTCAAAAAGTGATGGGGATTGTTTGTTTAGGTTTGTTAGCTAGTCAAAACAGTCGGTCGCTAAGCTGTCGGCCTTGATTTGTAAAAATTACTACTGAAACAGTGTATTTTTTGCCTAAAATTTGAGTCCTTATTTTCCACCTTTAAAACATCCGTTTTTTTGCCCAAAGATGGAATGTTATACCTTGTTGAGCTCGTAGCTTAATTCTCAATCGATTTGCGTTCAATTTTTGGGATCGTTCTGGACATTTTAATTTTTGGTAATTTTTTGCAAGAAATCATGATGTAACGCCTTATAAAAAATGCGATAATTAGTGAAAAATCTAATTTTCCAAAAAGTGATGGGGATCGTTAGTTTAGGTTTGTTAGCTAGTCAAATTTTTATTTTTATTTTTAATTTTTGGTAATTTTTTGCAAGAAATCATTATGTAACCCCTTATAAAAAATGCGATAATTAGTGAAAAATCTAATTTTCCAAAAAGTGATGGGGAACGTTAGTTTAGGTTTGTTAGCTAGTCAAAACAGTCGGGCGCTAAGCTGTCGTCCTTGATTTGTAAAAATTACTACTGAAAAAGTGTATTTTTTGCCTAAAATTTGAGTCCTTATTTTCCACCCTAAAACATCCGTTTTTTTGCCCAAATATGAAATGTTATACCTTGTTGAGCTCGTAGCTTAATTCTCAATCGATTTGCGTTCAATTCTGGACATTTTAATTTTTGATAATTTTTTGCAAGAAATCATGATGTAACCCCTTATAAAAAATGCGATAATTAGTGAAAAATCAAATTTTTCAAAAAGTGATGGGGATTGTTTGTTTAGGTTTGTTAGCTAGTCAAAACAGTCGGTCGCTAAGCTGTCGGCCTTGATTTATAAAAATTACTACTGAAACAGTGTATTTTTTGCCTAAAATTTGAGTCCTCATTTTCCACCCTAAAACATCCGTTTTTTTGCCGAAGCAAAGGGAATAATAGCCCAAATATGGAATGTTTTACCTTGTTGACCTCGTAGCTTAATTCTCAATCGATTTGCCTTCAATTCTGGACATTTTAATTTTTGGTAATTTTTTGCAAGAAATCATGATGTAACGCCTTATAAAAAATGCGATAATTAGTGAAAAATCTAATTTTCCAAAAAGTGATGGGGATCGTTAGTTTAGGTTTATTAGCTAGTCAAAACAGTCGGGCGCTAAGCTGTCGGCCTTGATTTGTCAAAATTACGACTGAAAAAGTGTATTTTTTGCCTAAAATTTGAGTCCTTATTTTCCACCCTAAAACATCCGTTTTTTTGCCGAAGCAAAGGGAATAATAGCCCAAATATGGAATGTTTTACCTTGTTGACCTCGTAGCTTAATTCTCAATCGATTTGCCTTCAATTCTGGACATTTTAATTTTTGGTAATTTTTTGCAAGAAATCATGATGTAACGCCTTATAAAAAATGCGATAATTAGTGAAAAATCTAATTTTCCAAAAAGTGATGGGGATCGTTAGTTTAGGTTTATTAGCTAGTCAAAACAGTCGGGCGCTAAGCTGTCGGCCTTGATTTGTCAAAATTACGACTGAAAAAGTGTATTTTTTGCCTAAAATTTGAGTCCTTATTTTCCACCCTAAAACATCCGTTTTTTTGCCGAAGCAAAGGGAATAATAGCCCAAATATGGAATGTTATACCTTGTTGACCTCGTAGCTTAATTCTCAATCGATTTGCCTTCAATTCTGGACATTTTAATTTTTGGTAATTTTTTGCAAGAAATCATGATGTAACCCCTTATAAAAAATGCGATAATTAGTGAAAAATCTAATTTTCCAAAAAGTGATGGGGATCGTTAGTTTAGGTTTGTTAGCTAGTCAAAACAGTCGGGCGCTAAGCTGTCGGCCTTGATTTGTAAAAATTACTACTGAAAAAGTGTATTTTTTGCCTAAAATTTGAGTCCTTATTTTCCACACTAAAACATCCGTTTTTTTGCCCAAATATGGAATGTTATACCTTGTTGATCTCTCAATCGATTTGCGTTCAATTCTGGACATTTTAATTTTTGGTAATTTTTTGCAAGAAATCATGATGTAACCCCTTATAAAAAATGCGATAATTAGTGAAAAATCTAATTTTCCAAAAAGTGATGGGGATCGTTAGTTTAGGTTTGTTAGCTAGTCAAAACAGTCGGGCGCTAAGCTGTCGGCCTTGATTTGTAAAAATTACTACTGAAAAAGTGTATTTTTTGCCTAAAATTTGAGTCCTTATTTTCCACCCTAAAACATCCGTTTTTTTGCCCAAATATGAAATGTTATACCTTGTTGATCTCGTAGCTTAATTCTCAATCGATTTGCGTTCAATTCTGGACATTTTAATTTTTGGTAATTTTTTGCAAGAAATCATGATGTAACCCCTTATAAAAAATGCGATAATTAGTGAAAAATCTAATTTTCCAAAAAGTGATGGGGATCGTTAGTTTAGGTTTGTTAGCTAGTCAAAACAGTCGGGCGCTAAGCTTTCGGCCTTGATTTGTAAAAATTACTACTGAAAAAGTGTATTTTTTGCCTAAAATTTGAGTCCTCATTTTCCACCCTAAAACATCCGTTTTTTTGCCGAAGCAAAGGGAATAATAGCCCAAATATGGAATGTTTTACCTTGTTGACCTCGTAGCTTAATTCTCAATCGATTTGCCTTCAATTCTGGACATTTTAATTTTTGGTAATTTTTTGCAAGAAATCATGATGTAACGCCTTATAAAAAATGCGATAATTAGTGAAAAATCTAATTTTCCAAAAAGTGATGGGGATCGTTAGTTTAGGTTTATTAGCTAGTCAAAACAGTCGGGCGCTAAGCTGTCGGCCTTGATTTGTCAAAATTACGACTGAAAAAGTGTATTTTTTGCCTAAAATTTGAGTCCTTATTTTCCACCCTAAAACATCCGTTTTTTTGCCGAAGCAAAGGGAATAATAGCCCAAATATGGAATGTTATACCTTGTTGACCTCGTAGCTTAATTCTCAATCGATTTGCCTTCAATTCTGGACATTTTAATTTTTGGTAATTTTTTGCAAGAAATCATGATGTAACGCCTTATAAAAAATGCGATAATTAGTGAAAAATCTAATTTTCCAAAAAGTGATGGGGATCGTTAGTTTAGGTTTATTAGCTAGTCAAAACAGTCGGGCGCTAAGCTGTCGGCCTTGATTTGTCAAAATTACGACTGAAAAAGTGTATTTTTTGCCTAAAATTTGAGTCCTTATTTTCCACCCTAAAACATCCGTTTTTTTGCCGAAGCAAAGGGAATAATAGCCCAAATATGGAATGTTATACCTTGTTGAGCTCGTAGCTTAATTCTCAATCGATTTGCGTTCAATTCTGGACATTTTAATTTTTGGTAATTTTTTGCAAGAAATCATGATGTAACCCCTTATAAAAAATGCGATAATTAGTGAAAAATCAAATTTTTCAAAAAGTGATGGGGATTGTTTGTTTAGGTTTGTTAGCTAGTCAAAACAGTCGGTCGCTAAGCTGTCGGCCTTGATTTGTAAAAATTACTACTGAAACAGTGTATTTTTTGCCTAAAATTTGAGTCCTTATTTTCCACCTTTAAAACATCCGTTTTTTTGCCCAAAGATGGAATGTTATACCTTGTTGAGCTCGTAGCTTAATTCTCAATCGATTTGCGTTCAATTTTTGGGATCGTTCTGGACATTTTAATTTTTGGTAATTTTTTGCAAGAAATCATGATGTAACGCCTTATAAAAAATGCGATAATTAGTGAAAAATCTAATTTTCCAAAAAGTGATGGGGATCGTTAGTTTAGGTTTGTTAGCTAGTCAAATTTTTATTTTTATTTTTAATTTTTGGTAATTTTTTGCAAGAAATCATTATGTAACCCCTTATAAAAAATGCGATAATTAGTGAAAAATCTAATTTTCCAAAAAGTGATGGGGAACGTTAGTTTAGGTTTGTTAGCTAGTCAAAACAGTCGGGCGCTAAGCTGTCGTCCTTGATTTGTAAAAATTACTACTGAAAAAGTGTATTTTTTGCCTAAAATTTGAGTCCTTATTTTCCACCCTAAAACATCCGTTTTTTTGCCCAAATATGAAATGTTATACCTTGTTGAGCTCGTAGCTTAATTCTCAATCGATTTGCGTTCAATTCTGGACATTTTAATTTTTGATAATTTTTTGCAAGAAATCATGATGTAACCCCTTATAAAAAATGCGATAATTAGTGAAAAATCAAATTTTTCAAAAAGTGATGGGGATTGTTTGTTTAGGTTTGTTAGCTAGTCAAAACAGTCGGTCGCTAAGCTGTCGGCCTTGATTTATAAAAATTACTACTGAAACAGTGTATTTTTTGCCTAAAATTTGAGTCCTCATTTTCCACCCTAAAACATCCGTTTTTTTGCCGAAGCAAAGGGAATAATAGCCCAAATATGGAATGTTTTACCTTGTTGACCTCGTAGCTTAATTCTCAATCGATTTGCCTTCAATTCTGGACATTTTAATTTTTGGTAATTTTTTGCAAGAAATCATGATGTAACGCCTTATAAAAAATGCGATAATTAGTGAAAAATCTAATTTTCCAAAAAGTGATGGGGATCGTTAGTTTAGGTTTATTAGCTAGTCAAAACAGTCGGGCGCTAAGCTGTCGGCCTTGATTTGTCAAAATTACGACTGAAAAAGTGTATTTTTTGCCTAAAATTTGAGTCCTTATTTTCCACCCTAAAACATCCGTTTTTTTGCCGAAGCAAAGGGAATAATAGCCCAAATATGGAATGTTATACCTTGTTGACCTCGTAGCTTAATTCTCAATCGATTTGCCTTCAATTCTGGACATTTTAATTTTTGGTAATTTTTTGCAAGAAATCATGATGTAACGCCTTATAAAAAATGCGATAATTAGTGAAAAATCTAATTTTCCAAAAAGTGATGGGGATCGTTAGTTTAGGTTTATTAGCTAGTCAAAACAGTCGGGCGCTAAGCTGTCGGCCTTGATTTGTCAAAATTACGACTGAAAAAGTGTATTTTTTGCCTAAAATTTGAGTCCTTATTTTCCACCCTAAAACATCCGTTTTTTTGCCGAAGCAAAGGGAATAATAGCCCAAATATGGAATGTTATACCTTGTTGAGCTCGTAGCTTAATTCTCAATCGATTTGCGTTCAATTCTGGACATTTTAATTTTTGGTAATTTTTTGCAAGAAATCATGATGTAACCCCTTATAAAAAATGCGATAATTAGTGAAAAATCAAATTTTTCAAAAAGTGATGGGGATTGTTTGTTTAGGTTTGTTAGCTAGTCAAAACAGTCGGTCGCTAAGCTGTCGGCCTTGATTTGTAAAAATTACTACTGAAACAGTGTATTTTTTGCCTAAAATTTGAGTCCTTATTTTCCACCTTTAAAACATCCGTTTTTTTGCCCAAAGATGGAATGTTATACCTTGTTGAGCTCGTAGCTTAATTCTCAATCGATTTGCGTTCAATTTTTGGGATCGTTCTGGACATTTTAATTTTTGGTAATTTTTTGCAAGAAATCATGATGTAACGCCTTATAAAAAATGCGATAATTAGTGAAAAATCTAATTTTCCAAAAAGTGATGGGGATCGTTAGTTTAGGTTTGTTAGCTAGTCAAATTTTTATTTTTATTTTTAATTTTTGGTAATTTTTTGCAAGAAATCATTATGTAACCCCTTATAAAAAATGCGATAATTAGTGAAAAATCTAATTTTCCAAAAAGTGATGGGGAACGTTAGTTTAGGTTTGTTAGCTAGTCAAAACAGTCGGGCGCTAAGCTGTCGTCCTTGATTTGTAAAAATTACTACTGAAAAAGTGTATTTTTTGCCTAAAATTTGAGTCCTTATTTTCCACCCTAAAACATCCGTTTTTTTGCCCAAATATGAAATGTTATACCTTGTTGAGCTCGTAGCTTAATTCTCAATCGATTTGCGTTCAATTCTGGACATTTTAATTTTTGATAATTTTTTGCAAGAAATCATGATGTAACCCCTTATAAAAAATGCGATAATTAGTGAAAAATCAAATTTTTCAAAAAGTGATGGGGATTGTTTGTTTAGGTTTGTTAGCTAGTCAAAACAGTCGGTCGCTAAGCTGTCGGCCTTGATTTATAAAAATTACTACTGAAACAGTGTATTTTTTGCCTAAAATTTGAGTCCTCATTTTCCACCCTAAAACATCCGTTTTTTTGCCGAAGCAAAGGGAATAATAGCCCAAATATGGAATGTTTTACCTTGTTGACCTCGTAGCTTAATTCTCAATCGATTTGCCTTCAATTCTGGACATTTTAATTTTTGGTAATTTTTTGCAAGAAATCATGATGTAACGCCTTATAAAAAATGCGATAATTAGTGAAAAATCTAATTTTCCAAAAAGTGATGGGGATCGTTAGTTTAGGTTTATTAGCTAGTCAAAACAGTCGGGCGCTAAGCTGTCGGCCTTGATTTGTCAAAATTACGACTGAAAAAGTGTATTTTTTGCCTAAAATTTGAGTCCTTATTTTCCACCCTAAAACATCCGTTTTTTTGCCGAAGCAAAGGGAATAATAGCCCAAATATGGAATGTTTTACCTTGTTGACCTCGTAGCTTAATTCTCAATCGATTTGCCTTCAATTCTGGACATTTTAATTTTTGGTAATTTTTTGCAAGAAATCATGATGTAACGCCTTATAAAAAATGCGATAATTAGTGAAAAATCTAATTTTCCAAAAAGTGATGGGGATCGTTAGTTTAGGTTTATTAGCTAGTCAAAACAGTCGGGCGCTAAGCTGTCGGCCTTGATTTGTCAAAATTACGACTGAAAAAGTGTATTTTTTGCCTAAAATTTGAGTCCTTATTTTCCACCCTAAAACATCCGTTTTTTTGCCGAAGCAAAGGGAATAATAGCCCAAATATGGAATGTTATACCTTGTTGACCTCGTAGCTTAATTCTCAATCGATTTGCCTTCAATTCTGGACATTTTAATTTTTGGTAATTTTTTGCAAGAAATCATGATGTAACCCCTTATAAAAAATTCGATAATTAGTGAAAAATCTAATTTTCCAAAAAGTGATGGGGATCGTTAGTTTAGGTTTGTTAGCTAGTCAAAACAGTCGGGCGCTAAGCTGTCGGCCTTGATTTGTAAAAATTACTACTGAAAAAGTGTATTTTTTGCCTAAAATTTGAGTCCTCATTTTCCACCCTAAAACATCCGTTTTTTTGCCGAAGCAAAGGGAATAATAGCCCAAATATGGAATGTTTTACCTTGTTGACCTCGTAGCTTAATTCTCAATCGATTTGCCTTCAATTCTGGACATTTTAATTTTTGGTAATTTTTTGCAAGAAATCATGATGTAACGCCTTATAAAAAATGCGATAATTAGTGAAAAATCTAATTTTCCAAAAAGTGATGGGGATCGTTAGTTTAGGTTTATTAGCTAGTCAAAACAGTCGGGCGCTAAGCTGTCGGCCTTGATTTGTAAAAATTACTACTGAAAAAGTGTATTTTTTGCCTAAAATTTGAGTCCTCATTTTCCACCCTAAAACATCCGTTTTTTTGCCGAAGCAAAGGGAATAATAGCCCAAATATGGAATGTTTTACCTTGTTGACCTCGTAGCTTAATTCTCAATCGATTTGCCTTCAATTCTGGACATTTTAATTTTTGGTAATTTTTTGCAAGAAATCATGATGTAACGCCTTATAAAAAATGCGATAATTAGTGAAAAATCTAATTTTCCAAAAAGTGATGGGGATCGTTAGTTTAGGTTTATTAGCTAGTCAAAACAGTCGGGCGCTAAGCTGTCGGCCTTGATTTGTCAAAATTACGACTGAAAAAGTGTATTTTTTGCCTAAAATTTGAGTCCTTATTTTCCACCCTAAAACATCCGTTTTTTTGCCGAAGCAAAGGGAATAATAGCCCAAATATGGAATGTTATACCTTGTTGACCTCGTAGCTTAATTCTCAATCGATTTGCCTTCAATTCTGGACATTTTAATTTTTGGTAATTTTTTGCAAGAAATCATGATGTAACCCCTTATAAAAAATTCGATAATTAGTGAAAAATCTAATTTTCCAAAAAGTGATGGGGATCGTTAGTTTAGGTTTATTAGCTAGTCAAAACAGTCGGGCGCTAAGCTGTCGGCCTTGATTTGTCAAAATTACGACTGAAAAAGTGTATTTTTTGCCTAAAATTTGAGTCCTTATTTTCCACCCTAAAACATCCGTTTTTTTGCCGAAGCAAAGGGAATAATAGCCCAAATATGGAATGTTTTACCTTGTTGACCTCGTAGCTTAATTCTCAATCGATTTGCCTTCAATTCTGGACATTTTAATATTTGGTAATTTTTTGCAAGAAATCATGATGTAACCCCTTATAAAAAATTCGATAATTAGTGAAAAATCTAATTTTCCAAAAAGTGATGGGGATCGTTAGTTTAGGTTTGTTAGCTAGTCAAAACAGTCGGGCGCTAAGCTGTCGGCCTTGATTTGTAAAAATTACTACTGAAAAAGTGTATTTTTTGCCTAAAATTTGAGTCCTCATTTTCCACCCTAAAACATCCGTTTTTTTGCCGAAGCAAAGGGAATAATAGCCCAAATATGGAATGTTTTACCTTGTTGACCTCGTAGCTTAATTCTCAATCGATTTGCCTTCAATTCTGGACATTTTAATTTTTGGTAATTTTTTGCAAGAAATCATGATGTAACCCCTTATAAAAAATGCGATAATTAGTGAAAAATCTAATTTTCCAAAAAGTGATGGGGATCGTTAGTTTAGGTTTGTTAGCTAGTCAAAACAGTCGGGCGCTAAGCTTTCGGCCTTGATTTGTCAAAATTACGACTGAAAAAGTGTATTTTTTGCCTAAAATTTGAGTCCTCATTTTCCACCCTAAAACATCCGTTTTTTTTCCGAAGCAAAGGAAATAATAGCCCAAATATGGAATGTCATTCCTTGTTGAGCTAGTAGCTTAATTCTCAATCGATTTGCGTTCAATTCTGGACATTTTAATTTTTGGGAATTTTTTGCAAGAAACCCTGATGTAACCCCTTATAAAAAATGCGATAATTAGTGAAAAATCTAATTTTCCAAAAAGTGATGGGGATCGTTAGTTTAGGTTTGTTAGCTAGTCAAAACAGTCGGGCGCTAAGCTTTCGGCCTTGATTTGTCAAAATTACGACTGAAAAAGTGTATTTTTTGCCTAAAATTTGAGTCCTCATTTTCCACCCTAAAACATCCGTTTTTTTTCCGAAGCAAAGGAAATAATAGCCCAAATATGGAATGTCATTCCTTGTTGAGCTAGTAGCTTAATTCTCAATCGATTTGCGTTCAATTCTGGACATTTTAATTTTTGGGAATTTTTTGCAAGAAACCCTGATGTAACCCCTTATAAAAAATGCGATAATTAGTGAAAAATCTAATTTTCCAAAAAGTGATGGGGATCGTTAGCTTAGGTTTGTTAGCTAGTCAAAACAGTCGGGCGCTAAGCTTTCGGCCTTGATTTGTCAAAATTACGACTGAAAAAGTGTATTTTTTGCCTAAAATTTGAGTCCTTATTTTCCACACTAAAACATCCGTTTTTTTGCCCAAATATGGAATGTTATACCTTGTTGATCTCGTAGCTTAATTCTCAATCGATTTGCGTTCAATTCTGGACATTTTAATTTTTGGTAATTTTTTGCAAGAAATCATGATGTAACCCCTTATAAAAAATGCGATAATTAGTGAAAAATCTAATTTTCCAAAAAGTGATGGGGATCGTTAGTTTAGGTTTGTTAGCTAGTCAAAACAGTCGGGCGCTAAGCTGTCGGCCTTGATTTGTAAAAATTACTACTGAAAAAGTGTATTTTTTGCCTAAAATTTGAGTCCTTATTTTCCACCCTAAAACATCCGTTTTTTTGCCCAAATATGAAATGTTATACCTTGTTGATCTCGTAGCTTAATTCTCAATCGATTTGCGTTCAATTCTGGACATTTTAATTTTTGGTAATTTTTTGCAAGAAATCATGATGTAACCCCTTATAAAAAATGCGATAATTAGTGAAAAATCAAATTTTTCAAAAAGTGATGGGGATTGTTTGTTTAGGTTTGTTAGCTAGTCAAAACAGTCGGTCGCTAAGCTGTCGGCCTTGATTTGTAAAAATTACTACTGAAACAGTGTATTTTTTGCCTAAAATTTGAGTCCTTATTTTCCACCTTTAAAACATCCGTTTTTTTGCCCAAAGATGGAATGTTATACCTTGTTGAGCTCGTAGCTTAATTCTCAATCGATTTGCGTTCAATTTTTGGGATCGTTCTGGACATTTTAATTTTTGGTAATTTTTTGCAAGAAATCATGATGTAACGCCTTATAAAAAATGCGATAATTAGTGAAAAATCTAATTTTCCAAAAAGTGATGGGGATCGTTAGTTTAGGTTTGTTAGCTAGTCAAATTTTTATTTTTATTTTTAATTTTTGGTAATTTTTTGCAAGAAATCATTATGTAACCCCTTATAAAAAATGCGATAATTAGTGAAAAATCTAATTTTCCAAAAAGTGATGGGGAACGTTAGTTTAGGTTTGTTAGCTAGTCAAAACAGTCGGGCGCTAAGCTGTCGTCCTTGATTTGTAAAAATTACTACTGAAAAAGTGTATTTTTTGCCTAAAATTTGAGTCCTTATTTTCCACCCTAAAACATCCGTTTTTTTGCCCAAATATGAAATGTTATACCTTGTTGAGCTCGTAGCTTAATTCTCAATCGATTTGCGTTCAATTCTGGACATTTTAATTTTTGATAATTTTTTGCAAGAAATCATGATGTAACCCCTTATAAAAAATGCGATAATTAGTGAAAAATCAAATTTTTCAAAAAGTGATGGGGATCGTTAGTTTAGGTTTGTTAGCTAGTCAAAACAGTCGGTCGCTAAGCTGTCGGCCTTGATTTATAAAAATTACTACTGAAACAGTGTATTTTTTGCCTAAAATTTGAGTCCTCATTTTCCACCCTAAAACATCCGTTTTTTTTGCCGAAGCAAAGGGAATAATAGCCCAAATATGGAATGTTTTACCTTGTTGACCTCGTAGCTTAATTCTCAATCGATTTGCCTTCAATTCTGGACATTTTAATTTTTGGTAATTTTTTGCAAGAAATCATGATGTAACGCCTTATAAAAAATGCGATAATTAGTGAAAAATCTAATTTTCCAAAAAGTGATGGGGATCGTTAGTTTAGGTTTATTAGCTAGTCAAAACAGTCGCGCGCTAAGCTTTCGGCCTTGATTTGTCAAAATTACGACTGAAAAAGTGTATTTTTTGCCTAAAATTTGAGTCCTCATTTTCCACCCTAAAACATCCGTTTTTTTTCCGAAGCAAAGGAAATAATAGCCCAAATATGGAATGTCATTCCTTGTTGAGCTAGTAGCTTAATTCTCAATCGATTTGCGTTCAATTCTGGACATTTTAATTTTTGGTAATTTTTTGCAAGAAATCCTGATGTAACCCCTTATAAAAAATGCGATAATTAGTGAAAAATCTAATTTTCCAAAAAGTGATGGGGATCGTTAGTTTAGGTTTATTAGCTAGTCAAAACAGTCGGGCGCTAAGCTGTCGGCCTTGATTTGTCAAAATTACGACTGAAAAAGTGTATTTTTTGCCTAAAATTTGAGTCCTTATTTTCCACCCTAAAACATCCGTTTTTTTGCCGAAGCAAAGGGAATAATAGCCCAAATATGGAATGTTATACCTTGTTGAGCTCGTAGCTTAATTCTCAATCGATTTGCGTTCAATTCTGGACATTTTAATTTTTGGTAATTTTTTGCAAGAAATCATGATGTAACCCCTTATAAAAAATGCGATAATTAGTGAAAAATCTAATTTTCCAAAAAGTGATGGGGATCGTTAGTTTAGGTTTGTTAGCTAGTCAAAACAGTCGGGCGCTAAGCTTTCGGCCTTGATTTGTCAAAATTACGACTGAAAAAGTGTATTTTTTGCCTAAAATTTGAGTCCTCATTTTCCACCCTAAAACATCCGTTTTTTTGCCGAAGCAAAGGGAATAATAGCCCAAATGTGGAATGTTATACCTTGTTGAGCTCGTAGCTTAATTCTCAATCGATTTGCGTTCAATTCTGGACATTTTAATTTTTGGTAATTTTTTGCAAGAAATCATGATGTAACCCCTTATAAAAAATGCGATAATTAGTGAAAAATCTAATTTTCCAAAAAGTGATGGGGATCGTTAGTTTAGGTTTGTTAGCTAGTCAAAACAGTCGCGCGCTAAGCTTTCGGCCTTGATTTGTCAAAATTACGACTGAAAAAGTGTATTTTTTGCCTAAAATTTGAGTCCTCATTTTCCACCCTAAAACATCCGTTTTTTTTCCGAAGCAAAGGAAATAATAGCCCAAATATGGAATGTCATTCCTTGTTGAGCTAGTAGCTTAATTCTCAATCGATTTGCGTTCAATTCTGGACATTTTAATTTTTGGTAATTTTTTGCAAGAAATCCTGATGTAACCCCTTATAAAAAATGCGATAATTAGTGAAAAATCTAATTTTCCAAAAAGTGATGGGGATCGTTAGTTTAGGTTTGTTAGCTAGTCAAAACAGTCGGGCGCTAAGCTGTCGGCCTTGATTTGTCAAAATTACGACTGAAAAAGTGTATTTTTTGCCTAAAATTTGAGTCCTCATTTTCCACCCTAAAACATCCGTTTTTTTGCCGAAGCAAAGGGAATAATAGCCCAAATATGGAATGTTATACCTTGTTGAGCTCGTAGCTTAATTCTCAATCGATTTGCGTTCAATTCTGGACATTTTAATTTTTGGTAATTTTTTGCAAGAAATCATGATGTAACCCCTTATAAAAAATGCGATAATTAGTGAAAAATCTAATTTTCCAAAAAGTGATGGGGATCGTTAGTTTAGGTTTGTTAGCTAGTCAAAACAGTCGGGCGCTAAGCTTTCGGCCTTGATTTGTCAAAATTACGACTGAAAAAGTGTATTTTTTGCCTAAAATTTGAGTCCTCATTTTCCACCCTAAAACATCCGTTTTTTTGCCGAAGCAAAGGGAATAATAGCCCAAATGTGGAATGTTATACCTTGTTGAGCTCGTAGCTTAATTCTCAATCGATTTGCGTTCAATTCTGGACATTTTAATTTTTGGTAATTTTTTGCAAGAAATCATGATGTAACCCCTTATAAAAAATGCGATAATTAGTGAAAAATCTAATTTTCCAAAAAGTGATGGGGATCGTTAGTTTAGGTTTGTTAGCTAGTCAAAACAGTCGCGCGCTAAGCTTTCGGCCTTGATTTGTCAAAATTACGACTGAAAAAGTGTATTTTTTGCCTAAAATTTGAGTCCTCATTTTCCACCCTAAAACATCCGTTTTTTTTCCGAAGCAAAGGAAATAATAGCCCAAATATGGAATGTCATTCCTTGTTGAGCTAGTAGCTTAATTCTCAATCGATTTGCGTTCAATTCTGGACATTTTAATTTTTGGTAATTTTTTGCAAGAAATCCTGATGTAACCCCTTATAAAAAATGCGATAATTAGTGAAAAATCTAATTTTCCAAAAAGTGATGGGGATCGTTAGTTTAGGTTTGTTAGCTAGTCAAAACAGTCGGGCGCTAAGCTGTCGGCCTTGATTTGTCAAAATTACGACTGAAAAAGTGTATTTTTTGCCTAAAATTTGAGTCCTCATTTTCCACCCTAAAACATCCGTTTTTTTGCCGAAGCAAAGGGAATAATAGCCCAAATATGGAATGTCATTCCTTGTTGAGCTCGTAGCTTAATTCTCAATCGATTTGCGTTCAATTCTGGACATTTTAATTTTTGGTAATTTTTTGCAAGAAATCATGATGTAACCCCTTATAAAAAATGCGATAATTAGTGAAAAATCTAATTTTCCAAAAAGTGATGGGGATCGTTAGTTTAGGTTTGTTAGCTAGTCTAAACAGTCGGGCGCTAAGCTGTCGGCCTTGATTTGTCAAAATTACGACTGAAAAAGTGTATTTTTTGCCTAAAATTTGAGTCCTCATTTTCCACCCTAAAACATCCGTTTTTTTTGCCGAAGCAAAGGGAATAATAGCCCAAATATGGAATGTTATTACCTTGTTGAGCTCGTAGCTTAATTCTCAATCGATTTGCGTTCAATTCTGGACATTTTAATTTTTGGTAATTTTTTGCAAGAAATCATGATGTAACGCCTTATAAAAAATGCGATAATTAGTGAAAAATCTAATTTTCCAAAAAGTGATGGGGATCGTTAGTTTAGGTTTATTAGCTAGTCAAAACAGTCGGGCGCTAAGCTGTCGGCCTTGATTTGTCAAAATTACGACTGAAAAAGTGTATTTTTTGCCTAAAATTTGAGTCCTCATTTTCCACCCTAAAACATCCGTTTTTTTGCCGAAGCAAAGGGAATAATAGCCCAAATATGGAATGTTATACCTTGTTGAGCTCGTAGCTTAATTCTCAATCGATTTGCCTTCAATTCTGGACATTTTAATTTTTGGTAATTTTTTGCAAGAAATCATGATGTAACCCCTTATAAAAAATGCGATAATTAGTGAAAAATCTAATTTTCCAAAAAGTGATGGGGATCGTTAGTTTAGGTTTGTTAGCTAGTCAAAACAGTCGGGCGCTAAGCTTTCGGCCTTGATTTGTCAAAATTACGACTGAAAAAGTGTATTTTTTGCCTAAAATTTGAGTCCTCATTTTCCACCCTAAAACATCCGTTTTTTTGCCGAAGCAAAGGGAATAATAGCCCAAATGTGGAATGTTATACCTTGTTGAGCTCGTAGCTTAATTCTCAATCGATTTGCGTTCAATTCTGGACATTTTAATTTTTGGTAATTTTTTGCAAGAAATCATGATGTAACCCCTTATAAAAAATGCGATAATTAGTGAAAAATCTAATTTTCCAAAAAGTGATGGGGATCGTTAGTTTAGGTTTGTTAGCTAGTCAAAACAGTCGCGCGCTAAGCTTTCGGCCTTGATTTGTCAAAATTACGACTGAAAAAGTGTATTTTTTGCCTAAAATTTGAGTCCTCATTTTCCACCCTAAAACATCCGTTTTTTTTCCGAAGCAAAGGAAATAATAGCCCAAATATGGAATGTCATTCCTTGTTGAGCTAGTAGCTTAATTCTCAATCGATTTGCGTTCAATTCTGGACATTTTAATTTTTGGTAATTTTTTGCAAGAAATCCTGATGTAACCCCTTATAAAAAATGCGATAATTAGTGAAAAATCTAATTTTCCAAAAAGTGATGGGGATCGTTAGTTTAGGTTTAGTTAGCTAGTCAAAACAGTCGGGCGCTAAGCTGTCGGCCTTGATTTGTCAAAATTACGACTGAAAAAGTGTATTTTTTGCCTAAAATTTGAGTCCTCATTTTCCACCCTAAAACATCCGTTTTTTTGCCGAAGCAAAGGGAATAATAGCCCAAATATGGAATGTTATACCTTGTTGAGCTCGTAGCTTAATTCTCAATCGATTTGCGTTCAATTCTGGACATTTTAATTTTTGGTAATTTTTTGCAAGAAATCATGATGTAACCCCTTATAAAAAATGCGATAATTAGTGAAAAATCTAATTTTCCAAAAAGTGATGGGGATCGTTAGTTTAGGTTTGTTAGCTAGTCAAAACAGTCGCGCGCTAAGCTTTCGGCCTTGATTTGTCAAAATTACGACTGAAAAAGTGTATTTTTTGCCTAAAATTTGAGTCCTCATTTTCCACCCTAAAACATCCGTTTTTTTTCCGAAGCAAAGGAAATAATAGCCCAAATATGGAATGTCATTCCTTGTTGAGCTAGTAGCTTAATTCTCAATCGATTTGCGTTCAATTCTGGACATTTTAATTTTTGGTAATTTTTTGCAAGAAATCCTGATGTAACCCCTTATAAAAAATGCGATAATTAGTGAAAAATCTAATTTTCCAAAAAGTGATGGGGATCGTTAGTTTAGGTTTTGTTAGCTAGTCAAAACAGTCGGGCGCTAAGCTTTCGGCCTTGATTTGTCAAAATTACGACTGAAAAAGTGTATTTTTTGCCTAAAATTTGAGTCCTCATTTTCCACCCTAAAACATCCGTTTTTTTGCCGAAGCAAAGGGAATAATAGCCCAAATATGGAATGTTATACCTTGTTGAGCTCGTAGCTTAATTCTCAATCGATTTGCGTTCAATTCTGGACATTTTAATTTTTGGTAATTTTTTGCAAGAAATCATGATGTAACCCCTTATAAAAAATGCGATAATTAGTGAAAAATCTAATTTTCCAAAAAGTGATGGGGATCGTTAGTTTAGGTTTGTTAGCTAGTCAAAACAGTCGGGCGCTAAGCTTTCGGCCTTGATTTGTCAAAATTACGACTGAAAAAGTGTATTTTTTGCCTAAAATTTGAGTCCTCATTTTCCACCCTAAAACATCCGTTTTTTTGCCGAAGCAAAGGGAATAATAGCCCAAATGTGGAATGTTATACCTTGTTGAGCTCGTAGCTTAATTCTCAATCGATTTGCGTTCAATTCTGGACATTTTAATTTTTGGTAATTTTTTGCAAGAAATCATGATGTAACCCCTTATAAAAAATGCGATAATTAGTGAAAAATCTAATTTTCCAAAAAGTGATGGGGATCGTTAGTTTAGGTTTGTTAGCTAGTCAAAACAGTCGCGCGCTAAGCTTTCGGCCTTGATTTGTCAAAATTACGACTGAAAAAGTGTATTTTTTGCCTAAAATTTGAGTCCTCATTTTCCACCCTAAAACATCCGTTTTTTTTCCGAAGCAAAGGGAAATAATAGCCCAAATATGGAATGTCATTCCTTGTTGAGCTAGTAGCTTAATTCTCAATCGATTTGCGTTCAATTCTGGACATTTTAATTTTTGGTAATTTTTTGCAAGAAATCCTGATGTAACCCCTTATAAAAAATGCGATAATTAGTGAAAAATCTAATTTTCCAAAAAGTGATGGGGATCGTTAGTTTAGGTTTGTTAGCTAGTCAAAACAGTCGGGCGCTAAGCTGTCGGCCTTGATTTGTCAAAATTACGACTGAAAAAGTGTATTTTTTGCCTAAAATTTGAGTCCTCATTTTCCACCCTAAAACATCCGTTTTTTTGCCGAAGCAAAGGGAATAATAGCCCAAATATGGAATGTTATACCTTGTTGAGCTCGTAGCTTAATTCTCAATCGATTTGCGTTCAATTCTGGACATTTTAATTTTTGGTAATTTTTTGCAAGAAATCATGATGTAACCCCTTATAAAAAATGCGATAATTAGTGAAAAATCTAATTTTCCAAAAAGTGATGGGGATCGTTAGTTTAGGTTTGTTAGCTAGTCAAAACAGTCGCGCGCTAAGCTTTCGGCCTTGATTTGTCAAAATTACGACTGAAAAAGTGTATTTTTTGCCTAAAATTTGAGTCCTCATTTTCCACCCTAAAACATCCGTTTTTTTTCCGAAGCAAAGGAAATAATAGCCCAAATATGGAATGTCATTCCTTGTTGAGCTAGTAGCTTAATTCTCAATCGATTTGCGTTCAATTCTGGACATTTTAATTTTTGGTAATTTTTTGCAAGAAATCCTGATGTAACCCCTTATAAAAAATGCGATAATTAGTGAAAAATCTAATTTTCCAAAAAGTGATGGGGATCGTTAGTTTAGGTTTGTTAGCTAGTCAAAACAGTCGGGCGCTAAGCTGTCGGCCTTGATTTGTCAAAATTACGACTGAAAAAGTGTATTTTTTGCCTAAAATTTGAGTCCTCATTTTCCACCCTAAAACATCCGTTTTTTTGCCGAAGCAAAGGGAATAATAGCCCAAATATGGAATGTTATACCTTGTTGAGCTCGTAGCTTAATTCTCAATCGATTTGCGTTCAATTCTGGACATTTTAATTTTTGGTAATTTTTTGCAAGAAATCATGATGTAACCCCTTATAAAAAATGCGATAATTAGTGAAAAATCTAATTTTCCAAAAAGTGATGGGGATCGTTAGTTTAGGTTTGTTAGCTAGTCAAAACAGTCGGGCGCTAAGCTTTCGGCCTTGATTTGTCAAAATTACGACTGAAAAAGTGTATTTTTTGCCTAAAATTTGAGTCCTCATTTTCCACCCTAAAACATCCGTTTTTTTGCCGAAGCAAAGGGAATAATAGCCCAAATGTGGAATGTTATACCTTGTTGAGCTCGTAGCTTAATTCTCAATCGATTTGCGTTCAATTCTGGACATTTTAATTTTTGGTAATTTTTTGCAAGAAATCATGATGTAACCCCTTATAAAAAATGCGATAATTAGTGAAAAATCTAATTTTCCAAAAAGTGATGGGGATCGTTAGTTTAGGTTTGTTAGCTAGTCAAAACAGTCGCGCGCTAAGCTTTCGGCCTTGATTTGTCAAAATTACGACTGAAAAAGTGTATTTTTTGCCTAAAATTTGAGTCCTCATTTTCCACCCTAAAACATCCGTTTTTTTTCCGAAGCAAAGGAAATAATAGCCCAAATATGGAATGTCATTCCTTGTTGAGCTAGTAGCTTAATTCTCAATCGATTTGCGTTCAATTCTGGACATTTTAATTTTTGGTAATTTTTTGCAAGAAATCCTGATGTAACCCCTTATAAAAAATGCGATAATTAGTGAAAAATCTAATTTTCCAAAAAGTGATGGGGATCGTTAGTTTAGGTTTGTTAGCTAGTCAAAACAGTCGGGCGCTAAGCTGTCGGCCTTGATTTGTCAAAATTACGACTGAAAAAGTGTATTTTTTGCCTAAAATTTGAGTCCTCATTTTCCACCCTAAAACATCCGTTTTTTTGCCGAAGCAAAGGGAATAATAGCCCAAATATGGAATGTTATACCTTGTTGAGCTCGTAGCTTAATTCTCAATCGATTTGCGTTCAATTCTGGACATTTTAATTTTTGGTAATTTTTTGCAAGAAATCATGATGTAACCCCTTATAAAAAATGCGATAATTAGTGAAAAATCTAATTTTCCAAAAAGTGATGGGGATCGTTAGTTTAGGTTTGTTAGCTAGTCAAAACAGTCGGGCGCTAAGCTTTCGGCCTTGATTTGTCAAAATTACGACTGAAAAAGTGTATTTTTTGCCTAAAATTTGAGTCCTCATTTTCCACCCTAAAACATCCGTTTTTTTGCCGAAGCAAAGGGAATAATAGCCCAAATGTGGAATGTTATACCTTGTTGAGCTCGTAGCTTAATTCTCAATCGATTTGCGTTCAATTCTGGACATTTTAATTTTTGGTAATTTTTTGCAAGAAATCATGATGTAACCCCTTATAAAAAATGCGATAATTAGTGAAAAATCTAATTTTCCAAAAAGTGATGGGGATCGTTAGTTTAGGTTTGTTAGCTAGTCAAAACAGTCGGGCGCTAAGCTTTCGGCCTTGATTTGTCAAAATTACGACTGAAAAAGTGTATTTTTTGCCTAAAATTTGAGTCCTCATTTTCCACCCTAAAACATCCGTTTTTTTTGCGAAGCAAAGGAAATAATAGCCCAAATATGGAATGTCATTCCTTGTTGAGCTCGTAGCTTAATTCTCAATCGATTTGCGTTCAATTCTGGACATTTTAATTTTTGGTAATTTTTTGCAAGAAATCATGATGTAACCCCTTATAAAAAATGCGATAATTAGTGAAAAATCTAATTTTCCAAAAAGTGATGGGGATCGTTAGTTTAGGTTTGTTAGCTAGTCAAAACAGTCGGGCGCTAAGCTTTCGGCCTTGATTTGTCAAAATTACGACTGAAAAAGTGTATTTTTTGCCTAAAATTTGAGTCCTCATTTTCCACCCTAGAACATCCGTTTTTTTGCCGAAGCAAAGGGAATAATAGCCCAAATATGGAATGTCATTCCTTGTTGAGCTCGTAGCTTAATTCTCAATCGATTTGCGTTCAATTCTGGACATTTTAATTTTTGGTAATTTTTTGCAAGAAATCATGATGTAACCCCTTATAAAAAATGCGATAATTAGTGAAAAATCTAATTTTCCAAAAAGTGATGGGGATCGTTAGTTTAGGTTTGTTAGCTAGTCTAAACAGTCGGGCGCTAAGCTGTCGGCCTTGATTTGTCAAAATTACGACTGAAAAAGTGTATTTTTTGCCTAAAATTTGAGTCCTCATTTTCCACCCTAAAACATCCGTTTTTTTTGCCGAAGCAAAGGGAATAATAGCCCAAATGTGGAATGTTATACCTTGTTGAGCTCGTAGCTTAATTCTCAATCGATTTGCGTTCAATTCTGGACATTTTAATTTTTGGTAATTTTTTGCAAGAAATCATGATGTAACCCCTTATAAAAAATGCGATAATTAGTGAAAAATCTAATTTTCCAAAAAGTGATGGGGATCGTTAGTTTAGGTTTGTTAGCTAGTCTAAACAGTCGGGCGCTAAGCTGTCGGCCTTGATTTGTCAAAATTACGACTGAAAAAGTGTATTTTTTGCCTAAAATTTGAGTCCTCATTTTCCACCCTAAAACATCCGTTTTTTTTGCCGAAGCAAAGGGAATAATAGCCCAAATGTGGAATGTCATTCCTTGTTGAGCTCGTAGCTTAATTCTCAATCGATTTGCGTTCAATTCTGGACATTTTAATTTTTGGTAATTTTTTGCAAGAAATCATGATGTAACCCCTTATAAAAAATGCGATAATTAGTGAAAAATCTAATTTTCCAAAAAGTGATGGGGATCGTTAGTTTAGGTTTGTTAGCTAGTCAAAACAGTCGGGCGCTAAGCTTTCGGCCTTGATTTGTCAAAATTACGACTGAAAAAGTGTATTTTTTGCCTAAAATTTGAGTCCTCATTTTCCACCCTAAAACATCCGTTTTTTTTCCGAAGCAAAGGAAATAATAGCCCAAATATGGAATGTCATTCCTTGTTGAGCTAGTAGCTTAATTCTCAATCGATTTGCGTTCAATTCTGGACATTTTAATTTTTGGTAATTTTTTGCAAGAAATCATGATGTAACCCCTTATAAAAAATGCGATAATTAGTGAAAAATCTAATTTTCCAAAAAGTGATGGGGATCGTTAGTTTAGGTTTGTTAGCTAGTCTAAACAGTCGGGCGCTAAGCTGTCGGCCTTGATTTGTCAAAATTACGACTGAAAAAGTGTATTTTTTGCCTAAAATTTGAGTCCTCATTTTCCACCCTAAAACATCCGTTTTTTTGCCGAAGCAAAGGGAATAATAGCCCAAATGTGGAATGTTATACCTTGTTGAGCTCGTAGCTTAATTCTCAATCGATTTGCGTTCAATTCTGGACATTTTAATTTTTGGTAATTTTTTGCAAGAAATCATGATGTAACCCCTTATAAAAAATGCGATAATTAGTGAAAAATCTAATTTTCCAAAAAGTGATGGGGATCGTTAGTTTAGGTTTGTTAGCTAGTCAAAACAGTCGCGCGCTAAGCTTTCGGCCTTGATTTGTCAAAATTACGACTGAAAAAGTGTATTTTTTGCCTAAAATTTGAGTCCTCATTTTCCACCCTAGAACATCCGTTTTTTTTGCCGAAGCAAAGGGAATAATAGCCCAAATGTGGAATGTTATACCTTGTTGAGCTCGTAGCTTAATTCTCAATCGATTTGCGTTCAATTCTGGACATTTTAATTTTTGGTAATTTTTTGCAAGAAATCCTGATGTAACCCCTTATAAAAAATGCGATAATTAGTGAAAAATCTAATTTTCCAAAAAGTGATGGGGATCGTTAGTTTAGGTTTGTTAGCTAGTCAAAACAGTCGGGCGCTAAGCTTTCGGCCTTGATTTGTCAAAATTACGACTGAAAAAGTGTATTTTTTGCCTAAAATTTGAGTCCTCATTTTCCACCCTAAAACATCCGTTTTTTTGCCGAAGCAAAGGGAATAATAGCCCAAATGTGGAATGTTATACCTTGTTGAGCTCGTAGCTTAATTCTCAATCGATTTGCGTTCAATTCTGGACATTTTAATTTTTGGTAATTTTTTGCAAGAAATCATGATGTAACCCCTTATAAAAAATGCGATAATTAGTGAAAAATCTAATTTTCCAAAAAGTGATGGGGATCGTTAGTTTAGGTTTGTTAGCTAGTCAAAACAGTCGCGCGCTAAGCTTTCGGCCTTGATTTGTCAAAATTACGACTGAAAAAGTGTATTTTTTGCCTAAAATTTGAGTCCTCATTTTCCACCCTAAAACATCCGTTTTTTTGCCGAAGCAAAGGGAATAATAGCCCAAATGTGGAATGTTATACCTTGTTGAGCTCGTAGCTTAATTCTCAATCGATTTGCGTTCAATTCTGGACATTTTAATTTTTGGTAATTTTTTGCAAGAAATCATGATGTAACCCCTTATAAAAAATGCGATAATTAGTGAAAAATCTAATTTTCCAAAAAGTGATGGGGATCGTTAGTTTAGGTTTGTTAGCTAGTCAAAACAGTCGGGCGCTAAGCTTTCGGCCTTGATTTGTCAAAATTACGACTGAAAAAGTGTATTTTTTGCCTAAAATTTGAGTCCTCATTTTCCACCCTAAAACATCCGTTTTTTTGCCGAAGCAAAGGGAATAATAGCCCAAATGTGGAATGTTATACCTTGTTGAGCTCGTAGCTTAATTCTCAATCGATTTGCGTTCAATTCTGGACATTTTAATTTTTGGTAATTTTTTGCAAGAAATCATGATGTAACCCCTTATAAAAAATGCGATAATTAGTGAAAAATCTAATTTTCCAAAAAGTGATGGGGATCGTTAGTTTAGGTTTGTTAGCTAGTCAAAACAGTCGGGCGCTAAGCTTTCGGCCTTGATTTGTCAAAATTACGACTGAAAAAGTGTATTTTTTTACTAAATTTTGAGTCCTCATTTTCCACCCTAGAACATCCGTTTTTTTGCCGAAGCAAAGGGAATAATAGCCCAAATATGGAATGTCATTCCTTGTTGAGCTCGTAGCTTAATTCTCAATCGATTTGCGTTCAATTCTGGACATTTTAATTTTTGGTAATTTTTTGCAAGAAATCATGATGTAACCCCTTATAAAAAATGCGATAATTAGTGAAAAATCTAATTTTCCAAAAAGTGATGGGGATCGTTAGTTTAGGTTTGTTAGCTAGTCTAAACAGTCGGGCGCTAAGCTGTCGGCCTTGATTTGTCAAAATTACGACTGAAAAAGTGTATTTTTTGCCTAAAATTTGAGTCCTCATTTTCCACCCTAAAACATCCGTTTTTTTGCCGAAGCAAAGGGAATAATAGCCCAAATGTGGAATGTTATACCTTGTTGAGCTCGTAGCTTAATTCTCAATCGATTTGCGTTCAATTCTGGACATTTTAATTTTTGGTAATTTTTTATAAAAAATGCGATAATTAGTGAAAAATCTAATTTTCCAAAAAGTGATGGGGATCGTTAGTTTAGGTTTGTTAGCTAGTCTAAACAGTCGGGCGCTAAGCTGTCGGCCTTGATTTGTCAAAATTACGACTGAAAAAGTGTATTTTTTGCCTAAAATTTAAGTCCTCATTTTCCACCCTAAAACATCCGTTTTTTTTCCGAAGCAAAGGGAATAATAGCCCAAATGTGGAATGTCATTCCTTGTTGAGCTAGTAGCTTAATTCTCAATCGATTTGCGTTCAATTCTGGACATTTTAATTTTTGGTAATTTTTTGCAAGAAATCATGATGTAACCCCTTATAAAAAATGCGATAATTAGTGAAAAATCTAATTTTCCAAAAAGTGATGGGGATCGTTAGTTTAGGTTTGTTAGCTAGTCAAAACAGTCGGGCGCTAAGCTTTCGGCCTTGATTTGTCAAAATTACGACTGAAATTTGAGTCCTCATTTTCCACCCTAAAACATCCGTTTTTTTTCCGAAGCAAAGGAAATAATAGCCCAAATATGGAATGTCATTCCTTGTTGAGCTAGTAGCTTAATTCTCAATCGATTTGCGTTCAATTCTGGACATTTTAATTTTTGGTAATTTTTTGCAAGAAATCATGATGTAACCCCTTATAAAAAATGCGATAATTAGTGAAAAATCTAATTTTCCAAAAAGTGATGGGGATCGTTAGTTTAGGTTTGTTAGCTAGTCTAAACAGTCGGGCGCTAAGCTGTCGGCCTTGATTTGTCAAAATTACGACTGAAAAAGTGTATTTTTTGCCTAAAATTTGAGTCCTCATTTTCCACCCTAAAACATCCGTTTTTTTGCCGAAGCAAAGGGAATAATAGCCCAAATGTGGAATGTTATACCTTGTTGAGCTCGTAGCTTAATTCTCAATCGATTTGCGTTCAATTCTGGACATTTTAATTTTTGGTAATTTCAAGAAATCATGATGTAACCCCTTATAAAAAATGCGATAATTAGTGAAAAATCTAATTTTCCAAAAAGTGATGGGGATCGTTAGTTTAGGTTTGTTAGCTAGTCAAAACAGTCGCGCGCTAAGCTTTCGGCCTTGATTTGTCAAAATTACGACTGAAAAAGTGTATTTTTTGCCTAAAATTTGAGTCCTCATTTTCCACCCTAGAACATCCGTTTTTTTGCCGAAGCAAAGGGAATAATAGCCCAAATATGGAATGTCATTCCTTGTTGAGCTCGTAGCTTAATTCTCAATCGATTTGCGTTCAATTCTGGACATTTTAATTTTTGGTAATTTTTTGCAAGAAATCATGATGTAACCCCTTATAAAAAATGCGATAATTAGTGAAAAATCTAATTTTCCAAAAAGTGATGGGGATCGTTAGTTTAGGTTTGTTAGCTAGTCTAAACAGTCGGGCGCTAAGCTGTCGGCCTTGATTTGTCAAAATTACGACTGAAAAAGTGTTTTGCCTAAAATTTGAGTCCTCATTTTCCACCCTAGAACATCCGTTTTTTTGCCGAAGCAAAGGGAATAATAGCCCAAATATGGAATGTCATTCCTTGTTGAGCTCGTAGCTTAATTCTCAATCGATTTGCGTTCAATTCTGGACATTTTAATTTTTGGTAATTTTTTGCAAGAAATCATGATGTAACCCCTTATAAAAAATGCGATAATTAGTGAAAAATCTAATTTTCCAAAAAGTGATGGGGATCGTTAGTTTAGGTTTGTTAGCTAGTCTAAACAGTCGGGCGCTAAGCTGTCGGCCTTGATTTGTCAAAATTACGACTGAAAAAGTGTATTTTTTGCCTAAAATTTGAGTCCTCATTTTCCACCCTAAAACATCCGTTTTTTTGCCGAAGCAAAGGGAATAATAGCCCAAATGTGGAATGTTATACCTTGTTGAGCTCGTAGCTTAATTCTCAATCGATTTGCGTTCAATTCTGGACATTTTAATTTTTGGTAATTTGCAAGAAATCATGATGTAACCCCTTATAAAAAATGCGATAATTAGTGAAAAATCTAATTTTCCAAAAAGTGATGGGGATCGTTAGTTTAGGTTTGTTAGCTAGTCAAAACAGTCGCGCGCTAAGCTTTCGGCCTTGATTTGTCAAAATTACGACTGAAAAAGTGTATTTTTTGCCTAAAATTTGAGTCCTCATTTTCCACCCTAGAACATCCGTTTTTTTGCCGAAGCAAAGGGAATAATAGCCCAAATATGGAATGTCATTCCTTGTTGAGCTCGTAGCTTAATTCTCAATCGATTTGCGTTCAATTCTGGACATTTTAATTTTTGGTAATTTTTTGCAAGAAATCATGATGTAACCCCTTATAAAAAATGCGATAATTAGTGAAAAATCTAATTTTCCAAAAAGTGATGGGGATCGTTAGTTTAGGTTTGTTAGCTAGTCTAAACAGTCGGGCGCTAAGCTGTCGGCCTTGATTTGTCAAAATTACGACTGAAAATATTTTTTGCCTAAAATTTGAGTCCTCATTTTCCACCCTAGAACATCCGTTTTTTTGCCGAAGCAAAGGGAATAATAGCCCAAATATGGAATGTCATTCCTTGTTGAGCTCGTAGCTTAATTCTCAATCGATTTGCGTTCAATTCTGGACATTTTAATTTTTGGTAATTTTTTGCAAGAAATCATGATGTAACCCCTTATAAAAAATGCGATAATTAGTGAAAAATCTAATTTTCCAAAAAGTGATGGGGATCGTTAGTTTAGGTTTGTTAGCTAGTCTAAACAGTCGGGCGCTAAGCTGTCGGCCTTGATTTGTCAAAATTACGACTGAAAAAGTGTATTTTTTGCCTAAAATTTGAGTCCTCATTTTCCACCCTAAAACATCCGTTTTTTTGCCGAAGCAAAGGGAATAATAGCCCAAATGTGGAATGTTATACCTTGTTGAGCTCGTAGCTTAATTCTCAATCGATTTGCGTTCAATTCTGGACATTTTAATTTTTGGTAATTTTTTGCAAGAAATCATGATGTAACCCCTTATAAAAAATGCGATAATTAGTGAAAAATCTAATTTTCCAAAAAGTGATGGGGATCGTTAGTTTAGGTTTGTTAGCTAGTCAAAACAGTCGGGCGCTAAGCTTTCGGCCTTGATTTGTCAAAATTACGACTGAAAAAGTGTATTTTTGCCTAAAATTTGAGTCCTCATTTTCCACCCTAGAACATCCGTTTTTGCCGAAGCAAAGGGAATAATAGCCCAAATATGGAATGTCATTCCTTGTTGAGCTCGTAGCTTAATTCTCAATCGATTTGCGTTCAATTCTGGACATTTTAATTTTTGGTAATTTTTTGCAAGAAATCATGATGTAACCCCTTATAAAAAATGCGATAATTAGTGAAAAATCTAATTTTCCAAAAAGTGATGGGGATCGTTAGTTTAGGTTTGTTAGCTAGTCAAAACAGTCGGGCGCTAAGCTTTCGGCCTTGATTTGTCAAAATTACGACTGAAAAAGTGTATTTTTGCCTAAAATTTGAGTCCTCATTTTCCACCCTAGAACATCCGTTTTTTGCCGAAGCAAAGGGAATAATAGCCCAAATATGGAATGTCATTCCTTGTTGAGCTCGTAGCTTAATTCTCAATCGATTTGCGTTCAATTCTGGACATTTTAATTTTTGGTAATTTTTTGCAAGAAATCATGATGTAACCCCTTATAAAAAATGCGATAATTAGTGAAAAATCTAATTTTCCAAAAAGTGATGGGGATCGTTAGTTTAGGTTTGTTAGCTAGTCAAAACAGTCGGGCGCTAAGCTTTCGGCCTTGATTTGTCAAAATTACGACTGAAAAAGTGTAGTTTTTGCCTAAAATTTGAGTCCTCATTTTCCACCCTAGAACATCCGTTTTTTGCCGAAGCAAAGGGAATAATAGCCCAAATGTGGAATGTTATACCTTGTTGAGCTCGTAGCTTAATTCTCAATCGATTTGCGTTCAATTCTGGACATTTTAATTTTTGGTAATTTTTTGCAAGAAATCATGATGTAACCCCTTATAAAAAATGCGATAATTAGTGAAAAATCTAATTTTCCAAAAAGTGATGGGGATCGTTAGTTTAGGTTTGTTAGCTAGTCAAAACAGTCGGGCGCTAAGCTTTCGGCCTTGATTTGTCAAAATTACGACTGAAAAAGTGTATTTTTGCCTAAAATTTGAGTCCTCATTTTCCACCCTAAAACATCCGTTTTTTTGCCGAAGCAAAGGGAATAATAGCCCAAATGTGGAATGTTATACCTTGTTGAGCTCGTAGCTTAATTCTCAATCGATTTGCGTTCAATTCTGGACATTTTAATTTTTGGTAATTTTTTGCAAGAAATCATGATGTAACCCCTTATAAAAAATGCGATAATTAGTGAAAAATCTAATTTTCCAAAAAGTGATGGGGATCGTTAGTTTAGGTTTGTTAGCTAGTCAAAACAGTCGGGCGCTAAGCTTTCGGCCTTGATTTGTCAAAATTACGACTGAAAAAGTGTATTTTTGCCTAAAATTTGAGTCCTCATTTTCCACCCTAAAACATCCGTTTTTTGCCGAAGCAAAGGGAATAATAGCCCAAATGTGGAATGTTATACCTTGTTGAGCTCGTAGCTTAATTCTCAATCGATTTGCGTTCAATTCTGGACATTTTAATTTTTGGTAATTTTTTGCAAGAAATCATGATGTAACCCCTTATAAAAAATGCGATAATTAGTGAAAAATCTAATTTTCCAAAAAGTGATGGGGATCGTTAGTTTAGGTTTGTTAGCTAGTCAAAACAGTCGGGCGCTAAGCTTTCGGCCTTGATTTGTCAAAATTACGACTGAAAAAGTGGATTTTTGCCTAAAATTTGAGTCCTCATTTTCCACCCTAAAACATCCGTTTTTTGCCGAAGCAAAGGGAATAATAGCCCAAATATGGAATGTCATTCCTTGTTGAGCTCGTAGCTTAATTCTCAATCGATTTGCGTTCAATTCTGGACATTTTAATTTTTGGTAATTTTTGGCAAGAAATCATGATGTAACCCCTTATAAAAAATGCGATAATTAGTGAAAAATCTAATTTTCCAAAAAGTGATGGGGATCGTTAGTTTAGGTTTGTTAGCTAGTCAAAACAGTCGGGCGCTAAGCTGTCGGCCTTGATTTGTCAAAATTACGACTGAAAAAGTGTATTTTTGCCTAAAATTTGAGTCCTCATTTTCCACCCTAGAACATCCGTTTTTTGCCGAAGCAAAGGGAATAATAGCCCAAATATGGAATGTCATTCCTTGTTGAGCTCGTAGCTTAATTCTCAATCGATTTGCGTTCAATTCTGGACATTTTAATTTTTGGTAATTTTTTGCAAGAAATCATGATGTAACCCCTTATAAAAAATGCGATAATTAGTGAAAAATCTAATTTTCCAAAAAGTGATGGGGATCGTTAGTTTAGGTTTGTTAGCTAGTCAAAACAGTCGGGCGCTAAGCTTTCGGCCTTGATTTGTCAAAATTACGACTGAAAAAGTGTATTTTTGCCTAAAATTTGAGTCCTCATTTTCCACCCTAAAACATCCGTTTTTTGCCGAAGCAAAGGGAATAATAGCCCAAATGTGGAATGTTATACCTTGTTGAGCTCGTAGCTTAATTCTCAATCGATTTGCGTTCAATTCTGGACATTTTAATTTTTGGTAATTTTTGCAAGAAATCATGATGTAACCCCTTATAAAAAATGCGATAATTAGTGAAAAATCTAATTTTCCAAAAAGTGATGGGGATCGTTAGTTTAGGTTTGTTAGCTAGTCAAAACAGTCGGGCGCTAAGCTTTCGGCCTTGATTTGTCAAAATTACGACTGAAAAAGTGTATTTTTGCCTAAAATTTGAGTCCTCATTTTCCACCCTAAAACATCCGTTTTTTTGCCGAAGCAAAGGGAATAATAGCCCAAATATGGAATGTCATTCCTTGTTGAGCTCGTAGCTTAATTCTCAATCGATTTGCGTTCAATTCTGGACATTTTAATTTTTGGTAATTTTTTGCAAGAAATCATGATGTAACCCCTTATAAAAAATGCGATAATTAGTGAAAAATCTAATTTTCCAAAAAGTGATGGGGATCGTTAGTTTAGGTTTGTTAGCTAGTCTAAACAGTCGGGCGCTAAGCTGTCGGCCTTGATTTGTCAAAATTACGACTGAAAAAGTGTATTTTTGCCTAAAATTTGAGTCCTCATTTTCCACCCTAGAACATCCGTTTTTGCCGAAGCAAAGGGAATAATAGCCCAAATATGGAATGTCATTCCTTGTTGAGCTCGTAGCTTAATTCTCAATCGATTTGCGTTCAATTCTGGACATTTTAATTTTTGGTAATTTTTGGCAAGAAATCATGATGTAACCCCTTATAAAAAATGCGATAATTAGTGAAAAATCTAATTTTCCAAAAAGTGATGGGGATCGTTAGTTTAGGTTTGTTAGCTAGTCTAAACAGTCGGGCGCTAAGCTGTCGGCCTTGATTTGTCAAAATTACGACTGAAAAAGTGTATTTTTGCCTAAAATTTGAGTCCTCATTTTCCACCCTAAAACATCCGTTTTTGCCGAAGCAAAGGGAATAATAGCCCAAATGTGGAATGTTATACCTTGTTGAGCTCGTAGCTTAATTCTCAATCGATTTGCGTTCAATTCTGGACATTTTAATTTTTGGTAATTTTTTGCAAGAAATCATGATGTAACCCCTTATAAAAAATGCGATAATTAGTGAAAAATCTAATTTTCCAAAAAGTGATGGGGATCGTTAGTTTAGGTTTGTTAGCTAGTCAAAACAGTCGGGCGCTAAGCTTTCGGCCTTGATTTGTCAAAATTACGACTGAAAAAGTGTATTTTTGCCTAAAATTTGAGTCCTCATTTTCCACCCTAGAACATCCGTTTTTTGCCGAAGCAAAGGGAATAATAGCCCAAATATGGAATGTCATTCCTTGTTGAGCTCGTAGCTTAATTCTCAATCGATTTGCGTTCAATTCTGGACATTTTAATTTTTGGTAATTTTTTGCAAGAAATCATGATGTAACCCCTTATAAAAAATGCGATAATTAGTGAAAAATCTAATTTTCCAAAAAGTGATGGGGATCGTTAGTTTAGGTTTGTTAGCTAGTCAAAACAGTCGGGCGCTAAGCTTTCGGCCTTGATTTGTCAAAATTACGACTGAAAAAGTGTATTTTTGCCAAAAATTTGAGTCCTCATTTTCCACCCTAAAACATCCGTTTTTTGCCGAAGCAAAGGGAATAATAGCCCAAATATGGAATGTCATTCCTTGTTGAGCTCGTAGCTTAATTCTCAATCGATTTGCGTTCAATTCTGGACATTTTAATTTTTGGTAATTTTTTGCAAGAAATCATGATGTAACCCCTTATAAAAAATGCGATAATTAGTGAAAAATCTAATTTTCCAAAAAGTGATGGGGATCGTTAGTTTAGGTTTGTTAGCTAGTCAAAACAGTCGGGCGCTAAGCTTTCGGCCTTGATTTGTCAAAATTACGACTGAAAAAGTGTATTTTTGCCTAAAATTTGAGTCCTCATTTTCCACCCTAAAACATCCGTTTTTTGCCGAAGCAAAGGGAATAATAGCCCAAATGTGGAATGTTATACCTTGTTGAGCTCGTAGCTTAATTCTCAATCGATTTGCGTTCAATTCTGGACATTTTAATTTTTGGTAATTTTTTGCAAGAAATCATGATGTAACCCCTTATAAAAAATGCGATAATTAGTGAAAAATCTAATTTTCCAAAAAGTGATGGGGATCGTTAGTTTAGGTTTGTTAGCTAGTCAAAACAGTCGGGCGCTAAGCTTTCGGCCTTGATTTGTCAAAATTACGACTGAAAAAGTGTATTTTTGCCTAAAATTTGAGTCCTCATTTTCCACCCTAAAACATCCGTTTTTTGCCGAAGCAAAGGGAATAATAGCCCAAATATGGAATGTCATTCCTTGTTGAGCTCGTAGCTTAATTCTCAATCGATTTGCGTTCAATTCTGGACATTTTAATTTTTGGTAATTTTTTGCAAGAAATCATGATGTAACCCCTTATAAAAAATGCGATAATTAGTGAAAAATCTAATTTTCCAAAAAGTGATGGGGATCGTTAGTTTAGGTTTGTTAGCTAGTCAAAACAGTCGGGCGCTAAGCTTTCGGCCTTGATTTGTCAAAATTACGACTGAAAAAGTGTATTTTTGCCTAAAATTTGAGTCCTCATTTTCCACCCTAAAACATCCGGTTTTTTGCCGAAGCAAAGGGAATAATAGCCCAAATATGGAATGTCATTCCTTGTTGAGCTCGTAGCTTAATTCTCAATCGATTTGCGTTCAATTCTGGACATTTTAATTTTTGGTAATTTTTTGCAAGAAATCATGATGTAACCCCTTATAAAAAATGCGATAATTAGTGAAAAATCTAATTTTCCAAAAAGTGATGGGGATCGTTAGTTTAGGTTTGTTAGCTAGTCAAAACAGTCGGGCGCTAAGCTTTCGGCCTTGATTTGTCAAAATTACGACTGAAAAAGTGTATTTTTGCCTAAAATTTGAGTCCTCATTTTCCACCCTAAAACATCCGTTTTTGCCGAAGCAAAGGGAATAATAGCCCAAATGTGGAATGTTATACCTTGTTGAGCTCGTAGCTTAATTCTCAATCGATTTGCGTTCAATTCTGGACATTTTAATTTTTGGTAATTTTTTGCAAGAAATCATGATGTAACCCCTTATAAAAAATGCGATAATTAGTGAAAAATCTAATTTTCCAAAAAGTGATGGGGATCGTTAGTTTAGGTTTGTTAGCTAGTCAAAACAGTCGGGCGCTAAGCTTTCGGCCTTGATTTGTCAAAATTACGACTGAAAAAGTGTATTTTTGCCTAAAATTTGAGTCCTCATTTTCCACCCTAGAACATCCGTTTTTTGCCGAAGCAAAGGGAATAATAGCCCAAATATGGAATGTCATTCCTTGTTGAGCTCGTAGCTTAATTCTCAATCGATTTGCGTTCAATTCTGGACATTTTAATTTTTGGTAATTTTTTGCAAGAAATCATGATGTAACCCCTTATAAAAAATGCGATAATTAGTGAAAAATCTAATTTTCCAAAAAGTGATGGGGATCGTTAGTTTAGGTTTGTTAGCTAGTCAAAACAGTCGGGCGCTAAGCTTTCGGCCTTGATTTGTCAAAATTACGACTGAAAAAGTGTATTTTTGCCTAAAATTTGAGTCCTCATTTTCCACCCTAGAACATCCGTTTTTTGCCGAAGCAAAGGGAATAATAGCCCAAATATGGAATGTCATTCCTTGTTGAGCTCGTAGCTTAATTCTCAATCGATTTGCGTTCAATTCTGGACATTTTAATTTTTGGTAATTTTTTGCAAGAAATCATGATGTAACCCCTTATAAAAAATGCGATAATTAGTGAAAAATCTAATTTTCCAAAAAGTGATGGGGATCGTTAGTTTAGGTTTGTTAGCTAGTCAAAACAGTCGGGCGCTAAGCTTTCGGCCTTGATTTGTCAAAATTACGACTGAAAAAGTGTATTTTTGCCTAAAATTTGAGTCCTCATTTTCCACCCTAAAACATCCGTTTTTTGCCGAAGCAAAGGGAATAATAGCCCAAATGTGGAATGTTATACCTTGTTGAGCTCGTAGCTTAATTCTCAATCGATTTGCGTTCAATTCTGGACATTTTAATTTTTGGTAATTTTTTGCAAGAAATCATGATGTAACCCCTTATAAAAAATGCGATAATTAGTGAAAAATCTAATTTTCCAAAAAGTGATGGGGATCGTTAGTTTAGGTTTGTTAGCTAGTCAAAACAGTCGGGCGCTAAGCTTTCGGCCTTGATTTGTCAAAATTACGACTGAAAAAGTGTATTTTTGCCTAAAATTTGAGTCCTCATTTTCCACCCTAAAACATCCGTTTTTTGCCGAAGCAAAGGGAATAATAGCCCAAATATGGAATGTCATTCCTTGTTGAGCTCGTAGCTTAATTCTCAATCGATTTGCGTTCAATTCTGGACATTTTAATTTTTGGTAATTTTTGCAAGAAATCATGATGTAACCCCTTATAAAAAATGCGATAATTAGTGAAAAATCTAATTTTCCAAAAAGTGATGGGGATCGTTAGTTTAGGTTTGTTAGCTAGTCAAAACAGTCGGGCGCTAAGCTTTCGGCCTTGATTTGTCAAAATTACGACTGAAAAAGTGTATTTTTGCCTAAAATTTGAGTCCTCATTTTCCACCCTAGAACATCCGTTTTTGCCGAAGCAAAGGGAATAATAGCCCAAATATGGAATGTCATTCCTTGTTGAGCTCGTAGCTTAATTCTCAATCGATTTGCGTTCAATTCTGGACATTTTAATTTTTGGTAATTTTTTGCAAGAAATCATGATGTAACCCCTTATAAAAAATGCGATAATTAGTGAAAAATCTAATTTTCCAAAAAGTGATGGGGATCGTTAGTTTAGGTTTGTTAGCTAGTCAAAACAGTCGGGCGCTAAGCTTTCGGCCTTGATTTGTCAAAATTACGACTGAAAAAGTGTATTTTTGCCTAAAATTTGAGTCCTCATTTTCCACCCTAAAACATGCGTTTTTTGCCGAAGAAAAGGGAATAATAGCCCAAATGTGGAATGTTATACCTTGTTGAGCTCGTAGCTTAATTCTCAATCGATTTGCGTTCAATTCTGGACATTTTAATTTTTGGTAATTTTTTGCAAGAAATCATGATGTAACCCCTTATAAAAAATGCGATAATTAGTGAAAAATCTAATTTTCCAAAAAGTGATGGGGATCGTTAGTTTAGGTTTGTTAGCTAGTCAAAACAGTCGGGCGCTAAGCTTTCGGCCTTGATTTGTCAAAATTACGACTGAAAAAGTGTATTTTTTGCCTAAAATTTGAGTCCTCATTTTCCACCCTAGAACATCCGTTTTTTGCCGAAGCAAAGGGAATAATAGCCCAAATATGGAATGTCATTCCTTGTTGAGCTCGTAGCTTAATTCTCAATCGATTTGCGTTCAATTCTGGACATTTTAATTTTTGGTAATTTTTTGCAAGAAATCATGATGTAACCCCTTATAAAAAATGCGATAATTAGTGAAAAATCTAATTTTCCAAAAAGTGATGGGGATCGTTAGTTTAGGTTTGTTAGCTAGTCAAAACAGTCGGGCGCTAAGCTTTCGGCCTTGATTTGTCAAAATTACGACTGAAAAAGTGTAGTTTTTGCCTAAAATTTGAGTCCTCATTTTCCACCCTAAAACATCCGTTTTTTGCCGAAGCAAAGGGAATAATAGCCCAAATATGGAATGTCATTCCTTGTTGAGCTCGTAGCTTAATTCTCAATCGATTTGCGTTCAATTCTGGACATTTTAATTTTTGGTAATTTTTTGCAAGAAATCATGATGTAACCCCTTATAAAAAATGCGATAATTAGTGAAAAATCTAATTTTCCAAAAAGTGATGGGGATCGTTAGTTTAGGTTTGTTAGCTAGTCAAAACAGTCGGGCGCTAAGCTGTCGGCCTTGATTTGTCAAAATTACGACTGAAAAAGTGTATTTTTTGCCTAAAATTTGAGTCCTCATTTTCCACCCTAGAACATCCGTTTTTTGCCGAAGCAAAGGGAATAATAGCCCAAATGTGGAATGTTATACCTTGTTGAGCTCGTAGCTTAATTCTCAATCGATTTGCGTTCAATTCTGGACATTTTAATTTTTGGTAATTTTTGTAACCCCTTATAAAAAATGCGATAATTAGTGAAAAATCTAATTTTCCAAAAAGTGATGGGGATCGTTAGTTTAGGTTTGTTAGCTAGTCAAAACAGTCGGGCGCTAAGCTTTCGGCCTTGATTTGTCAAAATTACGACTGAAAAAGTGTATTTTTGCCTAAAATTTGAGTCCTCATTTTCCACCCTAGAACATCCGTTTTTTTGCCGAAGCAAAGGGAATAATAGCCCAAATATGGAATGTCATTCCTTGTTGAGCTCGTAGCTTAATTCTCAATCGATTTGCGTTCAATTCTGGACATTTTAATTTTTGGTAATTTTTGCAAGAAATCATGATGTAACCCCTTATAAAAAATGCGATAATTAGTGAAAAATCTAATTTTCCAAAAAGTGATGGGGATCGTTAGTTTAGGTTTGTTAGCTAGTCTAAACAGTCGGGCGCTAAGCTGTCGGCCTTGATTTGTCAAAATTACGACTGAAAAAGTGTATTTTTGCCTAAAATTTGAGTCCTCATTTTCCACCCTAGAACATCCGTTTTTGCCGAAGCAAAGGGAATAATAGCCCAAATATGGAATGTCATTCCTTGTTGAGCTCGTAGCTTAATTCTCAATCGATTTGCGTTCAATTCTGGACATTTTAATTTTTGGTAATTTTTGCAAGAAATCATGATGTAACCCCTTATAAAAATGCAATAATTAGTGAAAAATCTAATTTTCCAAAAAGTGATGGGGATCGTTAGTTTAGGTTTGTTAGCTAGTCTAAACAGTCGGGCGCTAAGCTGTCGGCCTTGATTTGTCAAAATTACGACTGAAAAAGTGTATTTTTGCCTAAAATTTGAGTCCTCATTTTCCACCCTAAAACATCCGTTTTTTGCCGAAGCAAAGGGAATAATAGCCCAAATGTGGAATGTTATACCTTGTTGAGCTCGTAGCTTAATTCTCAATCGATTTGCGTTCAATTCTGGACATTTTAATTTTTGGTAATTTTTGCAAGAAATCATGATGTAACCCCTTATAAAAAATGCGATAATTAGTGAAAAATCTAATTTTCCAAAAAGTGATGGGGATCGTTAGTTTAGGTTTGTTAGCTAGTCAAAACAGTCGGGCGCTAAGCTTTCGGCCTTGATTTGTCAAAATTACGACTGAAAAAGTGTATTTTTGCCTAAAATCTGAGCCCTCATTTTCCACCCTAGAACATCCGTTTTTTGCCGAAGCAAAGGGAATAATAGCCCAAATATGGAATGTCATTCCTTGTTGAGCTCGTAGCTTAATTCTCAATCGATTTGCGTTCAATTCTGGACATTTTAATTTTTGGTAATTTTTTGCAAGAAATCATGATGTAACCCCTTATAAAAAATGCGATAATTAGTGAAAAATCTAATTTTCCAAAAAGTGATGGGGATCGTTAGTTTAGGTTTGTTAGCTAGTCTAAACAGTCGGGCGCTAAGCTGTCGGCCTTGATTTGTCAAAATTACGACTGAAAAAGTGTATTTTTGCCTTAAATTTGAGTCCTCATTTTCCACCCTAGAACATCCGTTTTTTGCCGAAGCAAAGGGAATAATAGCCCAAATATGGAATGTCATTCCTTGTTGAGCTCGTAGCTTAATTCTCAATCGATTTGCGTTCAATTCTGGACATTTTAATTTTTGGTAATTTTTTGCAAGAAATCATGATGTAACCCCTTATAAAAAATGCGATAATTAGTGAAAAATCTAATTTTCCAAAAAGTGATGGGGATCGTTAGTTTAGGTTTGTTAGCTAGTCAAAACAGTCGGGCGCTAAGCTTTCGGCCTTGATTTGTCAAAATTACGACTGAAAAAGTGTATTTTGCCTAAAATTTGAGTCCTCATTTTCCACCCTAGAACATCCGTTTTTTGCCGAAGCAAAGGGAATAATAGCCCAAATGTGGAATGTTATACCTTGTTGAGCTCGTAGCTTAATTCTCAATCGATTTGCGTTCAATTCTGGACATTTTAATTTTTGGTAATGTTTTGCAAGAAATCCTGATGTAACCCCTTATAAAAAATGCGATAATTAGTGAAAAATCTAATTTTCCAAAAGTGATGGGGATCGTTAGTTTAGGTTTGTTAGCTAGTCAAAACAGTCGGGCGCTAAGCTTTCGGCCTTGATTTGTCAAAATTACGACTGAAAAAGTGTATTTTTTGCCTAAAATTTGAGTCCTCATTTTCCACCCTAAAACATCCGTTTTTTTCCGAAGCAAAGGAAATAATAGCCCAAATATGGAATGTCATTCCTTGTTGAGCTAGTAGCTTAATTCTCAATCGATTTGCGTTCAATTCTGGACATTTTAATTTTTGGTAATTTTTTGCAAGAAATCATGATGTAACCCCTTATAAAAATGCAATAATTAGTGAAGAATCTAATTTTCCAAAAAGTGATGGGGATCGTTAGTTTAGGTTTGTTAGCTAGTCTAAACAGTCGGGCGCTAAGCTGTCGGCCTTGATTTGTCAAAATTACGACTGAAAAAGTGTATTTTTTGCCTAAAATTGGAGTCCTCATTTTCCACCCTAAAACATCCGTTTTTTTGCCGAAGCAAAGGGAATAATAGCCCAAATGTGGAATGTTATACCTTGTTGAGCTCGTAGCTTAATTCTCAATCGATTTGCGTTCAATTCTGGACATTTTAATTTTTGGTAATTTTTGCAAGAAATCATGATGTAACCCCTTATAAAAAATGCGATAATTAGTGAAAAATCTAATTTTCCAAAAAGTGATGGGGATCGTTAGTTTAGGTTTGTTAGCTAGTCAAAACAGTCGGGCTCTAAGCTTTCGGCCTTGATTTGTCAAAATTACGACTGAAAAAGTGTATTTTTTGCCTAAAATTTGAGTCCTCATTTTCCACCCTAGAACATCCGTTTTTTGCCGAAGCAAAGGGAATAATAGCCCAAATATGGAATGTCATTCCTTGTTGAGCTCGTAGCTTAATTCTCAATCGATTCAGTTCTTAAACATTAGTTGCAGGGTGCAAGGAGTCTTGATGGGACAAAAAATGATATTGTTAATCTAATTTTCCAAAAGTGATGGGG